>NC_138377.1:121980228-122010014 GCF_054177405.1 Leptonychotes weddellii | reverse complement strand
CAAGAGAAAGAGCAGTGGAGGGGAACCGTGCCAGGCCGTCGGAGTCCATGTGGGACACACAGGTAACCGAGAATGACCGAGGAATGCCAAGAGGCCAGAACCAGGCCAAGTGAGGAGCACAGGACGAGAAAGCAAAGAGGCTGCAAGGAAAAACATGACAAAATGTAAACAGCCCCAAATAATACTTTATTGAAATAGAGTCTACATGTGGGAGAAACACTGGATTTGGTGCAGACGACAGAGGGATTTGGAAAACAGAGCTGAGGAATCACTTGAAGATACCACAGAGCTAAAAGGAAAATATATAAGAGAGGTTAAGAAATATGGCAGATAGGGGTGCCTGTGTGGCTCATTTGGTTGAGCAGCTCTCAATTTTGGCTCAGGTCATGGTCTCAGGGTCCTGAGATCAAGCCCTGTGTCAGGCTCTGCACTCGGGGGAACCTGCTTGAGATTCTGTCTCCCTCTGCCCCTCCCCCACTGGAGTGTTTTCTCTCTCTCAAATAAATATGTAAAATCCTAAAAGAAAAAAAAAAGAAATATGGCAGATAGCCTTGGAAGCACTGACATAATGTTTAGTAGCACTTTTAGGAGAGACTAGTGAGTAGGGAAGAGGAAACCATCAAAAGGATAGTGGGTGCGGTTCTTCAGAAATGAAGAAAGATATGTATGAGTCCTTGGAATGAAAGTGCTCAGCAAGTTCCAAGAAAGGGATGTTTAAAAAAATCCTCCCCTACATATATTGCAAAAAAAACCTTAAAAATCAACCAGAAAGAGACTCCAAAAGGAAAGACCACCAAAATGACAGCAGACATCTAGTTAGTATCAATAGATAACCTGGAGTCCATGAAATAATACAATCAGACTTTGAGAACATAACTGCGAACTCTGGATCTGGTGTTAGCTATGCTCCGATTCAGAGTGAGGGAGAAATGGCATTCCAAACATGCAAAGGCTAAGAGCTTGCAGTGTACAAAACTTCAGTGGAAGAACAAAGGTGTTCTTCAGAAAAAAAAAAATCCAGGGTGCATAAACCAATGGTGGGTAGACCTAATAAGTATTGGCTATAAGCTATAATATAGCTTTAAATGAGGCGAGAATGAATATTCCAGATAGCAATAATGTTAGGTATTATTCCTGGGGTCCTTGTTCAGAAGAAATAAAAGCACACCTCATGATTCATATGCACAAAGAAATGGATGACGATGTTCACTGGAGCGTTATGTGGTGTGGTAAAAAGCTGGAAACAAAACCTGTCAGAAAGGGTAATACATAGAGGCACCTGACTGGCTCAGTTGGTAGAGCATAGGACTATTGACCTTGGGGTTGTGGGTTCAGGCCCCACATCGGGCACAGAGCTTATTTAAATAAAAAAAAAATTTTTTTAAAGGAATGCACAGGGATGCCCGGATGGCTCAGTCAGTTAAGCATCTGCCGCCTTTAGCTCAGGTCATGATCCCAGGATCTTGGGATCAAGCCTCACATCAGGCTCCCTGCTCAGTGTGGAGCCTGCTGCTCCCCCTGCTTGTGCGCTCACACGCTCTCTCTCTCTCTCTGACAAATAATAAATAAAAAAGGGAATGTGTAAAGAAAATACTGTCCATTCATATAATGAAATACTAGAAAGTAGTTTAAAGGAATGAGCTAAACATTCATGTGCATTGACAGGGATAAATCTCAAAAGCATTGCTAAAGGAAAAGAAAGTTACAGGGGTGCCTGGCTGGCTCAGTCGGTAAAGCATGCAACTCTTGATCTCAGGGTTGCAAGTTTGAGTCCCACGTTAGGTGTAGAGATGACAAATTAAAAAAAAAAAGTTAGAGTGATACATACTTATGACAAAATACTCCAAAACAAGTACTATAAGGACAGTCTTTTCAACAAATGATGTTGAAAGAAGTTCTACTAGGGGTAAAATGCTATCAAACAGCATCGCCCACTACAGAAAAATCGATTGAAAAGAGTCAATGTGGCAAGCTAAATTATTAAGAAATGGCGACAGCCACCCCACCTTCAGCAACCAGCACCCTGATCAGTCAGCAGCCATCAAGGACGCAAGATCCTCCACCAGCAAAAAGATTACAACTCACTGAAAGCTCAGATGATGATTGGCAGTTCTTTGGCAACAAAGTATTTTTAAATTAAGGTACACTGTTTTCTTAAAGACCATGCTACTGCACACTTAATATACGACAGTATATGTGTAAACATAACTTATATACACTGGGAAACCAGAAGTTTCATTTGACCCGCTTTCTTGTGATATTCCCTTTATTGTCGTGGTCTGGAACTGAACCCGCAATATCTTCGAGTTATGCCTGTAATCTCAAATGGCTTAGGGGAAAAAGTTACTGTACTTCCAACTTTTAAGTTTCTGATTGTTTAAAAATATATATTGAGTTAAGGGCCCCTGGGTGGCTCAGTCGGTTAAGTGTCCTACTCTCAGTTTTGGCTCGGGTCATGATCTCATGGGTTGTGAGACTGAGCCCGGCCTCAGGCTCCCCTCTCATTGGGGAGTCAGCTTAGATATGCTCTCCCTCTGCCCCTTCTCCTGCTTGTGCTCTCTCTCTCTCAAATAAAATCTTAAATTTTTTTTTTTAAGATTTTATTTATTTATTTGACAGAGAGAGACACAGCGAGAGAAGGAACACAAGCAGGGGGAGTGGGAGAGGGAGAAGCAGGCTTCCCGCGGAGCAGGGAGCCCGATGCGGGGCTCGATCCCAGGACCCTGGGATCATGACCCGAGCGCAAGGCAGATGCTTAACGACTGAGCCACCCAGGTGCCCCTCTCAAATAAAATCTTAAAAAAAAAACTTGAAAAAAATTTTTAAAGGCCTAATAGTGTGGCAAAAAGGGGAATTATGGTCCTGATTCTGTCACTGTTCCACCTGTTTGACCATTAACAAGTCTTCTCACCTCCCTGAGCTTCATGTTTTGTCTCTGTAAAATGAGAACAATAGCCCGGCCCTGCGCTACTGCCTTGTCTGGTTATTATACAGAACAGATGAAGTAACTAACACCTGTGAAGAGGTTTTTTTGTACAACATCAAGTGCCCTGTGTGACAATTTACCCCTGCATTCTGTAAGTAACAGGATTTTCATTAAATGTCCTGAAACCTTAATTTTAAGCCACTTAAAAGCTGCAGATATAGGGGCGCCTGGGTGGTTCAGATGGTTAAGCCGTCTGCCTTCGGCTCAGGTCATGATCCCGGGGTCCTGGGATCGAGTCCCGCATCGGGCTCCCTGCTAGGCAGGGAGCCTGCTTCTCCCTCTGCCTCTGCCTCTCTCTCTCTCTCTCTGACTCTCATGAATAAATAAAACATTTAAAAAAAAAAAGCTGCAGATATATATATTTTTTATTTGATATTAAATAGATATATATATAAACTGCAGGTTTATCATATATACATTTATTAAGAGTACAATAATATACTATCTGTTAATATATAAAGTATATTACTATGCTATTAAATTATTGATTTATTAACATTCATATATAAGTATATATGTAAATATATGTATTCAAGTGTAAGGAATAAAGTTTTTATTTTTATTATTTTTTTTAATATTTTATTTATTTATTTGACAGAGAGAGAGAGAGAGAGAGCACACGCAGGGGAAGTGTCAGGCAGAGGGAGAAGCAGGCTTCCCGCCGAGCGGGGAGCCCGATGCGGGGCTCGATCCCAGGACGTGGGATCATGAACTGAGCCGAAGGCAGACGCTTAACTGACTGAGCCACCCAGGCGCCCCAGGAATAAAGTTTTTAAAAGTCCTGTAATCCTACCTCCCCGCAAATAATTTATTAAACTAAAACCAAAATTCTCCAAAACATACCACATCCTGGCCAGCCTTAAGAGGACTACACTGAACTTTGAACTTTGCTGATCCATTTACCTGGGACTATCCTGAAACTCGTTTCCTTTTAAAGTCGCCTTCTTGCGGCCCTTCACCATTTTTTCCTGCAGAAACTGCGCTGGGGCCTTCTTTGGGTAAATAACCACCGTGGTCTAGCACGAAATGGCCTTTGACTTCATTTCCTCGCCTATAAGCCTCAGCGGCTCGGCGGCGACCAGAAATCCGGCACCTGCAGACCCCTGCGCACGGACGCCACCTAGCGGCCGGCCGCTTCTCCCAGACCCCGCCCACCCCAGGCCTCCGGGGGCGGGGCCGCCCCGCGGCCACTTCCGAAGGCGCCCGGAAGTTCTTGTCACTTAGCAACCAAAGGACCCGGCGGCGTGATAGGGCTGAGATCTGGGATGGCCTGGGGACGGCGACGAGTTTTCGGGGCGGTCTGGGGTGAGGGACGCGCAGTACCCCCACCGGCCCTGTCCTGTTGTTGCTGGTATGCAGGTGGCATTCCTTTCCAAAACATCTGTCATCCCGTCCAACTTTCTTAAAGAGGAAGACTACCATTTCTTGAACACCTATGTGTCAGGCTCCGTCTGAGACGGGACCTAGTCTAACCCTAGTAATTACACAGCCTAATTCACTGATAAGGAAGCCAGGCTCGGGGCGGGGGCCGGGGGGGTGGGTCCGAGGCCCTCAACGTGAGCGACCTGTCCCTGGGGGCACGCAGTCGGTACCCTGCCCTGCCGAAGGGCAGGTATCCCGCCTACCTGCTCCCCATTTGGCAGGCTGAGGAAGGAGCAGCAAGAACTTAAAGCTTTACCCAAAATGCTTTATTTTTCCATAATGACTTATGAACTAGTGTTTCCAGAAGCCCGAGTCCCCGAGGGGCCAGAGTTCACTCATACAGAATAGCAAACAGACCCAAGGCCTGGAGAAAGGGCAGTAAGTGCATTAGGACTGGACGGGCTGCATCTGATTTCCACAATCCAGGGCTCAGCTTAGTCGGCAGGACACATTCAGAGTGAGAAGAGACAAGTATTTTTTGGCCTCTCGTATCTGGGCTGAACCAGTCAGGAAGGGAGATGGAGAGGCAAGGAAAGGCTGGAATAGGAATCCTTTCTGGCCTGGCCAAGGCTGGAGTCTGGGCCCCTGATGGCTCCAAGCACTGCTCAGAGTGTCAGCCCCCGCTCCTTAAACAGCTGCTTTAGAGCCTCTTCCAGCTGTCGGTTTGTTCCCTGAAGCCCCTTCACCACTTGCGCTGCCCACTCGAAGTATTCCTGGACTCTATGTTCAGACCATCCTGCATGAGAATGGACAGAAAACTGCTCACATGGCATCCAGGACAGCATTGTATTTTGCCCACTTCTGCCCACTTCCTGGAGGGCGTGGTGCAGGGCCACGAGATGTTCCCGATGGGATTTGTCCTGAAAACGTCCCCTTGGCCCAGTTACTGCACTTCTACGGTGTGAAAGATCAGAGTGGTCTAGTAGGATTAGCCGGGGGAATCAACAAGAAGGCCGAGGCTCTTTTTTTTTTCCATTGGAACTGACCAACCTGTGCCTCCAGAAGGAGGACATCCCTCCCCTTTCCCTCAGAGCAGGTGGCGGGGGGGGCGCGTACCCTCTGGGGTGCAGCGATTCAGGTCCCTCAGATTGTACAGCTTGTCTGCCAGCTTCACCAGTTTAGCCCTGGGACTGCTGTGGGGTGCCTGCTCCACCTGCAGCCGCTTTCTCTCCAGCTTGGGCAGAGTCTTGTCATCTGTTACTTCCTCCACCAGACGCCGCACCTGAGCGCCAAAGTGCAGCTCCACCTCATCCAAGGTGGTGTCTGTGTCCTCCACTGTGTCATGGAGCAGGGCTGCCTGGGGACAGGCTTCCACTTAGCCCTGTGACTCCAGGCAAGGGGTGCCCAGGGCCGAATGCGGTCCCTGATCCCCACCCTAGCCTCCTAGGAGAGAACGAGGGGAGTTACCTGTAACACCACAATGTCAGTGATTCCCGCCTCATGGGTCAGGATCCGAGCCACACCTGACGGGGCAAAGCAGGAAGTCAGACCTGAGGGAGTCCCAGGCTGCGTGCTGCGGATTTTGCAGAGCCAGATGTGGCCTCTCACTAGCCGGATGGCCTTTACTCTCTTTGGGTGTCAACTGTGCAGAGGAGCAATCATGCCTACCGCCCCGGGTTGTTGTGAGACTTACACACGGAAAGTGCCCGGCACAAAGCCTGGTACAGAGTAGGTGCTCAATGAGGCGTAGGCCCTCCGCCCGCGTTCCCTTCCCGGTCCCCACCCCCTAGACACCGCTGCGGTCGCTCCCCGGGCGGTGCGCCCACCGATAGGGTGGTTGATGTAGGGGGTCCCTTCGGGGTCCTTTCGCCGCTGCAGTCGGTGCTTGCGAGCCGCGAAGTCCGCAGCCTCCACCAGCTGCGCGGCCTCGGAGCCCATTGCGCGGGTGGGGCGGGCGACTGACGTCCCGGGAGCCCCTGGAGCACAGATGGAGCGTCCGTAGCGCCCCCTGGCTCCGCGGAGGCCAGTGACTGGGGAGTCGGACGCACGCAGGTTTCTGTGGAGCTGACGTCCGGGCGGAGACGGCAACTGGTGTGGGGAGCTGCCCTCAGCATCGCAGCCCCTGGTTCAGACGCTCTGCTGGGGGTGCAAGAAGGACATGGCCTGCCTCCCTGGGAACCCACAGTCTCGGGGAAGGAGGAAGACAATGTTCTCACAGTGTGCTGGGTTCAGGGCAGGAAGACACAGGGGACCATGGTACTTTGGAGGAAGGGCAATTCACCTAGCCTCCCGGGGTCAAAGACAACCTCTTCCAGGAGGATCCTCTCCTCCCATGAAAAGACAATCTTCAATGTCAATGCTCTGAAAATTCTCAAAGTGTTCTAAAAATGGTTTTCCCTGCAGGGAGGGACTGGTTGGAATGGGCATGGGAGCTTCACCTTTGGGCCCAGAAGACCCTACGGCCTGACCTTCTGGAAATTGGAGCTTACACTAGAAGCCTGCCTAATTGCTTCAGGTTTAGACTCCCAGGCAGCAGTGATGTTTCTGCAAGAACTGTCTTCTTTGTTCTCAGGTGCTGCATTTCTTTCTTGTACCATAAGTGTTCCTGCTTCAGTCCTGCTGTGGGTCCCTCAGATGATAACTGTTGTCATGCTGTTCTGGGAGCATGGCACTGTAAGGTCTCCATAGACTAGAATAACAACACTACTGGCTGGTGGCCTTGGGCCTTCTAGAGAAATTCCCTGTCTCGGCAGATGGCATCTATGAGATTTAAGGGGTAAGAGAGACCTGGAGACCCTGGAAGAGCTTTTCCTGTGAACTGGTTTGCAAAGTATAGTACTCCAATCAGACTGATAGCTTTTATGTTTTGGCTGGTAGCTGGGGCAGACAAGGGCTCAAGGGAAAAGTTAATGGAAGGACTTGCCCTTGTTTTTCAGCTAGTCTTAGTGGTTGCCATGATTCAGAAGTTAGGGAGGGAAGCTCCAAACGCTGTTACTGAGGTCCCTGGGGCCTGGAATGGAACGACCAGAATTCCCAGGGCTTACACAGCAGCCTGGAAATTGAGAGTGGGTAGAGAGAAATAAACCTGGCTCTAAATGCTTGTCTGTTCTTCAGCCTAATGCCTCAACTTCTCTCTCATGCCTTTCTGCCCTCTAGTCTGCTGAACCTTCTCCCCTTCAGCTCAGAAAACCTTGGGCAGCTGGGAGACACAGTCCCCACGTTTTCCAACAGAAGATAGAAACTTGGTCACTTTCATCTCTTTCCAGAGGTCTGTGATAGAAGCTTCAGGTTTGTGTTACTGGCGCCCAGAGGCCGTGCGGTTTTGATTATTTCCCTCCTGTCTGCAGCCATGGCTTAGAAAGAGAGATGTTGGGGTTCCTAAGACCAGCGCTGAGGTGGAGGTGACCTCTCATGGGCTTTCAGAGGAGGCTGGGCCTTTTGCTGACTGGCCTGACCGTGGGGCGGCTGCTGCTCTTCAGCTGGGTGCCGCTTGCTCAGCCGACCTCTCTCTCAGGTACACCTCCTCTGCGCGCACCCCTCTTCAGGCCCCTGCAATCACTGCAGGGTATGAGCTGCTCTGGGCAGCCGGTGGGGGCGGGGAAGGGAGCCTGCCCTTTTAATAATGGCTGATCATTTTCACTCTCCAGAAGGGTTGGAGTTGGGTGTGGGCAGGCCATTCTTGCTTGTCTCCAGCCCCTTTGCTCCTCCCTTCAGCCCTGGCCCACCACCCCGACTTGTGCCAGACCACCTGGGACGCTGATGGCCGCTACTACCCCGGTTTTTTCTGTCCTCGGCTCTCTGATACCCCGGAGGAAGCCTACTGCTGCCGCCTGCAGGCTGCAGGGGGCTCCTGCTGCACCCGGGCTGAATTTGAGGCCTTGCACCAGGTCAACCTGTCCGCCCTTCCGCCCCCACCCATCCTCAGGTGAGAACTCCAAGCCCCAGAGCCACTGGGACACTGGCAAGGTGTTCCAGCATCCGGAGTTCTGTTTTTAAATTCTGGGGCGGGAGGCTTGTAACATACAGACGAGGGGAGGGGCCGACTTCAAACAGAAAATCGCGTGAATACATAATGACAGTTATGAGAAAGGAAGCTCAGGGGGCTGTGTAAGCGGGTAACAGGGAGCCATTGCATGCAATGTGGGACTGGGGTGAGGTGGGACGGGTGTCAGACTGAGAGGATCTTGTAGTGGATTACAGCCATTATTGTCGGGGTTTTCAAAACTGAATCTGTCCATGGATGGCTTCATGGCACCTGTGAGCCCCCTGAATTTCTATTTATGAATTCTACATTTATCCGGGGAGAGGGGTGTCCCGAGCTTTCTCCGGACCCTCAGCGGCTCTGTAACCGACAGGCTGCAGCAGGAGGTGCGCGGCTGGGGCCAGCACCCTAATACTCTCCCCTCTCCTACAGGGGCCGGGGCCCGCTCCTAGCCCTGGGCCTCTATACCCTGCTGCTCGTGGCCCTGATGACCGCCGACCTCGTACACTTCTGCCGCGGTCGGGGTGGTGGCCGGCGCCGGGGCCCCTGCCGGCCTCCCTCTGGGTCCTCCGCCGCGCGCCCCCTGCAGGTCCCGGTGGGAACAGACTAGGCGCGCCCACGGCCTGTCTGCACCGCGGACCCGAGCCCCGCCCACCAGAGCCCCGCCCACCGGCGCGCTCTCGCCTTGGCCCCGCCCCTCCCCTGCCTCCGCCTCTGACGCAAGACCGGGGCGGGGCAGAAGACGCCAGATTCCTGAGCCTGGTCCCCCTCCGCCCCAGAGACTGCGCCTGCGCGCGCCCTGGACGCCTGCTGCGCGATGACTGTGAGTGGTCCAAGCACCCCCAAGCCCCGGCCGGTCGCCCCCGGGGTGCGTACCCATCCTCCCGCTCCATCACCACTTCCCACCTGCTCTGACCGTTCCCCGGCCTCCTTCTCCCCCAGTCTTGGCCCTCCACGGGACTTGCCCCTGACCCCCGGTCTCCTTTCTCCCAGCTTCCCCGGCCCTGGCCTGAGCCCACCCCCTACGTTTCCACCCATTCCCTCCACAGGCCAGCGCGGCGGAGCAGCTGCGGAAGGAGGGCAACGAACTGTTCAAATGCGGGGACTACGAGGGCGCCCTGACGGCCTACACTCAGGCCCTGGGTCTGGGTGCTACGCCCCAGGACCAGGCCATTCTGCACCGAAACCGGGCCGCCTGCCACCTCAAGCTGGTGAGGGAGCCGGCTGCTCTTCTTCTGCCCTCCCTGGGCCCGGTTTGCCCAGCTCGCTGTTGTTTGGGTTCCGACTGGGCATTCACCTTCCCAGGCCACCTGCGCTTACTTGTCTGATGTCTTTTGGGCCTCGGGATGGTGGGGAATCTAGTGGCTCTAGGGCACAGCCCTGCTGCCCAGCTAGTGCCCTGAAAGGGAGACGACCAGCCTCTCAAGCTCCTGTTCCTTTTCTTAACAGGAAGATTACGACAAAGCAGAAACCGAGGCATCCAAAGGTAGGGGACTGTGGGCTGGGGTGCAGAGCTGTGGGGCTTCTAATGGTGGGCAAGGACTCTGGGACCACTGCACCTTCACATTTTCCTTTCCCTTTGGCCCCAGAAACACCTCTGCCTTCTTTCTTTTCCACTTCCTTGGGCATTTCCTTCTCTGCAGCTACCCTCACCTTTCTGAGGCTGGAATACTGAGCCCCACATCTGTCCCCCCACCTTCCTCGGGCCCTCAAGACCTTTCCCTACTGCTCTTGCCTGGAGACAGTGGCCTCATGGGTGCTGACAGAGCTCCCGTTTGTGCTCAGCCATTGAAAAGGACGGAGGAGATGTCAAAGCACTTTACCGGCGCAGCCAAGCCCTAGAGAAGTTGGGCCGCCTTGACCAGGCTGTCCTCGACCTGCAGAGATGTGTGAGCCTGGAGCCCAAGAACAAAGTTTTCCAGGAGGCCCTGAGGAACATCGGGGGCCAGATTCAGGAGAAGGTACACGAATGACCGAGAGAGAGGCAGAGAGAGGGAGGCATTGACAGGTGGTAGAGGGACACTGGTAAATGGATCTGGGCAAAGGATGTAAACACAGGAGATACTGATGGCAAACAAGCTTATGGAATGATGCTCAGCCTCGCTAGTGGTTAGGGAGAAGCAAATGCAAATAACAGCAAGGTGCTGTCTTTTCGGTGGTCTGTTTGGCAAACTTTTAAAGTATATACATTTTGCTAGAAGGGAGGCAGACGCTTAAGTGGTGGGCTTGCTCATGACTGCCGGAGTTGGTATATATTGGTACAGCTCCTTCGGGGAGTGCCTGAGCATAGCTCTTAAAATTTTAAATGAGCGTACCCTATGATCCAGTATGTTTACTTGCTGTCTTCCCTGGAGAAGCCTTGCCCATGTACACGAGCAGGCGTGTGTGTTTATGTCAGCCTTGTTTGTTGTAATGAAAAATTGGAGCTTGGCTAACTGCCCAGCAATAGGGGAATGGCTAAATAAGTGGGGTGCTGCCCTTACTGTGGACTCTTATATCATAGTTACCGAGAATAGGTAGATTTACATGTATAGATGTGGAAAGAAAATACTTCTTTTTTTTGTTTGTTTTTAAAGATTGTATTTATTTATTTGACAGAGAGATAGGGCACAAGTAGGCAGAGCGGCAGGCAGGGGGAGAGGGAGAAGCCGGCTCTCCGCAGAGCAGGGAGCCCAATGCGGGGCTCGATCCCAGGACCCTGGGATCGTGACCTGAGCCGAAGGCAGACGCTTAACCGACTGAGCCACCCAGGCGCCCCAGAAAGAGAATACTTCTTAAATGAAAAAAAGCCAAGTATGCTGTAACACACATAGTATGATACCGTTTATGTTGAAACAGTACCCCACGTACACCCTCAAAAGTACCGTGTTTCTTCTGTGGGCCCACTTGGGTGTGTAAATCTGAAGAAAAATATTTTCAGAGATATGCGTCAAAATGATAACAGCATGACCCTTGGGGAAAGGCGTGGGATTGATGGAGTTTTTCAAAGAGATTTTGCTTCATCCATTAACTTCATGGTATAGAAAGAGACGTTCCTGGTATAGTACGTATGTTAAACGTTACTTTAGGAGAAAAGGACCTAAAGCCCATTGTGAACCACAACCAAGCTTGAATTAAGCAGATCACGTGATGTTACAATGCTGTCACAGTGAGAGCACGTAATACGCTGGCAAACAGCTTACTGAAAGGTTGAGACTTGGGAAAGCAGGTCGTTTTTTCCTCCGTGCCAGCTCTGTTCGGTCAGCAGGAGCTGCCTGAGCCCTGTGTTGAAATGGATGAGGAAGCAGGTTGGTGGGCCTAGCAGAACGTTCCATGCATGACTGGTTGGTCATGTCCGCCATGGATGCAAAGGGGGAAGTGGGGAGTGGCACATGTGCTAGGTACGTGCCACCATCCGTGCCCTGGGCCGTGGGTCGGGAGAGGGCCTATGATGATCTTGCTCAATCCGATGATTTTTAAAAGTTGTCAGAAAGAGAATTCTGGAGTCCCAGGGAGTGTTTGCAGCTACCTCGTGGCCCGCTGACTCCCTTGCTGCAGGTGTCAATGCTGGGTTGAGCGCCACGGGCAGAGCACCCATGCTGCCACCACATGGAGGGCACCTCCGGGCGGGGGTGGCCCCGCAGCTCACAGGCTGCCTTCCCATCAGCCCTGGCGCCGCCCCTGCCGCCTGAGCGGGAAGTAGGTCAGAAGGGAAAACAGGCGTGGGACGTTTGGGTGAAGCGGTCAGGAGAGTCTCTTCCTGCCCAGGTGGCATGGTGCGAGCCCGAAGCCCAGGTGTCCTGGCTGTGCCTCCTAGGGACAGGAGCCAGGCCCTGGGAGGAGCAGAAGGGAGCACACAGGGAATGCGCGGTCTCTGGCGGAAAGAGTGACCTCCTCCGTGCCTCGTTGGCTTGTTGTAGGTGCGATACATGTCCTCAACGGATGCCAAAGTGGAACAGATGTTTCAGATACTCTTGGACCCCCAAGAGAAGGGCACCGAGAAGAAGCAAAAGGTATAGGTCTGGACTGAGCGAGTGGGGGCAGAATTCCCACTACAGCCCCCCTCCCCCCCGGTGGTGCCCTCGCTGTGAGCCTATGTTGGCCCCCCAGCTGCTGCTGGCCTGCTGTGGTGCATGGTGCTCCTCGGGCCACGCAGCCGGGCTCCCAGCGAGAACTTAGGGCCTGGGGCCTGCGTGTGTCCTTCTGCTTACTTACTGGAGGAAACTGAAGTTCAGAGAGGTTACATTTATGACAAGGTCACTCAACTGCTAAATGGAAGCAGTGCGGTCCAGAGCTCAGGCTCGCGGCTCGCCCTGGCCTCTGCCGTATGCAGCGTCCACATGATGGTGCACTTCTTTGACATAGGCTTCCCAGAACCTGGTGGTGCTGGCCCGGGAGGATGCTGGGGCTGAGAAGATCTTCCGGAGCAACGGGGTTCAGCTCCTGCAACGCCTGCTGGACACGGGCGAGGCCGACCTAATGCTGGCGGCTCTGCGCACACTGGTCGGCATCTGCTCCGAGCACCAGTCACGAGTAGGTGGGGCCCAGGGGCCAGTTACTGCCTCAGTCAGGCCCTCTGTTCCTCCATCCACCCACCCACCCTTCCACCCCTCACTGTGCCCGGAAGAACGGAAGGCAGAGTACAAGGAGACATGTAATGAGAGGAAAACTTAAAATGGCTCCAAAAAAACCATCATGATTTGGGATGAACTGGGGCCTGTAAAAAGCAGAAGCAGCCCAATGACACCCTGAGCCCGTACTTTAAGTAGGCTTGAGCTAGGCTTTCCTGGAGCCGGCTCAGAGACGCCTTGTTTGGACTCATTCATTGTACAGTAAACGCAAGCTGTTGCAAGGAAAGGGGCCCCTGTCCTTCCCTAACCATCAGACTGGCATTTCCCCTGCAGGGGTGTCCTCCAGCCAGTGACGTGGTCAGTGATGTCACCCACAGCATCTGTACCGTCGAGACAGGGACCAGATAGGAGGGGCTTGACCCTGAACTGGTTGTCAGTGTAGATGGGACATGTCCAGCACAGACACTTGTGCAAGAACAGTCCTGCCCTGGTGAAGTCCAGGCCCTAGCTCTTGCCTGAGCTGGCTGGACCAGGGGACAGGAACTCAACCCTTGGTTCCTTTGAGAGGTGCCCATAATTCTGAGATCAGAGATAGAGCTATGGGATATTCCGTGGAGCTCTTTAGGCCAGACTCAGGCTATATTTCCGGGTCTCCCAGGACTAAGTAAAGCCATGGGAATTCCGTCTACCTCCTTTAGCCTTCCTGCCCATCCCAGGTGACCCTCTGGGATATCCCGCTTAGAAATGGGCTGGAGAGGCCTTGTCGTCTGTTCCATGCATGTCCACATCCTCAAGCTGCAGACAGAACCTCAGGGTCACCATTGGAAAGGAACCAGGTGTCCTCGGACTTGGGAGTTACGGAGCTTGTCCAGGCTTCTGGGGTTCTGGGGAAACACGAACCAAAGCAGCTGCTCCCGGGGTCACAGTGTTGCTTGTCTCTGACGAGCTGAGGAGAGGTAGTGGTGGATTCCTCTGGAATGTTTCCTTTAGGAAGCCGTTCCCGCAAAACAATCCTGGTGTCACCCCGGGTCACACAGTCAGGCCCACTCTGATTCCACTTGGCCTTCCACCCAGATGTTTTTTCTTCTTCTGGCCATACTCACGACCCACAGTTAGGGATCTCTGTGGCTGCCCTGCACCAACTGGAGGCTCTGTCCCCCCTCTCTCCCACCCAGACGGTGGCAACCCTGAGTGTGCTGGGAACTCGGCGTGTGGTCTCCATCCTGGGCGTGGAAAACCAAGCCGTGTCCCTGGCTGCCTGTCACCTGCTGCAGGTTATATTTGACGCCCTCAAGGAAGGCGTCAAGAAAGGCTTCAGAGGCAAAGAAGGTGCCATCATTGTGGGTGAGTTGAAGCAGGTCTGTGGTCCTTTGGGTGTTGCGATCATGGAGGGGAAGGGGCCGAGCCAGCCACGCCAGCTCTTGGGGGACCACACTTGCCACCGCAGGTTGTTCAGGAATCTGGCTCAGTGACGGTATTTTACTCCAGATTCGAAGCAATGAGGGTACCTACGGGGAAGGCTGGAGCCCAGCCCAGAGCCCAGGATGCTGGTCTCCCCTTCCTGTGTCTCCCTGGCCTGTTGGGAAGGTGAGGGGTCAGGCAGGGCTGTGCCACTGTGGGGCTCACTGATGCCTTCTCATTGCCAGATCCTGCCCGGGAGCTAAAGGTCCTCATCAGTAACCTCTTGGAGCTACTGACTGAGGTGGGGGTCTCCGGCCAAGGCCGGGACAATGCTCTGACCCTCCTGATTAAAGCAGTGCCCCGGAAGTCTCTGAAGGACCCCAACAACAGCCTCACCCTCTGGGTCATTGACCAAGGTAGGTGACCAGTTTTGAAGAGGGGGAAGGAGACTGAGCGTATCTGTTACATCTTGCTTGGGTGACTGTACCCGGTCGTGAGTCTGCACCGAAGTGCACCATGTGGCCTGCACTGTGGCCTCGGGCCCAGAGCGAGACCCTTCAGCCGTGCCCGTGTGCACATGCGTGCACTTCGAGCAGGCCTGCCAGCCCATCAGTGGGGAGGCTGAATCGGCTTTCTGTATCTGAGGTGTTCCCTAGTGAGTGTGTATTACTTCTGTACTCAGAGAAAAGTTTACTATATAAATTCACACTTCTTGGGACGCCTGGCTGGTTCAGTCGGTGGGAACATGCAATTCTTTTTTTTTTTTTTTAAAGATTTATTTATTATTTGAGAGAGAGCATGCCTGTGATGGGGCGGGGAGGGGCAGAGGGAGAGGAAGAGAATCTCAAGCAGACTCCCCGCTGAGCACAAAGCCAGACGCAAGGCTCGATATCCCGACCCTGAGATCAAGACCTGAGCCAAAATCAAGAGTCATCCACTTAACCGACAGCCACCCAGGTGCCCCTGCAGCATGCGACTCTTGATCCTCGGGGTCATGAGTTCAAGCCCTGCATTGGGCAGAGAGAGTACTTAAAAAAAAAAGAAGTATTGGGGCACCTGGGTGGCTCAGTCGCTTAAGCATCTGTCTTTGGCTCAGGTCATGATCCCAGGGTCCTGGGATTGAGGTTTGTGTCAGGCTCCCTGCTCAGCAGGGAGTCTGCTTCTTCCTCTCACTCTGCCCCTCCCCTCCCACTCGTGTGCTTGCACGCACTCTCTCTCTCTCAAGTAAATAAATAAAATTTTTAAGAAAAAATACATATGTACATATGTGCACACATATATATACAGTAATCAATTGACACTTTTCTTTTCCCTTAAAAAATAGATAAGGAAAGTTTGGCAAAGTCCCTCCATGAGGACGTTTATCGGGTGCTCATCTTTTGGTGTCCCCATAATGCTGGGAAGCCTGGATGTTACTTTCCCCTTTAGTTTTACAGATGAGGAACCCGTGGGCAGGGCCAGCATGCAGTCCTCACTCCACAGGCCTTCCCTGAAGCCACGACTATCCCTGGAGGCGGTGGATCAGCCCCCAGGGCTCTCCGAGCCTGCCCTGCACGTGGCTGTCCACGCTGTGTACCCTCGTCTCTGGGAGGCCCTGCTTGTCCGTGCCCCTCCCAGGGAACTTCCTCCCTTTGCCTGCTTTCTGCTGCCTCCATAGCAGTGTGTCTTTTCAGGCCTGAAGAAGATTCTGGAGGTGGGGGGCTCTGTGCAGGAGCCTCCCGGGGAGCTCGCGGTGACCGCGAACAGCCGCATGAGTGCCTCTGTGCTGCTCAGCAAGCTTTTTGATGACCTGAAGTGTGATGCCGAGAGGGAGAATTTCCACCGACTGTGTGAGAACTACATCAAGTAAGGGAGCCGGCCCCGCGGCCCGTTGCCAGGGGCGCCGACGGGGTTGCGCTCCTTGGGGAGGGGCAACAGTGGACGGGGTTCAACCAGGAGAGCAGCCTTGGGGAGACCTCGCAGGGACCACACTTCTTTTTCCCAAGTGGCCTCCCCGGGGGACGTTCTTCCTCCGTTCTACGCCACAGCGAACGTCCTCGAGCGCGCGCTGTGCATGCTGAGCACTTCGGGGTATGCAACACCGCAGGGCAGCACGACAGTCCAGCCCGTAAGGAGCTTCCAGCTGGGACTGAGGACAAATCCTGAAATAAGAGCGCTTTCGGATCGTCAGAAGTGCAGGAAAGGAGCTAAACAGTGGTGTGCGCGAGAGTAACCTAGGTCAGATGTATGATCAGGGGAGGCCCGAAACCCTAGCGAGAGAAAATGGGCCACCGGTGCCCAGGGGCATGTGCCCGAGGTCCTGGGACAGCTTTCCTTGCTGTTCCTGCCCAGGTAGTGCAGATGCCGGGCCAGTGGACGGGGAGGGAGGGAAGGAGAGTCCCTTTATGCCGGCCTTGGTGTGACCACTGTTACCCTGTGCCCCTCAGGAGCTGGTTTGAGGGCCAAGGGCTGGCCGGGAAGCTGCGGGCCATCCAGACGGTGTCCTGCCTCCTGCAGGGCCCATGTGAAGCCGGCAACCGGGCCCTGGAGCTGAGCGGCGTCATGGAGAGCGTGATGGCCCTGTGTGCCTCCGAGCAGGAGGAGGAGCAGCTGGTGGCCGTGGAGGCCCTGATCCACGCGGCCGGGAAGGCCAAGCGGGCCTCATTCATCACGGCCAACGGCGTCTCGCTGCTGAAGGACCTGTACAAGCGCAGCGAGAAGGACAGCATCCGCATCCGGGCGCTGGTGGTGAGCCGGGCAGGCCTGGGTTGGGCAGGCCCGCTGGCAGGCAGGGGCATTTTTTGGGTGGTTGGTGTGTCAGGGTGTGGCTCCAGCACAGCCTGGTGCAAATATGGGATATGCAGGGCCTTGTCGAGGCCAGAGGCATGAGCACGGGCTCCTTCTACCACAGGGCTCATGGTCAAGTCAGGGACATGAGCCTTGTCCAGAGAGGACCCCCGAGAATGCAGGACAGCACATGCTGCCCCCTGGAGGCGGTGGGAGAAGCTTCAGGAGGAGATGATGGAGGAGGGGGACTGCTGGGCCAGGCTAGTTGGCCCGGCCGGGGGGAGGGGCCGTGTGGAAAGGCTCAGCCTCCAGGTGGCCCCAGATGCTGGAGCTTTGGGCTCTGGTTGGCCTCCATGAGCCTGCTGCACCTCGGGAAGGCTGGCCCTCCTCCTTAGGGCACTTAGTCCTGGGTGTCTCCGTCCCAGAAGGATCTTGCCTTGCCTGAGGCACCTGTCTTCGCACATGTGTTAGCTTCACCTGTAAAGAGCTCTGTATGACATGGAAAGGAACAGAGCAAATCCCAGTGCAGATCTGGGGGGTTGGGGTCCAGGACCGCACAGTGGACAATACGTCAGTCTCTACCAGATGCGTGTCACCTGACCGCCCCAGTAGCTGATTTGCTGCCAAATGCTCTAGGTAGTAGCCTGGTAGGGATGTGTATGGCCTCCAGAGGGCCTGGCAGAATGTCGGGGAGAGAGCCCATGCTGGGTGTGGAGGAGCCCAGCTCTGCCTCCATCCCTAGAGACCAACGGCTGGTTCTCGCCTCTTCCTCCAGGGCCTGTGTAAGCTCGGCTCGGCTGGAGGGACAGACTTCAGCATGAAGCAGTTTGCTGAAGGCTCCACTCTCAAACTGGCCAAGCAGTGTCGAAAGTGAGTTATTTGGTGTTGCCATGGCTCCCCACCTGTCAGCTAGGCCTCGAGAGGAGGGTCTGGGTGGAGGATGGGGCCTCCCCACTACCCTGCTGTCCCCCAGGCAGACCCTCCTGGATCCTGCCACGTGAACTGCTTCGTGTGTAGAGGGGAAGCCCCCCAGTTCTGATGGTTGCCCACTACCCTGCATGTCCCCAGGTGGCTGTGCAATGACCAGATCGACGCAGGCACACGGCGCTGGGCAGTGGAGGGCCTGGCCTACCTCACCTTCGACGCTGACGTGAAGGAAGAGTTTGTGGAAGATGAGGCTGCCCTGAAGGCTCTGTTCCAGCTCAGCAGGGTAGCTCCATGGGTTCCTCTAGTCATTTGGGAACAGTATCTGCGATTAGAATCGACCAGGCTTTCTTGGCAGGTCTCGGGCAGTGGCTCTCATGGCCCCAGGGTGGGAGCTTTGGCAGCCTGCGTGGCCGCTCCGTAGCCTGGGCCTGCGGGGCTACACCGGCCGCGTCGGGCAGGACAGTGTTTCTGGGGGAGTTAGGGAAGTTGAGTGTGTGAGCTCCCAAGAGTCTGGGGCCAGGGTGGGCCTGGGAGCTTCCCACATTCATCCTGCTGTCCCGGTGGTGGAGCTGAGGGCAGAAGTGGAGGCCCGGGGACAGCCGCCTGACTGCCCCTCTCCTGCGCGCAGTCCGAGGAGAGGTCAGTGCTCTTTGCGGTGGCCTCGGCACTGGTGAACTGCACCAACAGCTACGACTGTGAGGAGCCTGACCCCAAGATGGTGGAGCTGGCCAAGTACGCCAAGCAGCATGTGCCCGAGCAGCACCCCAAGGTGAGGGAGCCGCTGAGAGGCTTTGGGGGTCTCCGCAGCAGCCTCCCGTTTAAGCGGGTTTCTTTCCCTTTGTGTTCCCACCCATCAATTGGTGCTGTGAGGAGGGTCTCCCTCTCCCTGTCCAGTCAGCTGGGGCCCCTCTGCTAAGCTGCCTCCTTCCCAGGACAAACCGGCTTTCGTGCGGGCTCGGGTGAAGAAGCTGCTGGAGGCCGGCGTGGTGTCGGCCATGACGTGCATGGTGAAGACCGAGAGCCCCGTGCTGACCAGTGCCTGCCGGGAGCTGCTCTCCAGGTGAGCCAGACCTTGCCTGACTCGGAAGCAGGGGAGCAGGGGGGCCGCCCGCGTAGCTGCCGCCCAGAGCCCCCCACCCACCCGCACCGTCTCCCTGCAGGGTCTTCCTGGCGTTGGTGGACGAGGTAGAGGACCGTGGCACTGTGGTGGCTCAGGGCGGGGGCAAGGTAAGCTGCCTTACAGATTCCTTCCTGATGGTCTTTAAAGCATGACGCAGTGGCTGCCACGGCAGAGACGAGGCTGGAACACAGTATGAGGAACCTGCAGGAACGTGTTCCTGCTGAGAGAGCCATGCTGCCGGGGGCGGGTTTGTGCCCATCGAGATCCGGACTCTCCTCCTTTCTCCCGTGTCATTGGCCTGCGTGGCCCGCGGCCCAGCCCAAGCCGCAGTTGGCCCTTACTGTTTGTGGAAGAGTTTGGGCAGCTTGAGGAGAGGCCTGGGAGAGAGGAAGAGGGTCTGGGCGGGAGTGTCGACAGGCCTGAGGGAGGAGAGAGGTGAGCGTGCCACCGTCAGGACCGGGCTGGTGGTTTGGGCCTTACCCTCCAGGGCACATCTCAGACCCTGACGGCTCGGCTCGTCCCCACAGGCTCTGCTCCCGCTGGCCCTGGAAGGCACTGATGTGGGGCAGACGAAGGCAGCCCAGGCTCTTGCCAAGCTCACCATCACCTCCAACCCGGAGATGACTTTTCCTGGCGAGCGGGTGTGTGTCCTGCTGCCCCAGCCCTGGCCTCTCCTCCACCCCTCCCTGGGCCCTGATGGCCTCTGACCCGGGCTGTGGCTCCTCCTTGGGACAGACAGGAAGCCCCGGGGTGGGGAGGGCCGCCTTCCGTCTGGAGGTGGCCTCTCACCTTCGGGTTGGTGGGGTTGGTGGGGGCTGGATGAGTGGCCCTGACAGGTGGCTGTATTATAGATCTATGAGGTGGTCCGGCCCCTTGTCTCCCTGCTGCACCTCAACTGCTCAGGCCTGCAGAACTTCGAGGCACTCATGGCTCTCACAAACCTGGCGGGGATCAGTGAGAGGCTCCGGTAAGGTCCCCAGGACAGCACTTTACAGTTTGAAGAGCACCTTTTGGTCACTGCTTGACTTGAGCCTCACAGGGGCTTCCCTGCAGCTGGGGAGACAGGCCAGGAGGTTTGACTTGTACCTCGGTCCACCAATGCGCAAGGCCTGGGCCAGTGCCAGCGCACGCTCTGGAGTCAGACCGCCTGGGTTCACGGCTTGACTTCACTGGTTGCTAGTGTGTAACCGCAAACGAGTGCTGCTCCGTGCCTCAGTTTCCCCTCTGTGGAATGGCATGGGTGTAGCACCTACCTCAGGAGTGGTAGTGAGCTTTAAATGAGAAAATACACGCAGAATCTCCGAGTACGTGGCACCTGGCTCGCTCCCAGCAGTGTGGCCAAGTGGTATGCGTCAGCTGTTACCGAGAACGGTGACATTGGGCTCCCTGTCTGCACTCAGCCTCGGTTTCTTCTTCTGCAAAATAGTAATAGTAAGCGTACCTGCACCTTCACTGTAGGGCCGTGGTGAGGATTAAGAAAGAGTCCAAGCTCTGGGTCAGGGTAAGTGCTTAAATATTAGATGTTAGCAGCACTGTCGCCAGCTCCCCGGTCTCCGAACTCCTACCTTAGAGCATTTTCCACGGTCCCATGCTACCTCCTAGGCCTGGTGAAGAAGCTGGAAGCCACTGCAGCTCATACCTGGTGCAGGAGGGTCTTTGGACACTGCCCGAGAGGTCCTTGACCCGGGGCTCGAATGCATGGGGATGCGGGGGTGGGGGAAGTGGATGCAGGAGCTCTGAGGCTGCTGACCTTTCCACCCTGGCCCCGCAGGCAGAAGATCCTGAAAGAGAAGGCCGTGCCCATGATTGAGGGCTACATGTTCGAGGAGCACGAGATGATCCGCCGGGCAGCCACGGAGTGCATGTGTAACCTGGCCATGAGCAAGGAGGTGAGAGCGGGTCCGGGTGGTCCTGACGGGCAGGTGCGCAGAGGTACCTGTGCCCCGCCTGGCTTTGCCGCAGCTCACTCAGTCCCCTCCCCTCCTCTGGCCACAGGTACAGGACCTCTTTGAAGCCAAGGGCAATGACCGGCTGAAGCTGCTGGTGCTGTACAGCGGAGAGGAGGATGAGCTGCTGCGGCGGGCCGCTGCTGGGGGCCTGGCCATGCTCACCTCCATGCGGCCCTCGCTCTGCAGCCGCGTCCCCCAAGTGGTCAGTGCCTCTTCTCGGTGGGGGAGGGGACGTGGGCCTGGACCGCCCTGCATGGCGGCCGGTGGGGGGACATCCCAGGGCACGTGGGAGTGTTCCTGCCAAGTCTGAGCCTGCTGCTCGGTGGCAATGCTGCCCTGTTTCCCGCAGACCACACACTGGCTGGAGATCCTGCAGGCCTTGCTCCTGAGCCCCAACCAGGAGCTGCAGCACCGGGGTGTGGTGGTGGCACTGAACATGGTGGAGGCCTCGAAAGAGATCGCCAGCACCCTCATGGAGAGCGAGGTGCTGGAGATCCTGTCGGTGCTGGCTAAGGGCAAGGAGAGCCCCGTCAGGAGAGCTGCTGCGGCTTGCCTGGGGAAAGCCGTGGAATACGGGCTTATCAAAGCCAACCGGGATGGAGAGTGAGGGGCTGCCTCACGCACACGCTACCTGCTGCAGCGGAGGAGTGAGGGCAGACACAGCTTTGGCTGCTGGGGGCTGGGATGCTGCACACTGGCCCCTCCTCCCTAGCTGCCCCTGATGTCCTCTGCGGAATCAGGGGCCACGGTCAGTCTCGGCCCTGCTGCGCCAGCACTGCCTCCAGCCTCCCGCGGCGGGGCCTTCTGCAGTAGTGTAGCCCGCTAGGAACGGGCAGGGTGCGTCCTAAGCCGGCCGCGCGTTCCCGGCACTGGGAAGGGCACGTCAGGCAGCCGCACCAGCAAGGAGCCTCACCCGAGCCTGCTAGCGGGAGCACGGCGGCCCTCTGAGAAAGAGGACGTGCAAGTCAGTCGTGGTCCCCGTCCGGAGGCAGGGACCTGGCTGTGCGCCGCCGAGCTACACAGCGCAGCTACCTGTACGGAAGGACTCCAGCGGGTTCCTCACCCTGGAGCCTGCTGAGCGCTTTTTAATCCTGCTGGAGGATCAGGGTAAACCTAGGCAGCTAATAAAAATCTCTTCAGTCGCGTGGGAATAAATGGCTTTGGACTCGTCGATGCTGGTCCTTCAATACTCTTGTCTCTGTACTGAGCGTTCCCAGTGGCCCCCACTGGGCAGTGCGCTGGATTTGGGGTTCGTGTGTCGTCCTGGCCTGCTCTTCCCTCACGGAAAAATCCTGTAGCTGATCCAGGGGAGGGCGAGAGCTCCACCGCCCGCCGGGGCAGAGAGCCGCGAGAACCCGCTTCCGTTCTGGGAGTCCAGGTTGAAGCTCATTGGCTCGCAGAGACGAGTGACAGGCCCCGAGCCAATGGAAGGCCAAACTCGCCGGCGCACTCGCCTAGTACGACTGCTTCCGGTTGGGCATCACACCCTCTCGTGTGGGTTGTGAGCTGCCGCCGTCCGGGGCTGAGGGGAACGGCGGGGTGCCCGTGTCGCCGCGGTCGCTCCTCGCCAGCCCTGCAGCTCGGATTCTAACCCGAGCTCCGTGCGGGCCTGCAGGGGGCGGGACCGTCCGGCCCACCTCTGCCTCGGGTCCGCGCCCACCGGAGGTTACCCCACCTCACCCGAGGCTGCAGCGGCACAGCGCACACCCCCGGGCCGGCTCGACAGAGCTCGGGCCGGAGAGGCCGCGGCCGGGACTGCGGGTACCGAGGTGAGCACCGCCCTGCGACCGCCCGCCCCGAGCGGTGACGTCACCGCCCTCGCCGGCGATTGGCCCGGGGAGGCTGCGGCAGCCAATGGGCGCCTGGCCCGGGGGGCGGCTCTTCAAACATTTAGTCCGCGGCGGCCGGCACCCGGGTCCTGGGCGGCTGCCCTGCATCCCCGCTCTTGCTCCCTCGAGACTGCCCGCCGGGAGGAGCTGCCCGAGGAGGGTGGAGGGCACAGGGTCAAGATCAAGGTCAGAGGCCCCCTTGGGTTAGGAGCCCAGGTCTGGGTCAAGGAGCTTTGGTCTCAGGAGGGACCCCATAGCTGACTTCAAAGCCGAACATGCTGTACGGAAAAAGCGGCGTTGTTTTTGTAACCACGGGACAGTGTATTCGCTTCCCGATTTATGTGTGAACTCTCTGGGGGCAGACAGCCGTCTTTCTCATCCGCCCAAGGGAAGGCAACAATAAATGCTTGCAGAACGAATAAATGACTAGGTGAGGTCCAGTTGAAATTGTGTTTATATAGGTCCCTTGAAAACCAGTAAGTACCACTGGACTTTCTAAAATCAACTCTAAGTCCTGGATTTAATAAGCCCGTACTTGCCTTGTGCCTGTCGTGATATGAGCCAGTACGTGAACCGTTTATTTCCATCTGTTCCGCACAGTTCTACAAGGTACGTACAGACAGCACCCTCTCCTATCCCCTGCCTTTGTAAAACTGAAGAAACTGAACTGGACTCAGAAAGCTTAAGTAAAGGGACCAAGGACACAGGCACAGCGGCAAACACGTGAACCCTGGAGTTGGTTGAACCCGCACAGGGCGCTGTCTCCCAAACGCTCTGCTTTGCCCTGGTGGGAAGAGCACTGTATGTGGAGTCGGGGGGCCTTGATTTCGGCCTCTGCCCCTCTTGGTCCTAAGTTATGTGATTGTGTAACGGTTACTTTCTCTGGGAGTCTCCTCTGTCAAATGGGGGTAATTCTGGTTCCCAAGATGACATGGGATAACGTGCCTGACACTGGGAGCCGGAGGGGCTCACATCCTAGGACAGCGTCTAAGGGAGAGGCTGCAGGGGGCGGGACCGTCCGGCTTAAATACCTGGTGCCTCCTCTGTGGAGCAATGAGCTTGCTTGAGTCAAAGGGAAGACAGGGCAAGTGCCCCCATTCTGGGCAGCCCAGAATCGTCCTCAGTCTGGTGGGATTCCTAACCCTGTCCCGCCTCCCACCCCATTCAGGTGGCGGCCAGCATGGCCGAGGAGCGCCGGGGGTCCTGGTTCGGCTTCGGTTTCTGCGGCTTCGGGCAGGCGCTGGGCTCGGGGCGCGGGCGCCAGGTGCACAGCCCCGAGCCGCTGCGGACACCGGGCGCGGGCGCCGACGTCCGCCGCGTGAGCGCCAGCTGGAGCTACACCGCCGTCGTGACCCGTGAGCGCCCCCCTCCGTCCCGCTTCCGCCCCGGGCCCCGGGTGCGTGGCCCGGCCGCTCCCCAGCCCGCTCTCCGCTCTCGCAGGTGGAGGCCAGGTGCAGCTGTCGGGCGCGGCGGGCGGCGCGGCGGGCGGCTGCAGGGACGCGTGGGCCTCGGAGGCGCTCCTCGTGGTGCTGCGCGCCGGCCCGGAGCTGCAGGCCTGGGCGCCGGCTTCCGCGCTGCGCGGGGAGCCCCTGTGGACCCACACGCTGGTGCCGGAGGCCGAGGGGGCAGACGGCGCGGGCGCTGAGGCCCAGGCCCGGGCGCTGCCCCTGCTGCCCGGCGCGCGCGCCTACGTGAGTCCGCGGCCGCCCTTCTACCGGCCTCTGGCCCCGGAGCTGCGGGCGCGCCGGCTGGAGCTGGGCGCCGAGCACGCGTTGCTGCTGGACGAGGCGGGCCAGGTGTTCTCCTGGGGCCAGGGCAGGTGAGGGGGGCGTGGCCGGATGGGGGCGCGGGGCGGAGGCAGATAAACGTGGCTCCGAGCGGGGGCCCGCGCGTGTGATTGGGGAAGGAAGCGGAGGAGGACCCGCTTGGGCTCTCCCTTGCGCAGGCACGGACAGCTGGGCCACGGGACTCTGGAGGCCGAGCCGGAGCCGAGACTGCTGGAGGCGCTGCAGGGCCTTCCCATGGCTGAGGTGGCCGCCGGTGGCTGGCACTCCGTGTGTGTGAGTGGTAAGTGACATAGTGCTGCTCTGGACAAACTCAAGGTCTCCTAGGCTCCAAACCTTCCTCCTCCTCTTCCAGTGTTGGTGGGTAGTCTAGCGAGGCCTCCTTCCACGTTCATCCCATATTAACCAGCCAGGTCTTTCAGGACTCCTCAGTGCCTCTCCAAGTCAGCCCTCTGCCCGGGCTATTACCCACTCGCACTGTGACTGTTGCAGATGTTTGCTGTCTTCTTTTTTTTAAAGATTTTATTTATTTATCTGACAGAGAGAGACCCAGCGAGAGAGGGCACAAGCAGAGGGAGTGGGAGAGGGAGAAGCAGACTCACCGCTGAGCAGGGAGCCCGATGCGGGGCTCGATCCCAGGACCCTGGGATTATGACCTGAGCTGAAGGCAGACGCTTAACGACTGAGCCACCCAGGCGCCCCAATGTTTGCTGTCTTCTGATGGTGGGCTCCCTACCTCTCCCAGGCCTCCGCCTCCAGCCAGGGCTGCGTTTCTAAAACACTCCGCAAGGGCGCAGGAAGGGGTGAGGAGGCAGCTGAGCTGAGGAGAATGGAGGAGAAAGGGTGCAGGGCGTCAGGTGGCCATGATGTGTGGCACACAGACACGCAGATGTCCACAGGGAGGTTGATGGTGGTGAGGGTGAGCCCAGAATGAGGACCTTCGTTTGGGATCGTAAGTCCACCGCCCTGGCAGGCCACCCAGCTGTAGCTGATTGCTAGGCTGTTGGGTGAGGCTGGGAGCAGGTGGTCTTTGCAAGGGTCTGCACCTGGGGCTCTGGCTGCCGCTTCTGTCCCCGGGGGTGGGGGGGCAGCTTTAAAAACGTCGTGTGCCTGCACCACCACCCCCACAGTCTCCTGTCATGGGTCTGGCTTGGCAGCCACGCGTGGAAACTACTGGACCGGAGGGACGGGAAGAGAAGACTAGAAACAGCCAGATGGGAAGTCTCCCACTTCAGGTTGCTAGAAATTTGAGGTCTTGAGTTTGTTAGAGTGTTTGGAGCACAGATGCTTCAGGCCAGACTTGCTAGGTTCAGATCATCACTTGCCCCTTGTGACCTTGGGCAGAGCACTTCACCTCTTCGTGTCCCCTGTTTTCTCATGAATAAAACAGGGATGTTGTCCTATAACCCTCTGTAGGGCTCTTCTGATAATTAAATGATTATATTTGAAAAGTGCTTAAAATTCTGGCACAAAGTAAACATTTGATAAAAATGAGCTGCTGTCATTAGTGAATTTTTACATGAGAGGCAAGGAAGGTGAGAGCTTCCAGAAGAGGCCTTCACTGGGACCAGTGGTGGGTGGGGCTGAGGAAAGGGGTGTCGTGGGCTCAGTGGGTTTGAAACGGAGGCCGTTGGGAATTTCCAGGGATACATTTCTGAAGTGTGTGTGGTGGCGTGTTCCGTGAAAGTTAAGTTTATGTGAAGCAATCTCCAAAGGAGTTCTAGACCAAAGAAAAAGGTCCACAAGTCCAGCTTGACAAGAAACGGTTTACTAAGGGAGCTTCCGGACTCGTCTTGGGCGGCTGCAACACAGCTGTGACCGCCGCCCCCTCCCGTCAGACCTGCTTTTATAGCCCTAGAGGCTGGGAGCCCGTGGTGGGCGAACACCCAGGAGGAGAATGTTCGAGAATAATTCCGTGTCTGTTCCCTCTCCAGAGCAGATCCAAGGACCTTATGCCCCAAGGGTGTTCTTAGGGTCTATTATGTGTGTTACTTAAAAAAAGAAAGTGTGTCTGGGGGCTGTTCTCAAGGAGGCTTCGTTCAGGTCTCCGAACTGTCGTCATGGCAGCGTTGTGCAAGATGGCGCTCGGCCGGTTCACACGTGGGAGGTGGGGCGGGGGCAATTTAGCAACAAAGGGAAAAAGTGAAACTGGAGAGGAAGATCCAGGAGACCCTGTTTAAAGAAAAGGACAGGGGTGCCTGGGTGGCTCAGTTGGTTAAGTGACTGCCTTCGGCTCAGGTCATGATCCCAGGATCCTGGGATCGAGCCCCGCATCGAGCCCCGCATCGAGCCCTGCATCGGGCTCCCTGCTCGGCTGGAAGACTGCTTCTCCCTCTCCCACTCTCCCTGCTTGTGTTCCCTCTCACACTGTCTCTCTCTCTGTCTGTCAAATAAATAAATAAAATCTTTAAAAAAAAAAAAAAGAAAAAGAAAAGGATGCCGGAAGCACTTGAGGGGGAAGGGAGCCTGTAAGACCAGGAAGCTGCTGGGGCCTGTGGGAGGCACTGGCCGGAGGGCTGCCTGAGCGGGGCAGCATTAGTGGGTAATGCAGGCGTTTGGACGGATTCAGGGGCCTTAGGAGGGTGAGGGTGCGGTTCACAGTCTGTTTAATGGGTCCCCTGCATCTCTTTTTCAGAGACTGGGGATATTTATATCTGGGGCTGGAATGAGTCCGGGCAGCTGGCCTTGCCCACCAGGAGCCTGGCAGAGGATGGAAAGACAGTTGCAAGGGAAGGTGAGGGTCAGTTCTTCCACGCATGCTTCTGTCCTTCCTGACTCCTGGCCACATGCTGGCCTGAGACCTTGTAGTGCTCAGAAGGGACACGGGACATCCTTGGGACCCCAGGACCCTCTGTAGGACTCCGGGCTCTGGGGAGGGATGGGGGTATGGCAGGGCTGATGCCTGCCTCCTCAGCGCACTCCCCCTGACCTGTCAACTCCAGCGCTTCTGGGGAACGCGGGGTCTGGGAGCGGCAGCCGTGGTGTCAATGGCAGGGGCCTCGTGGAGCTATCGTGCCGCCTGAGGTCCTGGATGGCTAAGGTGTAGCCAGTGCTCCACGTTACCGGTCACGATCCTCCTCACTCTCTCTTGCTGCTTCTCTGAAGCCAGCGGACTGAATGAAGGTGGCCCCAGCGGAGGTGAGGACGGAGCCCCAGCCCCCTTCATAGCCCTCCAGCCCTTCCCAGCTTTACTGGATCTCCCCGGGGGCGCAGATGCAGTCAAGGCCAGCTGTGGCTCCCGGCACACAGCCGTGGTGACAAGTGAGTGGGGCTGGGCGGGCGGCTGACAATGGAGCAGGAAGGCCTCCACCCCATCCCTTAGCTGGTGCTGCAGACAAGGCTGTGATCCCCTTAAAAACTTCGACTTTGAGTGTCTCTGACAAGTACTGAGTAGCCACCCCCCTCAGCGAAAATAGCCCCAACCCCCATGGGGCTTTAACGGTAGCCCCCCAGCTGTCAGGCCGCGAAGGCCCCTCCTTCTGGAAGGACGCTAGTGTTTGCCGGCCGCTTGGTCCGAGCGGTCCAGGTGCTAAGCCTCCTGAACTCGGTAGCTGTGAGAGCCCGGCTGACCAGTTGGCATCCAGGAAGGTAAACTTCTTCCACCTGGATCCTCTCCCGCCCCGGGTGTGATTAGACGGTTGTTAGAGAATATGCTGTGCTATGCCAGGCAGAGCTCAGGACACTTAGAAGGTGCTGGCTCTGGACTGTGGCAGGTCATGCTAGACAAATGCCTGTGACAGCCCCGTACTGTCCTTCTGGTTGTAGGAACTGGCGAGCTGTACACCTGGGGCTGGGGTAAGTAAAAGGTTTGTTTGTGTGATGCTTAAACCAGGGGAGGAAGGGGCCCGGGGGCAGAGGGCAGGAGACGACAACCATGCGGCGGGCGGAAGCAGGGGCCTCGGCCTGACCCCTGGGAAGTCTGGGACGGAAATGCTGCGTATTCCCTTGCCTAGAACAGATCTAAGCGCACTGAAGTCAGAGACCACATGGGAGAGAAGTAGATATTAGTACTTCCCGTGTATCTTTCTGAAAAATTGTCTTGAGGGAAGAGTTAGGCAGCATTTATGACACCTCTCTTGGTCTGACATTGGGGTCTGGGGTTAGGAGCAGAGAACCTGGAAGAGCATCTTGCCTGGCGTGGCTGGTGGCAGCTGCCTCTTGGGGACCTGGGGGGCAGCATGGCCCCGAAGGCTCTGTGGCGCTGGCCTCCTGAATTTCCAGAGCAGACACCAGCGGAGTGGTGGCTCAAGCCCTGCACTTTGGTTGATGGGCTTATTTTCCTTCCTGGAGGGGAAAAGCCCCAAGGCCCAGGGGGGAGGATGGCCAAGCGGCTCATTTCCCTTTAGGTAAATATGGACAGCTTGGCCACAAGGACACGACCAGCTTGGATCGGCCCCGCCGTGTGGAATATTTTGTAGATAAGCAGCTCCAAGTAAGGGCCGTGAGCTGTGGGCTCTGGAACACGTACGTGTGTGCTGTGGAGAGAGGGGAGAGCTGACAGCCACGGGTAAGGGCGTGAAATGAATGTATAGTTAATGATCCAGTCACACCAGTGAACCTCACCCCAGCCAAGGAAACCATTGCCGGCACCCCAGAGGCCCCGTGTCTGCCCTCACCGGAGAGCCGCGTCGTCAACTTTGTCCTCGTGTTAGTGACACCTAAGTTGCTCTGGAAGGGCATGCCCAAGGCCCGCACTGCAGACACAGTGAAATCCGAACCTCTGGGCGCGGAGCGTGGAGGGGGTAGATTTCAAAGCTCCCCCAGCCAACCCAAGGTGATTTGAGGTCTTGCCAAGATTGGGGACCGGCAGGGGTCATCTTGGTCATCTTTTCTTGCCTATTTTCACCTAGAGTTGTATCACCCTTGTATGCATCCTTGTTCAATAGAGTTTAGTTTGTTTGCTTTGAACTTTATGTAAATGAAGTCATTTTGGATATGTTCCTTTGTGTCTTGTTTGTTATCCATCTGCCTTGTGCCCTGCAGTTCATTCATGTTTATTGTTAACGGTATTCCATCCTGTGAATACACCTCCTTATATATTCTTTTGTTGGTCATTTTTTCTTTTATTGAGTTAAAATACACATAAAAATATATTATCCTAACCATTTTTTTCCCAAGATTTTATTTATT
>NC_138377.1:121955545-121979728 GCF_054177405.1 Leptonychotes weddellii | reverse complement strand
TGAGAGAGAGCATGAGAGAGAGAGAGCACATGAGAGGGGGGAGGGTCAGAGGGAGAAGCAGACTCCCCGCCGAGCAGGGAGCCCGATGCGGGACTCGATCCCGGGACTCCAGGATCATGACCTGAGTCGAAGGCAGTCGCCTAACCAACTGAGCCACCCAGATGCCCAACTGCTGTCTTTTTAAAAAAATATTTTATTTATTGGGGCGCCTGGGTGGCTCAGTCGTTAAGTGTCTGCCTTCGGCTCAGGTCATGATCTCAGGTCCTGGAATCGAGCCCCACATTGGGATTCCTGCTCAGTGGGAAGCCTGCTTTTCCCTCTCCCACTCCCCCTGCTTGTGTTCCCGCTCTCGCTGTGTCTCTCTCTGTCAAATAAATAAATTAAATTAAAAAAAAAAAGATTTTATTTATTTGAGAGAGAAAGAAAGCCCGAGCAGCGGGGAGGGACAGAGGGAGAAGCAGGCTCCCTGCTGAGCAGGGAGGCCAAAGTGGGATTCGATTCCAGGACCCTGAGATCATGACCCGAGCCAAGGCACACGCTTAACCAGCTGAGTCCCCCAGACGCCCCCCAATCGCTGTCTTTTGATTGGAGAATTAAACCCATTTCCATTTAAACTAATTACTGATGAGGAGGGACTGACTTCTGTCATCATGCTATTTGTTTTCTCTACATACTGTCACTTTTTGGTCCCTTATTTCCTACATTTCTTCTTTTGTATTTAGGGTGATTTTTTTTTTGCAGTGAAATGTTTAAATCTCTTCTTCGTGTCCTTTTGTGCAACCTCATAGCTATTTCTTTTGTGGCTGCTGCAGGGATTACATTTAATATCAAAATTGTAACATTCTAATTTGAATTTATAGCAACTTAACTTTAGTAACCTGGAAAAACTCTGCTCCTCTATATAGCTCTGCCCCCACCCTTTGTTGTTGATGTCCTAAAATTACAGAACATGAACTAATAATTCTTTTAAATGCATTAGTCTCCCAAATCATGTAGAAAATAAGATTTGGAGTTAACAAACCAAAGGTACAGTGAAACTACCTTTTACATTAATAATTGTTTTTCTTTGAATGAATTAGTTTAAGTCACATGGACAACAAAAAGTACAGTTACAAGCCAATTGTACAATAAGATTTTATAATTGCCAATGTATTTACCTTTATTGAGGTCTTCATTTCTCCCTATGGCTTCACGTTACTTGATCTTGTTGAGGATGCTTTGTATGTGATGATTCGCTTCTCTCTTGCTGCTTTTAAGTTTTGCTCTTTGTCTTTTGAAAATTTGTGATGTGTCTTTTTTTTTTTAAAGATTTTATTTATTTATTTGAGAGAGAGCGTGAGTACATGAGAGGGGGGAGGGTCAGAGGGAGAAGCAGACTCCCCGCTGAGCAGGGAGCCCGATGCGGGACTCAATCCCGGGACTCCAGGATCATGACCTGAGCCGAAGGCAGTCGCTTAACCAACTGAGCCACCCAGGCGCCCCTGTGATGTGTCTTAATATGGGTCTGAGTTCATCTTACTTGGGAGTTCATTGAGCTTCTTGGATGTGTATAGTCATGTCTTTCTTTAAATTCGGGAAGTCTTCAGCCATTATTTCTTCAAATGCTCTCTTTGCCCCTTTCTCTCTCCTCTTTCCGGGACTCCCATGATGTAGGTGTTGGCCTTGAGTTGATGTCCTAGAGGTCTGTTAGGCTCTGTTCGCTTTTGCTCAGTCCTTTTTTCTTTCTGCTCGTCAGTCTCAATCATCCCCATTGTCCTGTCTTCAGTATCTGATTCTTTCCTCTGCCTGCTCAACTCTGCCTTTGACTCCCTCTGGTGAGGTTTTAATTTGAGAACTGTACTTCGCAACTCCAGAATGTCTTTTTAGGTTTTCCATCTCCTTAATGATATTTCCGTCTTGTTCACACGCTTTCTTGACTTTCTCCACATCTTCCTTTAGCTCTTTAAGCATGTTTAAGACCATTGTTTGAAAGCCTTTGTCAAACATGTCTGCCATTAAGCTTTTCAGGGACAGATCCTTTATTTTTTTCTTTGAATTGGCATACTTTCCTGTTTCTCTGTAAACCTTTTGACATTTGTTGAACAGGGGACATTTGAATCCAGTAATGTGGTAACTCTGGAAATTGAATTCTCCCCTTTCCAAGGATTGCTGTTTTTTGTTATTTTTTTTCTTATTGTAAGCTGTCTCTGTACCAAGAGTCAGCCTGAGGTGTAAACTTTGTCTTCTTATGTCTTTTCTAAGCCTTTCCTTGGGCATACACAATCCCTTTCTAATTTTCCCCACATACGCAGAAGTTTTGGAATGCGCCAGTCTTTTTTTTTTTTTTAGATTTATTTATTATTAGGGAGCATGTGTGTGCAGCATGGAGGGGGAAGGGCAGAGAGAGAGAGAGGGAGAGAAAATCTCAAGCTGACTCCCTGCTGAGTGTGGAGCCCATTGCAGGGCTTGGTCTCACAACCCTGAAATCACGACCTGAGCAGAAATCAGAGAGTCGGACATTCAACTGACTGCATCACCCAGATGCCCCCAATGTGCCGGTCTTTAATGTCTGGCTCCTTCTAAAAGGTGAGAAGTGAAAAATGAAGGGGGAACCAAAAGGCACTGGCCCTTCAAATCTCCTGGAAGTCGCTTGAACCAGAGTGGGGACAGACTTGCAACGATGCGCGGAGGTACCGCAACCCTGGCCGCCTGCCTTTCCGCGCCCCCGTGATTAGAAGCAGCACCCAGAACACAGAGCCCTGATTTTGGAGGACAGGTTCCTTTTGCCCACCCTGACTCTTAGAACTGTGCGGCGGCTGCTCGGGGAATATTTGTACAGCTGCTGCCGGGGGGGGGGCGGGGGGGGGCCCGCTACTGTGCAGAGCTGAAACTGCCCAAAGTTCATCACAGTTTTTACCATCCACGCCTCCCCCTGCAAGTGGCAAGCCTTCAGCAAACTCGAGTTCCAAAACAGTTACACCAAACCGATTCTGCCAGCGCCATCGTCGTCTAGGTGCGGAGACGGGTACTTCCTACTCTGCCTTTTCCCAGAATCCTCTCCGATGGTCATTTTTGTTTCTGATTGTTGGTCACCAACCTCGTGCACATGTGTCCAGGTTCATGTGCAGAATATTCAGAGTAGAACTGGCGGCCGAGGTATCTTTACCAGAACACTGTGTAGCCCCACCAGCAGCGTGGGGTTCGTAGCGGCTCAAACACCAGGCGGACATGCGGCGGTTTCCGTTTGTGTTTCCCCCAGTACTAGGGAGGTTGGGCAGCCTTTCATTTATTTGTTGGCCATTTGGAGTTTTTCTGTTTTAAATGCCTGTTTCCGTTTTCTGCCCTTTTAAATTTTTCTGTATTTTTCTTAGTGATTTGTTTTCTTCATTTATGTTAGGTGCAAGTCCCTTAATGGTTACATGTTGAGAATGTTTTCTGCCATGTTGGTTTTTCAGTCTGTGTGGTATCTTTTGGTGTTAACCAGTTTGTGTTAAATGTTACTCTGTGCCAAGTAATGCTCAGAGTGTTTTACAGATAACAAACAACAACTTTTGATCAATAAAAGTGCTTAATATCAACTTTATCAGCATTTCCCTTTATGGTTAATTGGTGTGTGTACACATATTTGACTTAAGACATTATTCCTGACTGTGGTGTCTTTAAGAAACCTTTTTTTTTTTTTTAAGATTTTATTTATTTATTTGACACAGAGAGAGAGAGGGAGTGAGCAAGCACAAGCAGGGGGAGCAACAGAGGGAGAGGGAGAGGCAGGCTCCCCACTGAGCAGGGGCTGGATCCCAGGACCCTGGGATCACGAGCTGAGCTGAAGGCAGATGCTTAATGACTGAGCCACCCAGGCGCCCCTTTTTTTTCTTGTGGTAAAATATACTTAACATAAAAGTTACCATTTAGCCGTTTTTAAGTGTATAGTTCAATGGTATTAGGTACATTCACATTGTTGTGCAACCACCATCCACCTCCAGGACTTTTTAAAAATTCTCTACTGAAATTCTATACCCATTAAACACTAAGTCCTTAACCCCCGCACACCCACCCCCAGCTTCCGTCATTCTACCATCTGCCTCATTTTGATCTTTTTTCAAGCAGCTAGCCATTATGTCCACACCCATATGCCACCATTATCTTGTACCTAGGTTCTATATGTATTTGAGTCTATTTCTAGACTTTCTGTTCTGATCTGGTCCATACCACATTGCATCATAGAAGCTCTGTAGGATATTTTGTTGTGATAGGGCTTGCACCCCTCCCCTCCTGTAGTCCAGTTGTTTCCTTTTATGTTTTGGGAATTTTTAAAATATATTCTGGGGGCGCCTGGGTGGCTCAGTCGTTGGGCGTCTGCCTTCGGCTCAGGTCATGATCCCAGGGTCCTGGGATCGAGCCCCGCATCGGGCTCCCTGCTAGGTGGGAGGCCTGCTTCTCCCTCTCCCACTCCCACTCCCCCTGCTTATGTTCCCTCTCTCGCTGTGTCTTTCTCTGTCAAATAAATAAATAAAATCTTTAAAAAAATAAAATAAAATATATTCTGGATACGTGTCTTTCATCAAATACATGACTTGCAAATATTTTCTCCTAGTTGGTGATTTGTCTCTTCAGTCTCTTAGCAGTATCTCGTGCAAAGCAAGTCTTAAAAATGACTCAAGTCCAACTCGCCATTTTTTTCTTTTATGGATGTTTTTGATGTCCTAACTAAGAACTCTGCCTAACCAAACACCATGAGTGTTTTGTGTTCTAAAAGAAATGTTGGTTTAGATTTTAATGTTTAGATCTTTGATCTAAGTTTTGCCTTATAAGGAGTGAGGCATAGGTAGAGCTTTGTTTGGCATGTGAATATCTAATTATTCAACACCATCTCTTGAAAATACTATCCTGTCTTGCCTTTGCACCTTCTTCAGGAACCATTTGACTACATTTGTGTGGGTCTTTATAGACTCACTGTTCTGTTCACTGACCCGTTTCTGTCCTTTCACCAATAAATGCCACCTTGTCTTGATTGCAATAGCTATATAACTAGCCTCAAATTAGATAGGGTGAGTCCTCCAAGTTGGTTCTTTTAAAAAATTCTTAGGCTATTCTAGTTTGTGTTTCCATATAATGTATGTTAATGTATCTGTATCTACCAAAAATATTCTGCTGGGACTTTGAATGGAACTACATTAGATCTATAGATCATTTGGGGGAGAACAGATATTTCACTATGTTGAGTCTTCCAATCCAAGAGCATAGTATATGTGTTTAGGCTTTATCTCTTCCGTCAGTATTCTACAGTTTTCAGCAGACAGATACTGATATGTGTTGTGTTTGATTTATACCTAGGTGTATGTAGTTCATTGTTTTGGAGTTATTTTAAATGCTGTTTTGCAAATTTTAGTTTTCGATTGTTGATTGCTAGTATGTAGAAATGAGGTTGATTTTGTAGGTTAGCCTTGTGTTCTATGGCCTTGCTAAGCTACTAATTGGAGCTTTTTGTAGGTTCCTTGGAATCCACACAATCATGTCTGAATAAAGACAGTTTAATTTCTCCTTTCCAATCTGTCATTTTTTTTTTTAAGGAAGGAGCATTTATTTATTTAAAGATTTTATTTATTTATTTGACAGACAGACAGCGAGAGAAGGAACACAAGCAGGGGGAGTGGGAGAGAGAGAAGCAGGCTCACCGCTGAGCAGGGAGCCCGATGCGGGGCTCGATCCCAGGACCCTGGGATCATGACCTGAGTCGAAGGCAGACGCTTAACGACTGAGCCACCTAGGTGCCCCTATATGTCATTTCTTTCTTCTTGCCCTATTGCACTGGTTAGGAATTCCAGTATAATACTTTTTTTTTTTTTTTTTAAGATTTTATTTATTTGAGAGAGTGAGAGAGCACAAGCAGGGGGAGTGGCAGGCAGAGGGAGAAGCAGGCTCCCGGCTGAGCAGGGAGCCTGACATGGGACTCAGTCCCAGGACCCCAGGATCACGACCTGATCTGAAGGCAAACGCTTAACCGCCTGAGCCACCCGGGCGCCCTCCAGTATAATATTCAATAGTAGTAGTGAGAGTAGACCTCTTTCCCTTGTGATCTTACAGGGAAAGCATGCAGTCTTTAGTCGTTATATGTTACCTATGAGTTGACTTTGGTAGATGCCATTTATCAGGTTAAGGAACATTCCTTTTTTTCCTAATTTTCTGGAAGTTTTTATCATGAATTTTGTTAAATGCTTTCCTGCATCAATTGATACGATCATGTGGATTTTCTTCTTTGGTTTGTTAATATGGTAGATTACAGTGATTTAATTTAAAAATTATATTGTTTACATACCGCAGAGTTCACCCTTTTAAGCTACACAACTCAGTGGTTTTTGGTGTATTCACAGTGTGCAACAACCATAACCACAATCTAGTTTCAGAACATTTTCCTAACCCTCCAAAGCAACCCCTTACCGATTAGTAGCCACTGCCCATTTACAACTCTAGCCCCTGACAACCACTACTCTCACTTTCTATTTCTATGATTTGCCCATTCTAGATGTTTCACATAAATGGAATCATACAACATACGGCTTTTTATGTCAGGGTTCTTTGACTTAGCACAGTATTTTCAAGGTTCATCCATGTTGTAGCATGTATTCCTTTTTATGGTTGCATAATACTGTGTGGATATACTTTGTTTATGAATAGTTGAATGATTTCTACTTTTTTGCTATTATGAATAATGTTGTAAACATTCGTAAATATATTTTTGTGTGAACATGTTTCAATTGGGTATTAATACGTAGGAGTGAGGGCCGCCTGGGTGGCTCAGTTGGTTCAATGTCTGACTTTGGCTCGAGTTCTGATCTTGGGGTCCTGGGTTCGAGACCCGCATCTGGCTCCCCGTTCAGCAGGGAGTCTGCTTGTCCCTCTCCCTCTGCCCCTCCCCCTGCTCATGCTCGCTCGCTCTCAAATAAAATCCCTCGCCGAGCAGGGAGCCCAATGTGGGGCTCGATCCCTGGACGCCGGGATCATGACTGAGCTGAAGGCAGACGCTTAACCAACTGAGCCACCCAGGGGCCCCATAAATAAAATCTTAAAAAAAAAATACCTAGGAGTGAAATTGCTGGGTCCCATGGTAAGTTAACTTTTTAAGGAAACACCAGACTTTTCCAAAGTAACTGCCCCATCTTACATTTCCACCAGCAATCTAGAGCCAGCCTTGTCAGGGTAAACCCTACTTTGTGATGTGTATTCTTTTAGGTTATTGGATTCAGTTTGCTATAATTAAGGATTTTTGTGTCTGTTCACAAGGGATATTAGCCTGCAGTTTTCTTGTTTCGTGTTTCTGTGGTTTTGATACCAGGGTCATGCTCATAAAATGAGTGAAAAGTGGTCTGTCTACTGTTTTCTGGAAGAAATTATATAGAATTAGTGTTATTTAGAATCTACTGGTAATACTATTTGGGCCTGGAGTTTTCATTTTCAGAAGGTTTGCAATAATGGGTTAAATTTCTTTGATTGCTGTAGGACTATTTGGATTATTTTTGGGCCAGTTTGATAATTTATGTCAGGGAATTTGTCCACTTGAGTTGTCAGATTTCTGTGCATGGTTTATAATATTCATTCATGATCCCTTTCAAGTTTGTAGAATCTGTAGTGATAGCCTTACTTTGATTCCTAGTATTTTTTTCTCCTTATCACTAAAAGTTTACCAATTTTTTTTTTTTTTGGAACCAGATTTTTATTTCCTCTGTATTGCTTTGGTCTTTTCAACTTCGTTGCTTCTTGCTCTTAAGTTTACTTCCTTTCTTCTTGTGAGGTTACTTTGGGTTGTTTAATGTAGAAGCTTAAATTATTGAGACTTTTCTTCTAATATAAGCATTTGATACTGTAAAATCTCCTCTATTGATTTAACTACATCTCAAACTTTGATATTTCGTATTTTAATTTTTGTTCAGTTGAAAGTATCTGAATTTCATTTGAAACTTTCTTTTTTTAAAGATTGTATTTGGGCATTTTCTGAGAGGGTTTGTTGTTATGGTTTAATTCCATTATGGTCAGAGAACATTTTGATCAGTTAAATTTATAAAAAATTTGGGGCACCTGGGTGGCTCAGTCAGTCAAGTGTCCATCCAACTCTTACTTTTGGCTCAGGTCGTGACCTCATGGGTTGTGAGATCGAGCCCCGAGTTGGTCTCCATTGCTCAGTGGGGAGTCTGCTTGGGGATTCTCTCCCTCTGCCCCTCTGTGTGCATGGGCTCTCTAAAATAAATCTTTAAAAAATTTGTTAAGGCTTATGACCCAGAATATGGTCTATTTTGGTGACTATTCCATATGCACTTTACAAAAGAACATGTTTTCTGCTGTTGCTGGATGGTGTTCTGCAATTAGGTCCAGCTGGTTATTGGTGGGATTAGTTTCTTCTAGAACCTTGACTATTTTTTATCTGGTAAATTTGTCCGTTTTTTCCTTTCAGTTCTATTGGTTTTTGCCTTGTGTATTTTGAAGCTGTTTTAGGTGTATAAACATTGAGAACTGGGATGTCACTGAAAATGGTGTAGGGAACTCCAGGGCTCTTTCTATAAAAGCAGCTAATGAACTGGCAGAAACTGTCAGTCAACTTTTGCAGAACTCTTGAAATCCAGTCAAAAACTTCCCCTGACCAGGGGAAGAAGTTGCTTTGCTGGAAGTGCGCTGGGACCTTTTTAAATCTCCTGCCGACCACACCCGATGGGGGCGGGGGGGCGGGGGGGTGGGGGGGTGGTGGGAGGGGAGTAACGAGGACAAGAGCTCACATTTCTGGTGCATGTTTGTGGCACTAGAGGGAGGAATACAGTCCTTCTCAAAGAATTGTGACTGGATTTCGACCTCTCTGGCATTTCCCGGAAAGACCAACCTAAGAGCTGGCCTTTGTTTTGTCAGACTCCATGTTCCCAAGGCTGGATGGCTTTTGCCAAAAATATTTATTGGCACAAGAATTGGCTGCAGCAGCTTGGAGAAGGGACGACAGTTGGGACAGGCAACAGACATACAAAAAAGCCTGGGAAGAAAGAAGTTGGGAAAGGAGATACGTAGGGAAAGGCCTTTTAAAGCTCCCACCGTGTACTGAGGAACTGAGAAAGCACAGCCCACACCTAGGGCTGGTGTAGACGCTCAGAAAAGCCTGAGAAAACATCAGGTTTCACTCAGGCTAGTCTTTTAAGATTTTATTTATTTATTTATGAGAGAGAATGAGAGACAGAGAGCACGAGAGGGAGGAGGGTCAGAGGGAGAAGCAGACTCCCCGCCGAGCAGGGAGCCCGATGCGGGACTCGATCCCGGGACTCCAGGATCATGACCTGAGCCGAAGGCAGTCGCTTAACCGACTGAGCCACCCAGGCGCCCCTCACTCAGGCTAGTCTTTAGGCTCCACACAAGCAAGAAGTAGAGGGTGAGACAGAGTTGTCTCATGGCTAAGTCATGAAGGAATGTGCCAAATGTGATAATTTTTCTTTTAAAGTTTATTTTTAGTAATCTCTGCACTCATCATGGGACTCGAACTCACAACCCCAAGATCGTGAGTTGCATGCTCCTCCCACTGAGCTAGCCTGGTGCCTCTCATTTTTCTTTTAATAAGTGAGTTTAGCAAGCAGAATACAAGAGCAATATACAGAAATCAACTGTATTCCTAGAGGCAGGCAACAACCAGGAATTGTAATTTAAGAATATCACAGTAGCATCAAGAAATATGAAATACTTAGGAATAAATCTGACAAAGATGTGAAAGATCTGTATATGTGACCTGTAAAATATCGGTGAGAGAACATCTAAAATGGAGATGTCAGTTCTCCCTAAATTCTTCTATAAATTCAATAATCCTCGATTTTTTGTAGAAACTGACAAGCTAATTCTGAAATTCATATGAAAATGCAAAGGACCTAGAACAGCCAAAGTGACTTTTAAAGGTATAAGCGTCTGGCTGGCTCAGCAGGTAGAGCATGCGACTCTTGATCCCAGTCATGAGTGCAAGTCCCACGTGGGGTGTGGAGCCTACTTAAGTGCCAGAAATGAAAAAATAAAATTAGAAAGCTAACACTCGTTTCAAGAATATTAAATCTTCAGTAATCAAGACCATAGAGTATGGGCATTAGGACCAATGGATACAGCTGATTTTCGACAGTGGTACAAAGGCAGTGCAGTGGAGAAAGGACAGCCTTTCAACTAACGTTGCTAGACAACTTGATATCTGTATGCAAAGAAAATGCACTCACTTGAAGTCAGACTTGGAGCCATACACATAAATACACAGAGCCCAAACGGATCACAGACATAAATGCAAAACCTGAAATTTTAAACTTCTAGAAAACTGTTACCTCTTGGATTAGGTAATGATTTCTTAGAACAAACGCACAATCTAAAGAGAAACGGGACTTTATCAAAGTTAACCCTCTGTTGTTCAGAAACACTGTTAAAAGAAGGAGAAGAGAAGCCACAGACTGGGAGAAGATTTTTGCAAAACCTAGGATAACAGGACTTGATTGGGGCGATGGTCTCACAGGTGTACATATACATCAAAATTTATCCAAGTATACACTTCCAACGTGTATTTTCTAATCAAAGGCTGTTAAAAAACCAAAGGGCCAGGCAACCTCACCCTGTAAAAGTTAATCCTGTTAAGGGCAGACAACAATGTAGCCATAAATTTCCTAATAGGACTTCAGCCCCTTTATATATCAGGAGTTGGATTTTTCCTCAAAATAAAAAATATTTTAAATTTAGAAATAAGTGCATAAAAGAATATAAAAATCACACTCCTGACTAAAAATTTCTTGTATGTTTTTAGTCTTTTCTGTTTTCCACAGACCAAACTGACCAAAAAGTGATTTGGGGGAAAAAAGAAAAACCACCACCATGTATCTTTTTGAAACGTCAGTATACGCATTAATTTATTTTCAAGAATATATTTATATTTTTAAAAACAGGACATGTATGCGTCTAAGCAGCATGGCTGACACAGACCAAACCCATGCCGCGAGCTTTCGAGAACCATTGAACGTGCTGACGGGCAGGCAGAGTGAGAATAAATAGGGCTTCGGGGAGAGCAGTAGTGATCGGCAGGGTAGGTGAGGAACTCCCCAGTACTGACATGTGCAAAGTTCCAGATCTCCGGGACAGAAATGGCCCAACCCGTCCCGACCGCCTCCCACTGTGGCTGCCAACTGCAGGGGGCAGACGAACTCCGGCCCAGTGGGCACAGGGCTGGGGGCCTCGACCCAGAGAAGACTACAGAAACAGCGTTCAGGTGAGCGTGTGTGTTCGGACACACATACCCCACAAAGGGCATTGCACTATATAACCAAAACAAAGGAGCTCCCAGCCTCCCTGTCACCTCTTTGGCAGTAGGTCAGGCCGTCTCAACTTTGACACACAGACACCCTCATCAGGAGGAAGGCTATCCTGTGTGGTGGAGACAGATCTTTAGGTGAGAGCAAAGCTATCACAGCTATAGCATTAATGGAACATCCCTAAGCAAAAAAGATGTTAATTACTAATTCTAAGGGTACAGGCCAATCTCACTTCATGTCCCATGCTCCCAGGATGGGCACAATCATTTTTGCTACACAATGGTGAGATACAAGCCCTTGCTCGTGCTTCAGCAAGTAGAATTACGGGGCAAAGAAATCAGGTTCCATCTGCTAAAATTTGCACTTACCACTATGAACTAAGTTTTAATGTATTTCTTGGGTCAAAACAAAATCAAGTTTTTGAAGACCCACTAAACCTCTGATGGATCTTCATCTGTAACTCTCATTCACGTCTGTCGTTAGGCCCGTGGCAGTGGAACCAGATTTTCAAGCACACCTAAACTCAAGAAAAATCACCCCTGTCTAATCAGATCTAGTCTAAGCACAGGAAGCCACAGCAGCTGACTGATCAGGGCTTCTCAGGACTGGATGTTGGTCGAATTGAGGATTCGAGAAGTAGCGTCAGATCTGGAAGCCTTTGAAAGTTCTCGCTGTTGAAAAATAAACACGGTCAGCGGCACTACGGACCCACTCCCACGCGCCCCACCCTCGTGTGCACAGGCGTGTGTTTCTCCGAGCCCCAGGTCCCTCTCCAGCACGGGTCGTGTTAGGAACATCAGATGAGAGACTCTGAGCACCATTCTATTAGTCACAGATGAAGCATGTGCACATGGTGACCCTGGACCCCTTTCCTTAGCCAGTACGTTCTGTTAAAACCTCACAGAAGAGAAATCGCTTACACTTCACAAAGTACTCTCTGGAGTTATCAAGCTGGGCAGGCAACAACCTTTGGTCTTTTGAGCCCTTTATAAAGCAGGGGGCCAGACCATCTATCTACCAATCCCTGGGGCTGAGGGCCTTGTAACCTGCTGGTGATTTGATCTCATGCTGGAGCACATGGAAGAGAAGAAGATAAAGCACGAATGACCACTGAGTAAGAGAGAGGTTAGTCGAGGTTAGTCCGCTGGCTTTGGTACTGCCTGGTGGAGTCTACCAGCCATAGCAACCCAAACCAGATAGACCCTCCCTCCCTCGGCCTTGCCATAAAGATAAGCAGATACATTTAAGCCCCAAGGGGATGACACGGGGCTTGGCTTAAGCAAGCAAGAGAAAGCGGGACCCTCTGTCCAGCAGTCAGCTAGCCAGAGTGACACACTTCTGTAAATAAAGCCCTACCAGTCGTGTAATTTGAAAAAAGTGCCATAGTGTGAAGCTAGTTTCCGAGCTCCAGCCTCGGGCACCTGCCCCATTCTCCGTCACTGCAGCAAGGTAGTCGGCAGCATGGGGGAGGAACCCCCCCCCCCAACAGGAAGACACAGAGGAGAGAGCACACATTGTTAAGTAAAGGGCACTGCAGTTAAGTGTTAGTCAAGATGGAGTAGGTTACTAGGAACTGAAGAGTGTCTGGGAAAAAACCACTTTTTCAGAGCCGCGTGTAAGCCTGAGCAGCTCAGAGGCAAGGACACAAGCAGTGGGGAGCTCACAGGAGACAGAAAGTTGGCAGTTCATCCCCAGGCGGTTAGTAAGGCATATACTCCAGGAAATAATCAGCACACAGGCCAGGAACCTCATGATAGCACACAGCTGGGGCTCCCCTCCCCACGTGATGGGGCCTCTATTCTTTCCAGCACACTGGAGGCCTCTGATGTCACAATTGGGGAGGGTGAAGGTCTTCTGGTGTGAAATACATCACAAAAAAAACTTTGCCTGACTTTAGGTAGGGCTGAGAATCCAATTCAAGTCTGAACAGGTGTTAATGAGCAGGTTAGGCTGTTGGGACTTAAATCAGAAAGTATTTTTGATTTCTGCGTTAGGAATTCCTGCTTCCTTTGTAAAAAAAGGTTCTAGGATAGTACAGCTGAGATTGGTTAGTGTAGCTCCGTGCCCAGATGGGAATTAAGCCAGCAGATGTGACAGAGGAGTTTGGAAAACGGACATGGGACATGCAGGGATTGCCATACAGACCTGAAGCCCGACAGTGGAGCTGTCAGAGAGGGACGGATCCTTCTAAGAACAAAGAATTAAGACAATTACCAAGAACTCCACCAAGAGAGCACCAGGGCAGTGATCAGAAGTCACCTCCTGCAGCCAGGGAATGGTATTTCTTAAGCAGAAGGATCCAGGTTAAATGTCGAGTTGCTACTGCCAACTTCCTTCTTATATATCCCCTTAAACCACCCGACCCCATGCCACGGTCAAGGCAGGAAAGGGATTCTCAGCCTCCAAAGAACTGTCCTAATCGTCTGGGTGCCCTGGGGAAGAAACCCGCTCTGCCCCAACTGTGTGCTCCCCAGAGACTGGTAGATATTAGAAAAGGTGAATTACCGCAAACTCAGAATAGGTGCTGGCAACAGAATTAATGCTGAAGTTGCGCTGGAGGGGGGCCGAGGCGGGGTACCCACCGCTCAGGATGCTGCCATTGAGCTCCAGGTTCTCCTTGTTGGCTCCATGCCTCCCAGCACGGGGTGTTTTTTTCCCCGAACAAGTGGAAGTGATGACTGGCTGCAAAGAAAAGAGAGAAATCTGTGCATCATGCTCATAATGACCACACATACCCGCACACACCCACACACGCACGTCTGTGCGAGCAAGTGGCCAAAGGCTAATAATGTCTTTATATTATTCATGTCTCTACTTGTGGTTTTAAAAAATATATGAATTCTTAATGGTTTGCAGAGTACCTCTCTTGAGCCCAGTCTGTAAAATACTTGGAAGACACATTTAGCCCATATTCCCTACCTCTCCTTACGTGAGGGTACCCGACTGTCTCGTGGACCAGGGTCATCGGACCTCACTCAGCAGCAGCTGAAGACCAGGCTTTGAACTGAGCCCACAGAATTACATCCCAGTGATTCCCATGATACTACTGGGGTTCAGAATGACCACTTTTTTTTTTTTTTTTTTTGACAGATAAGCTAGCTTACTCTCAGCATCTCAATGAAAATTGAATCCAGGGATCTTAGAAACTGGAACAAGCAGGTGGGGCCCCTAAATAGGCTGGAGCTGTGTTGGTGACGTCCTTGTACGCAGAACATACTAACCTTGCTGCCAGAAGGTGGAAGTCGAGACACAGGCGAACGGTAGACTGTCCCCCCGAAGACCGGCCGAATGCTGCTGTTGGCCGTAGCATTGGACATGGTGGTAGTGTTCAGCTAAGGAGACCAGAAGGACAGAACATATTTAACATGCTCAGCAGCCCATCCCTACACTAGAGAGAAAGGAATATAGGAAACCGTCTAAGAAAGATGGGTTTCCATGGTTAAGAGCTTTGAGGAAACCTGTGATAAGTGTTCAAAGCCGATTTCTATCTGGATTGAACTATAAAATGGTACAGCCATTTTGTTTCTAAATCTATCAAATTAGGTATTTACACAAGAGAAATGAAAGCAGATATCCATACAAAGACCAATGTACAAATAGAGCCGCTTTTTGTGTAATAGCCCAAACACCACCAACAAGCCAAATGTCCATCCACAGGCACATAAGCAAATTGTGGTCGAGTCATGCAATGGACTACCGGTCCCCATTAAAAAGGAGTGACCTATTACATATGCAACCACATAGATGAATCTCACAAATATTATGCTACATGAAAAAAGCCAGACCATAAAGGAATACATACTATGTAATTGCACGTATATAAAATGTTAGAAAATGCAACTAGTCAGTGGTGACAGCAAGTCTGTGGCTGCTGTGGGGGAGCAAAGGGAACACAAACTGCAGGAGGAAATTTTGCGTGCCATGGATGTGTTCACAGGCTTGACTGTGGTGATGGTTTCGCGGTGTATACATGTGTCAAAACTTATGAAAGCATACACTTCATGTGCCAATTTTACTCAATAAAACTAAACTTAAAAAAAATAAACTCTACGTAGGGGCACCTGGGTGGCTCAGTCGGTTGAGTGTCTGACTTGATTACGGCTCAAGTTGTGATCTCAGGGTTATGGGATCAAGCCCTGGGCTGGGCTCTGTGCTAGGAATGGAGCCTGCTTGATATTCTCTCCCTCTCCCGCTGCCCCTCTCCGCCCCCTTGAGCATGGGCACGCACACTCTTTAAGACAATAAATCTTTAAAATCTTTAAAAACTATATAACAATAGGGAGCTAGTTTAATAAATGACAGCATGTCAGGATAGAATGTACAGCTAATAATAACGAGCGTGTATTTGAAGAATGTTTGATGCTATGAAAAAAAATCACAACCAATACCAAGTAGGGAAAAGGCAGAAATCCAAATTATATGTTATCTCTGTTTTGTTTTTAAAAATATATTATTTAAAAGCTTTTTTAAAATCAGGAAAAACAAATATTCTCAGTGGTCCTCTTGGAGTTTATCGGTGATATTTTTTTTTTCTTTAAGTAACCTCTACCCCCAGCATGGGGCTTGAACTCCTGGTCCCTGGATCAAGAGTCGCATATTCTACTGACTGAGCCAGCCGGGTGCCCCTGCAGGTAATTCTTTAACTATCTATGTGTTAGAAAATATGAGCTGAGGAAAGAGAAGGGAAATAATGCTCTACTTCATTTATCAAAGAAAAGGTTAAAATTCTCCCCAATTTCCTGCTCCAGAGATTGAGGAGTACTGAATATTCCATTTACTAAACATGAAAGTCTTTCACAGAATACCACGGTCACTTGTTGGAATTCCAGGATGAACCTCTGAAGGTCTTCATCATTACAGACTGTTGGCAGTATGGTCTCCCCTGAGTTTAACCCGAGACCTCAACAACAGGCACACATCCGAGCTGACCGCTCCATGACTGTCATTATCGAGTTGCTACTGGGGATAAGTATAGTCTTCCATTCATACTTTTAGAGGAACCCAAACCAGAAGGCCCCCAAAACCCTTTCCCATCTGTAGGGCAGGAGGCAAGAGGTGGCCAAGAGCCCTAGCCTCAACAGCCCCTCGTAAAGAGTGGTTCACAGGGGCGCCTGGGGGGCTCAGTCGTTAAGCGTCTGCCTTCGGCTCAGGTCATGATCCCAGGGTCCTAGGATCGAGCCCCGCATCGGGCTCCCTGCTCAGCGGGAAGCCTGCTTCTCCCTCTCCCAATCCCCTCTGCTTGTGTTCCTGCTCTTGCTAACTCACTCTCTCTCTCTCTAATAAATAAATAAAATCTTTAAAAAAAAAAAAAAAGAGTGGTTCACAAAGCCTCATGTTCACCTTGCGCACTTTGCCCGGTGTGTTGGGTGCCAGTCCTCGCCGCTTGTTGGGGGTTCGGGGAGCACTGCCATAGAGCATCTCTGTCTCTGTCTGCTTCTTGTTCTTGAGTTGCTGTGTGGAAGTCAGAAGCAACAGTGATAAATCTCAGGAAGGGAATAGGCCTGAGATGGGACAGAAGCAGGGCCAGAAATCGAGTGCCCAGTCCCTGTACCCAGGGCTACCTCTTCAGCCACCCCTCATCCCTCGCAGAGACCCTGGGCTGCTCACATTCCCCCTGTCCCTTTGTCCCCCACTATGCTCGCTCACTCTTTCTTGCTTGGCTCGCTCCTTCTCCAGTCGATGCATCTCCCATTGCTCCATCACGTACTCCATGAACTTCTGCCCATTCACCACAAATGCCTTCGAATGCTCCTGTTCCCACATTTCAATCTGTGCCTTCAACTCCTCTTCCAACTGGGATCATAGACAAGGACATGCTAATTACTTCAAATCTTTGGTATGAAGCTCGAATGAAATGATTCTCCCAAAGGAGGACCCCACCCCAGAGAACCATGAGCTCAACATCAAGTTGCTGGACCCATGTGGGTACAGGTCAGAGTGACCGGAAAGTAAAGCCTAGTAATGGTTTATTCATAACACACATGAAGGTGGGAAAAGGCAGGAACCCAGAGTCTAACTAGGGTTTTGGTGCCTAAAGCTGGAGGTAGCACTGGGGAAGACGAACATGAAATAGGCAGTGTGGGTTACGAGCACCACTCTCTGGGTTCTGATCTGGAATCTACCTCTCACTGGCTATGAAAAGGTGGGCAAGTTACTGAAGTTCTCAGGGCATTTCCTCATCTATAAAAATGGAAATGATACCAACCTCATAAGGATGTTGTGACAACTAAATGAATTAATAAATGGAAAGCACTTTGCAACAGTATCTGACACTTAATAAAGGGTAACAATTACTACTACTATTAAAATGGACAACAGGGGGCGCCTGGGTGGCTCAGTCAGTGGGGCGTCTGCCCTCCGCTTGGGTCATGATCTCCCCGTCCTGTGAGTGGGCCCTGTGTCGGGCTCCCTGCTCAGTGGGGAGTCTGCTTCTCCCTCCCTCCACCCCACCACCCTGCACTCTCGCACTTTCTCAAAAGCTTGCCTTATGCTATAGGCTGAATTGCATCCTCCCCAAAGTCATGTTTAAGTGCTAACTCTCCAAGTACCTCAGAATGTCGCTTTATTTGGACAGGCAGGTAATGAAGTTGAAGTCATTTGGGGGAAAAAAAATGAGGTCATTCAGGTGAGTCCTAATCCAACGTGACCGGTGGCTTTGTTAAAAGAAAATTTGGATATAGATACAGAAGGAAGGCCATGTGAAGATACAGGGAGAAGGCAAGTCATCCACAAGTCAAAGAGAGAGGCCTCAGAAGAAACCAGCCCTACTGATATTCTGATCTCAGACTTCTAGCCTCTAGAATTGTGAAAAAATAAATCTCTGTTGTTGAAGCCCCCCAAGTCTGTGGCACTTTGCTATGGCAGCCCTAGAAAGCTAAGAAACCTTGATATTCAGGTGCTTACACCAGGAAGGCTCGGTATATACTTACCATCCTTGCCTAAGCTTTGGAAAAGAAGACAGTTCTGGGGCAAGACAATTCAAAGCAAAGGCTATACAAAAAAGTAAGGTATTTTGTAGCCAAGCGCCAAAAATTCTTAGTAGCGATGTTACCTTGGGGAGTGTTTTTTGAAGCTTGGCTCGTTGCTTTTCTTCTTTTAGAAGATTTCCTCCACGGTTTGTAAATCGACTTGGATCTGAAGCTTTTCTCTGTAAAAAATACCTTTTAATTAGAGTAGGCCCTGAGATGATCAGACTAGTAACTACTGCTAAGATTCCTTGCTCTCATAAACTGATACATACTAAGGAGACTCAGAGTTTCGCATTCCCATCCACTTTCAGCAGCGAGAAATGGTGGTGTTCTAAGACAGGAGAGTGGGGTGTGAGCACCACAGGCACATGCAAGATCATCCACTGGCGTGTAAAAAAACTACGGTTTCCTTTTTAATCTAAAAGCAACAGAGGGGGCCCCTGGATGGCTCAGTGGGTTAAGCATCTGCCTTCAGCTCAGGTCATGATCACAGGGTCCTGGGATTGAGCCCCGCTTGAGACTCCTGGCTCAGCAGGGAGTCTGCTTCTCCCTCTGCCTCTCCCCCTAGCTCTCTCCCTCTCTCAAATAAATAAATAAAATCTTAAAAAAAATAAAAGATAGGCTTTAATATGTAATGCACAATGTCACTGGCTCCCTTCCTTGGTTCAGATGTCAAAGACGACTTTGTCATCTATAGGGAATATATGTGGAGGGACAAGGGAGAGGTCTACACTCGGGAGGGCTTGGTGGTGGCACCCCTACTTGCCCACTCACTTCTAGCATATTGACAATGCAGCTTAAATGTGCCCAGTTAGGTGGTTTATAACCCGGTGTTTATGAAATTAACACTCACAAAATAGGCAAGTAAACATGTAAAGTGTTAGGCTTCCTCCTCTTTTCTGTTTTTTGTTACTGTATCATGTATACGGTATACCAGAACAGTAATTTAAGCATGTAATTTGTGCATATAAGTTAGATTTATACACTCAAAAATTGGAGCAGATCATCAGAAAACTTTAGCAACAATCTTGACAATTTGGAGGCAAAGCTTGTAAAGAAATTGTTCCCCCTTCCAGACCACTTGATTGCTAACTGCCCATAAACACTAACTACAGGGGATGGTAATGCTTTTATTTTTCCTTAAATACTGGCATGTCCACAAGACTTACTTATCTGGCTCTTTACTGACATTTACTACCCTCCCTTCTTGCTTTCAACCACAAGCTAAGGAGTAACAGTAGGACATCTGTTCTTAAACAGCTGTGAGATCTCACACAGGTCTCTCCATCTGAGTCCTCGTTTCCCTCCTATAACCTTGAAGGAGTTGAACTCAGATTCTCTAACGGTCCCTTTCAAGCTCTGAGAAGGAGTCTCCGTGTGCCCTGCATGTCTCGTCTGGCTCAACCAAGTCCTCCCAGCCCTGAGCTCAGAAAAGCTCTGAGGAAAGCTGTGAGTGCCAAGTCTGTCAGAAGAAGAGGAATTCAGACTATACAAATGTGCCCTAATACCCAGGCAACTTTCTAAGAAGACAGAAGTTGGAATGGTAGCAAATAACAACTGCCTGGCCCCACATCCGCCCTCTCCTTCCTTTGTCCGGAGAACCTGAATTTATCTTTGGCAAAAGCTCCCCCAGCCTCACCAGCAGCTGGTGTGGTGTGCAAGCAGAGGGGCTGGGAAGAGCCCTCAGAGGGGCTGGAGGGGCAGGGCATGAAGCGCAACAGGGGGAGCTCTACAGCTACCCTGAACCTGAGGATAATGTCCACCCCTTAGTGGTGGGGGAGCCCTGGGCTGGAGAAGCCTGGGACACCACTGACTGTCGAACAGCTGGACCTGCCCTGTATGCTGTAACTCTGGACTTCTTTATGCAAGAATTCTACCTTATTGAAGGCATTAATTTAGTTCTATGCTCCCACCTCTGAGCTTTGCAAACACAGGTGGGTTAGCAGTAACTCAGAAACTTAGTGATGAAGACAGGGTGTTAGAAACCTGGTAAAGAGAAAGGAGAGTGGATTCTGACTCTGTGCAGGGCAGGCCTTAAGCCTTGATTATACTCTAGGGAAACAGAAGCTAGGGCGGTACCTCAAACTCCAAGAAAAGTCTCCAGCTTTCTTCCCACTTCTGGACACCTTCAAAGAGTTCTTTGTGAACCTCATAGTAGTTTCTTAACCGCACAATCTCAGCATCATGGAGCTGGAGCAGATTTTCCGTGTAGTCCTCTGCAAGATACAGGCCCAGAAGTTTTAAAAAATTCCTCTAGTGTTTAGCATCCCAATTTACTAATCCCTCATCCTTATCCTCCCCAGATGGAAATCAGTTTTTCTTCCTTATAGTAAAAATGACACATGAATTAAGTATATATTGTGGATGATAAAGCCAGCTCTGTCACATGATCAGTCTGGGGAGAGTAGGGAGTAAGGGGCTAGGGTGTAGGTTACAATGATGAAGATTTTCAAAAGTTCTGTGTCACTTCTTGCCTTGTTCTAGGTTTCCTTCACAGTCTTCCTTTCCATCCTGCTCACAGAAAATGTCTAAAAACTTAGTACAATCTCAGGGACGCCTGGGTGGCTCAGTCGTTAAGCGTCTGCCTTTGGCTCAGGTCATGATCCCAGGGTCCTGGGATTGAGCCCCGCATCGGGCTCCCTGCTCAGCGGGAAGCCTGCTTCTCCTTCTCCCACTCCCCCTGCTTGTGTTCCCTCTCTCGCTGTGTCTCTCTGTCAAATAAATAAAATCTTTAAAAAAAAATAAAAATAAAAACTTAGTACAATCTCATCTTTATACTCTGTTCAGGTCAGACTCGAATTCTGTTGAGCTCTTGGGGATGGATTCCATGGGCTCAAACATGGGCTCTGCTGTTGACCTGCTGTGTGCCTCTTAGTGCATTTGCTGAACATTTATGTGCCTTCATGTCCTCATCTCTTGAGGTGAGGATTAAGTGAGATAATAGTGTTACGGGTCTAACACTGCACCTGGCATGGAGTAAGCACCCGACAGACTTGAGCCTCACAACTACAGGCTACAGTGATTTACTATTTCAGGAATCAAGAGGCCCTTTATTTCCTAGTGGCATTTGCAAATGTTAATTATGCAGGAATGGCAATTTATGCTACATGGCTTGAAAAGGCAGCTGTATCTGTTTGGTAGAGGAAATACGTGCTGGTGAATGTCTGCCCTCAGGAAGACCTCCGCTTGTGTACGAACCAGCATAGTAGGGGGCAAAAGCCTGTCTCTGCTCCTGGCTGTAGAAACACTGGTCCCAATACTGAGCCAGCTCCACTCGAATTGCCTCAATCACTTTCTTCATGTTTTGCATCTTCAGTTCTTCCAACCGATCCACTTCCAATTGCAGCTGTAACAAAGAGACTTGGTAAAAGTGCTTGCCATACGTTTACTCTCACATAGGAATACAAAAGTTCAAAAGCCCCCCACCCCGCCCCCGGCATTTAAATAAAATTATAACACAAAGCCACAGAGGTAAATCAACACTTTTTTTTCTTAAGAGAGAGAGTGTGCATGCCCGTGCACAGAATGGCAGAGAGGGAGAGAATCCCAAGCAGGCTCCAAGCTGGGTGTGGGCTTGATCCCACGACCCTGAGATCATGACCTGAGCCAAACTCAACAGCTGGACACCCAACCCACTGAACCACCCAGGTGCCCCAGTCAACACTTTTTATAACGCTGATATCATGGGAGCCAGAAACCTAAGAAATGTCCACAAAGGACAGAAGATGAGCAGGCTACAGCCACCCTTGTCTAATGCTTGCCTTAAAAACAGGTTCGTGGGATGCCTGGGTGGCTCAGTTGGTTAAGTGTTTGCCTTTGGCTCAGGTCATGATCCCTGGGTCCTGGGATAGAGCCCTGCATCAGGCTCCTTGCTCAGTGGGGAGTCTGCTTCTCTCCCTCCACCACCCACCCCACTCGTGTTCTTGCACATTCTGTGCACACGCTCTCTCTCAAATAAATAAATCTTTAAAACAAAAAACAGGCTCGCTTGAGGCAGACACTGTTGAAGACAATACACTTGACACTCATAGAGACTGCTGACCCAGTGCCCACTGGATTTCTTACCGCTTTCCTGACCTTGGCCTTTGACCCAGTCATAACCGTGGCCACAGCTTCTCTCTCTTCTGCAGGTATCTGCAACCTGTCCCAGAGCTCTCGGATCTGAGCTCGCAGACCCTCACACACTGCTTCATTTTGTGATTTTCGCATTTCCAGCTGTAGCAAGGAGAGCCAATGGTTATGGCAAAGACAGCAGCACAAAGAAGGCCAGCCCTGTGGCTTCCCGCAAAGAAATGTCTGGACCCACAGAGAGGAGAAGCACTTTTACTAGATTGTGAAGAAGTGTGTTTTCATGACTTCTGAACACAAACTGTATGGCTGCCATTATGGTAGAATCTCAAGCCCCAAGAATTAGGATTCAGATTATTAAAAAAAATTAAATACTAAGTTAATTCACATGACTAATAGTATTTCATCCAAGATTTCAATTTCATTCTTGGAGCCACAAATACATTTTTTGTTAAAAAGAAAAGAAGACAAAACCCCCCCGAGGTTATATAATATTTACTATCTTTATCCTCCCTCATTCTTTTAACTTACACTGGCTTATTTAAGGCAGAAGGACAAAACTGTCAGTTTTTTCAAATCTCTGGACACTATGGAGATCCCAGGCCATAATGTGAGTAGTCATTACCTGCCGAAGCAACTTTTGTAGTGTTGCAATATTCTCCAGAGATAAACAAAAGGCGTCTTCATCTTCACACACCACATCTCTTTCAAAGCTTGTGTCTGGGGTGTGATCTAATTCCTCCATACACAGGATGATCTGTCTCTTTATGTTGACAAACTCCTCACGTCTAGATGCCTATAAAATAAAATGATTACAAGTACCTACCTACAGGAAAGTCAAAACTGACTTTTAGGAAGTATGACTGCAAGCGCTTACCTTTGTTTCCCTCATCGTGGCCACGTGCTGTCTAAATTGGCTCAGCTCTTCTAAGCTGGGAACTGAGGTGCTGTCGATGTCATAGTGGGGCATGCAAAGAATTTCACACAGCTCTTGATCTTGTTCTTGAAGTAGTTTCAGTTCCTGTTTTCGTTCCTTTTTCTGTTTTCGCATCAGTTCTACCTGAGTGCGCAAATCCTTTTCTAGCTGCAAGATGGTCGTCTCTCCTTCTTCCTGCAGGAGACAATGTACTATTGTGAGAAAGTTCCAAGTGGATCTCTTCAAATGAAGAGAAGGACAATGGAAGAGGGCTAGAATGACAGGCCTTTTTTTTGTTGTTTTTAAGATTTTATTTATTTGAGAGAGCAAGAGAGCGAGCGAGCCCAGGTGAAGGGCAGAGGGAGAAGCAGACTCCCCGCTGAGCAGGCAGCCTGACATGGGACTCAATCCCAGGACTCTGGGATCATCACCTGAGCCGAAGGCAGACGCTTAACTGACTGAGCCACCCAGGCGCCCCTTGGATGACAGACTTTTAAGGTAAACTTACAAATAAGTCAACTCATGGCCAAAAAAATATGGCACAAACAGAGTTCCCTAAGAAAGGTCTCGAATAAGGAAAGGTACCAGGACACTTTTGCAAGAGGTGAAAAGTGGTTGGAAAGCTTGCTTTGAGTTAGCTATCGCATAGTATATTTAGTTCAAAACATGATGCTCATCCTAATAATCCTAAGAATATCACCTAACCAATAAAAATCAATAGTCCTTGCTCTACTCCAACTGATTAACAAGAGGAAAAAAAGTGGCAGTTATAGGACTTAAAAATTTACACAATTTTATTCAACGTTCATGAACTAATAAAAGACTGTCATATAATTTAAGGGAGATAGATCACTGTATATCTAACTTCTCACCTAATTTCACATTGAAAGTTAAAAGAAAAAGATTAAAGAAACTATTTGTCTAAAATCAATGATATAAAAAGAAGGGCCATATGCAC
>NC_138377.1:121913896-121955445 GCF_054177405.1 Leptonychotes weddellii | reverse complement strand
CAAACTGTGGAAAGAGCTGAGATGCCCTTCAACAGATGAATGGATAAAGAAGATGTGGTCCATATATACAATGGAATATTACTCAGCCATCAGAAAGGATGAATACCCAACTTTTACATCAACATGGATGGGACTGGAGGAGATTATGCTAAGTGAAATAAGTCAAGCAGAGAAAGTCAATTATCATATGGTTTCACTTGTTTGTGGAACATAAGGAATAGCATGGAGGACATTAGAAGAAGGAAGGGAAAAATGGGCGGGGGGAATTGGAGGGAGAGATGAACCATGAGAGACTATGGACCTGAGAAACAAACAGGGTTTTAGAGGGGAGGGGGGTAGGGGGATTGGTTAGCCCGGTGATGGGTATTAAGGAGGGCACGTACTACATGGAGCACTGGGTGTTACACAAAAACAATAGATCGTGGATCACCACATCAAAAGCTAATGATGCACTGTACGGTGACTAACATAACATAATAAAATTTTTAAAAAATAAATAAAATAAAATAAAATCAATGATATATATGCCATTTCTGTAGATTCCAGGAAATTCCACTAATGTCATGATCTATCTGATTGCTCTTGGCTGCCAGGTATGGCTCACTTGGTTGAGCATCTGCCTTCGGCTCAGATCATGATCCCAGGGCCCTGGGATCGAGTCCTAAATCAGGCTCCCCGCTCAGCGGGGAGTCTGCTTCTTCTCCTTCTCCTTCTGTCCCCCCTCCCCCACTTGTGCTTTCTCTCTCAAATAAATAAAGAAAATCTTTTGAAAGGAAGGAAGGAAAGGAAAAGGAAAAGGAAGAAACTCCCTCCTAGGCTGACTCCATCTAGATACCCAGGTAGTTCTTGCTGTAACAGAGAGAGGGACCCAAGAATCTTACAGCCATCCTGTGCTAGCCCTACATTCACAGCTATTGAATTACCTTCCCAAGCTCCACGTTGGTTTTCATTTTTATGATCCCAACACTATTTTTACTGGTCCTCCCCAGGGACATATTTTGGACCCTCTATCCTATCTGTTATTCATTTCATCCTTGCTGGTGTCTTCATTCAAGCCCTGCCTTGTGCTGGACCACCAAATGGCAACCTCTCAGCCTGGTACACAGATAATCCTGCATGCTCTGAATTTGACTATGTTCTCCAGACACTCCAGCTCTTGAGACATTTCTCCTCAAGTAGCCATTCTGGCTGGTTCAGTGGTATACAACTACTGGGTATGAAAAAACCCCCAAAGGCAGGTCTTTTGGTAACTTTCCCTTGTATCACCAGTCACTTTTGCTTCCTAGATAGTGCCTTTCATTTTCTTTCGGAGAAAGAATAGCACAGTACCATCTATACCTAGCTTTTCCTTAGAGTTAAAAAAAAAAAAAAAAAAAAAAAGTTATATGCCCCACAAAATGATGGCAAGAGGAAGCTGTTTTTGATCAAAGGATTGTAACACTTATTAGCTGTTCCACCTCTCAACAGGGCAACTCTTTACCTAAGTGAAAGTTGCTGGAACTAATTAACTAGGTGGCAAATTCTGCCCGCTTTTTATGGCCAAGATTCTACAAGGAAATCTTCCATCTGCAGCCCCAAGTCAGAGTTCCTTCCTAAATCTCAGACCAAGCAGGAGCCCCCAAGGCCCGACCACGTACCTGAAATGGCTCGACGTGTAATTCGCTGCACAGGGTATTCAGCTCTTTCTGACAGATGGAAATGCTTTTGATGAGCCTTTCTTTCAGGCTTTCCTCTTCAGCAATCATCATATCCAGGAGGTCCTACAAGAGAGAAAACAGTCCCATAAAAGTTTGGGGCCAATGGGAGAAAAACTCCAAACCAACAACACCAAAACCTTCATAATTACAAATTCTTAAGAAAGGACTTAAATAGAAACAAAACCAGGAAGAGCCTGTGACACCCCAGTGTCACTTCCCCGACCATCTCCAATGGGACACCAGTATCCGTACGGCTGTCCCACTGCAAACAGACCAGTACGACTCACTCACCTTGATATGCTTCTTTACAACCTCAGTTCTTTGTAACCGCTGGTCCTCTGGAATCCCAATTAATTCCCAGATTTCTCGAAGGTGATTCAGAGCTTTCTGGAGACATACTATCGACTCCTCTGCCAGCACCTCACTGAAAAGCAAGAGAAGCCAGGAACATGAGCCACTGCCCCCAGACTAAAAGCAGTATTTACAGAAAATAGACTCCTTTCTCAGTGGCCTCAGGCTAAAACAAATTGAAAACAAGCATTCAGCTTTAACTGCTCTTTTCAAAAACACCACAACACTGGCAAAGCAAAATTCGGTATCATCTTACACTGTGGAAATTCAATCTTCTTCTTCTTCTTTTTTTTAAGTAGGCTCCACACCCAGCGTGGAACCCAACGAGAGGCTTGAACCCATGACCCCAAGATCAACACCTGAGCTGAGATCAAGAGTCGGATGCTCAACCAACTGAGCCACCCAGGTGCCCTGGAAAGTCAATCCTCTCAATAATACTCAGAATCAGGACTTTCATCAACAATTCTACCTATGGCAGTACAATACAGAATTATAAAAGAAAAACAGACAGGGGCGCCTGGCTGGCTTAGTCAAGCAAAACATAGGACTCTTGATCTCAGGATTGTGAGTTCGAGCCCCACCCTGGGTGTAGAGATTACTTAAAAAGGAAAGATAAGCCACACAAAATAAACTCCCACCTAACACAAGACCTTGCTTGGTGAGAAGCTCCTATAAAACAGCCGGCAACTCATTACAATTTTGTTGTTCTTAAGTTACAACTACTGACTTACAGAATGGCTAAAATTACAAACGACAGACATCAAGTGTTGGTGAGGATACAGAAAAACCAGGACTTTCATATACTACCTGTCCGGAGTGGAAACTGGTACAACCACTTTGAAACCTGCTGGCAGCATCTACTGAAGCCAAACCTCGCAGTTCCGCTTTTACATGCGGGTGTGTGCAACAGAACTGAACCTGCACGTGGTAAAGACACGCACAGGAGGGTCAGGGCAGCACTACTCATAATAGCATAAGAGTAGAAACAACCCAGATGTCCACCAACAGAATAAACAGTACACTCCTACCATGGAATAATACAGCAATGCAAAAAGACTACATACCTATAGGATTTCATTTTATGAAATTCTAGAAAAAAAAACCACAGTGAAAGAAAGCCTGGGATCAGAGCAGGAGATCAACTACAGAAAGGCACAAGGAAACTTTTTTTTACGGTGATGGAATGGTCCTAGATCTTGATGGTGATTACCTAACTGTATGCAGTGACCAAAATTCAAATTATACATGTAAAATGAGTTAATTTTACTGTATGTAAATTATACCTCAAATCTAAAAAAAAGGAGGTAAGAGGCCCCTTAGGTGGCTCAGACGCTTGATTTCAGCTAGGGTCATGATCTCAGGGTTGTGAGATCAAGCCCTGCCTCAGGCTCCAGGCTCAGCATGGAGTCCGCTTGAGATTCTCTCTCCTTCTGCCCCTCCCCCCCACTCATGCATGCACTCTCTCTCTCTCAAATAAATAAATAAAATCTTAAAAAAAAAGGAGGGGGGTAAAACAAAACTAATGTGGAAAAAACAAAAAAAATGTTGGGGAAGAAAAGGAAAAACAGTTTAAGTGAAACAAGCGAGACAAGCAAGCATATATCATTATGTGATTCCATTTATATAAAATTCAAACACAGGCAAAACCAAGGTATACTTTCAGCAGTCAGAACGGTGGTCACCATTGTCCTGGGAGGTGGTGACTGGGCAGGGATACAAGGGGCACTGGTTACATAGGTGTGTGCTGACTTTGTGAAAATTGAGTTGGGACTTGGATTTATGCACATTTCAGTATGTTAGTCTTCAGTTACAAAAAGTTTATTTCAAAAAACTGTTTATCTGATACAAATTTAACTGGGCACCTTGTATTTTATCTTAAAAAAAAAAGTTTAACTTTAAAAATGATAACCATTAGTCTGCTTCACATAACATTCAAAAATAGAGAAATTTTCTCTCCTTTCTTAGATACAAATGGCTAACAAAGACACTGCTCTGGCACCAGGGAAGGTGGATGTGCTTTGCCACCAGGCAGCAGTGAGGCCTAGAACAAGTCACCTAAGCTCTTCGTGTGCTATCCACAAGCGAGGGGGCTCAAGGCTCTCATTGGCCCCCTTTGTGCCTCCGAGTATTCAGTGGTTCTATGAGTCACCAGCCTAGACCTCCAAGAATATTTTCACATCTAAGACATTTCTCTAGCCAAGAAATCCCAATTTAAAGGTTGCCTATCCGGGGCGCCTGGGTGGCTCAGTCGTTAAGCGTCTGCCTTCGGCTCAGGTCATGATCCCAGGGTCCTGGGATCGAGCCCCGCATCGCATCGGGCTCCCTGCTCAGTGGGGAGTCTGCTTCTCCCTCTCCCACTCCCCCTGCTTGTGTTCCCTCTCTCACTGTGTTTCTGTCAAATAAATAAATGAAATCTTAAAAAATAAATAAGATAAAGGTTGCTTATCCAAAAGAAAAAAAAAAAAGGTCACCTCTCCTAGATGAAGAAAAGCTTTGGCACTCACAAACACCAGCTGCCTATACCAGATGGCCAGTATCAATACCCAGATAGCGAATAGTGTTTCAAAGAACTTATTATACTCGTTCATTTTAGAAATGTTAACAGGTAATTAAGGCATTTAATCTTAATCAACTAACGTTACTTATTCTAATCTCAATTAACTAAAATTTAACTACAGAGCCTCCCCTGGAACTCCAATTTTAAAACAAAAGAATGCATAAATCAAAATCCTAATCTTTGCATTTTATTAAAAATAACCTACAGTGGGCACCCGGGTGGCTCAGTCGGTTAAGCGTCTGCCTTCGGCTCAGGTCATGACCTCAGTGGCCTGGGATGAGTCCCACATCGGGCTCTCTGCTCAGCAGGGAGTCGGCTTCTCACTCTCACTCTCCCTTTATGCTCAACCTCACTCTCTCAAATAAATAAATAAAATCTTAAAAAAAAAAATAAACAAGCGGCGCCTGGGTGGCTCAGTCGTTAAGCGTCTGCCTTCGGCTCAGGTCATGATCCCAGGGTCCTGGGATCGAGCCCCGCATCAGGCTCCCTGCTCCGTGGGAAGCCTGCTTCTTCCTCTCCCACTCCCCCTGCTTGTGTTCCCTCTCTCGCTGTGTCTCTGTCAAATAAATAAATAAAATCTTTAAAAAAAAAACACTACAAGATCTCGTCTGTGGTCAATATTCAATCTGAATGCAAAAGCCGGGGCGTTGAGCCAGACCAGACCAGCCTGGGGCGTGCCCTGAGGGGCACTACTTTAGGGAGTGCTCTACAGTCTCTTCCAGTCTGGCCCACCCCACCCTAGCCAACAGGCACAGCTAGGGCAGCTAGGTTCTCCTGAAAACAAAATCCAGTCAGGCCTCAACTGAACTACTATTTCCCATTGCCCTCAGGAAACAGTTCAACCACTTTCAAAGGAAAGGATTTCTAAAACCCCTCTTCAGGTTTGTCTCTTAATCTCTCTCACCAGCTCACTCCTTAAGACTCCAGCCAACTGACCTTCTGAGCATTTCCTGGACATGCCCCTCACTCAGCCATGTGTAGCTCTCAGTTGTTGATACGGTCATGCTTCTGTACATTACCTTCCACCTGCCATTACCTTCTTTGGACAGCTGTGGATTCCTCACAGTCACTTCTCCGCCCCCCCCACCCCATCCACCCTGTAGACCATAGACTCAAGGGCAAGGACTACCAGATCTTATCCATCTTCATTTTACCAGACCCTAGTGCACAGCAATTGTTCAATAAATGTAAAATGAGTGGCCTTGAGTTCCTGCCAAAGGCTCATTATGCCTCTAACTTCCAGCTACCTTCAGTTCATAAGCTCTCACATATTGACAGATTTAAAAGCAGTGCTGCCTAGCTCTGTAACACATTCAGAGAGTAAAGTGATCACTTTTCTGAAGCATAAAAATCTAGCACATGGGAAAAGAATCTGAACGGATATTTCTCCAAAGAAGATATATAATGGCCAATAAGCATGTGAAAACACATTGAACATCACTAGTGAAATGCAACAACAGCCACTAGTGAAATGCAAATCAAAACCAGAGAGAGATACCACTTCACATGCACCAAGATGGCTATAATAAAAAAGACAGTTAAAAAAGAAAACAAAACAGTAGTAAGTGTTGACAAGGATGTGGAGAAATCGAAAGCCCTCATACACTGCTGGTGGGAAGGTAAAAATGGTGCAGCCTCCTTGAAAAACAGTCTAGCAGTTCCTCAGTTGAACACAGAGTTACCATATAACCCAGATATTCCATTCCTTAGGTATTTAGCCAAGAGAAATGAAAACACGTCCACACAAAACTCATATACAAATGTTTATAGCAGCATATTTATAATAGCCAAAAAGTAGAGACAACCCAAAATGGCCATCCACTAATGAATAGGTAAATGTGATATACCTATCCAATGGAATGTTATCTAGCAATAAACCTGGAAAACATTACACCAAGAGAAAGAAGCCAGTCACAAATGACAATGTATCATAGGATTCCATTTATATGAAATATCCAGAATAGGCAAATGTATAAGAAACAGAAGTAGATTAGTAGTTCTGTGGGGCTGGGGTGTGGGGAGGGAGGAAGGTGGGAAAAGGGACTGACCTCTAATGGGTATGGGCTTTTTGAAGGGATGATGAAAATGTTCTGAAACTGACTGTGGTGATAATTGCACAACTCTGTGAATATACTAAAACCCATCAAACTCTATGCTACACGAAAGGTAAGAAATCATTCATTTGAGATCTTTTCCAGTCCAGTGATTTAGTTTCAAGAGACTGGGAAAATTGGACCTTTTTACAACCGTTTGTGTCCTTGGGAAGTATTTTTCTAAGTATCCTCAGCTTTTTGGTGATGTGTTAGAAGAATAAAAATCTCAAATTTGTACTTTTAGGGAAATTACCCGAATCTATTTACAGGCAGTATGTAATTGCACCAAGAGAAATATTATGCACAGCAAATGCACTGAGGCATCTTACGATCATACAACTTTTTGAAACATCGAGTTATTCATTCAAAAATACTACTTGAATGTTTATTACACACAAGGTGCATTCTAAGTGTTGGGGATTCAGCACTGAACAAAATTGACATCCCTGCCCTTTTGGAGTTTACATTCTAATAGTAGAAGAAAAGTGATCAATAAGCAAATCTTACATTAAATGGTAGAAAGTCCTCCCTGAAGTGACCTTTGAGCAAAGACCTAAAGGAGGTAAGGAATCAAGCCATGGGACATGTTGGGGAAGAGAGATCTAGGTAGAGGGAACAGCAAATGCCAACGTCTGAGGTAGGATAGAGCCTGGTAGGTTCAAGAAAGCGCAAGGACTTTGGTATGACTGGAGTAGAGTACAATAGGACTCCAGAGGCCTTTGTAAAAAGGCAGAGAGGCTTTTACTCTAAAATATGAAATCATTGGAGGATTTTGGCTCCTGTGGTGACAATAAGCTTCAGGAGGCCAAGGCAGATGCAGGGAGACCAGTTAAAAGGCCAGTAGAACACAGCAAGAGATAACGAGAGTGACCTGGACCAGGGCTGTGGCAGCAGAGCTGGGGGAGGAGTGAGACTGTGGCTGTCTTTTCAAAGTTAAGGCTAATCTTAGGAATGAAAGAAAGAGGTGTCAGGGTGATATAAGAATTAGTATGGGGCGCCTGGGTGGCTCAGTCGGTTAAGCGTCTGCCTTCGGCTCAGGTCATGATCCCAGGGTCCTGGGATCGAGTCCCGCATTGGGCTCCCTGCTCTGTGGGGAGCCTGCTTCTCCCTCTCCTCCCCACTTGTGCTCTCTATCTCACTATCTCTCTCTCTCTCTCAAATAAATAAAATCTAAAAAAAAAAAAAAAATTAAAAAAAAAAAGAATTAGTATGAATGTTGTGAAGGGTGGAACATTTTTTAATTCTTTGAAAACAGTACTGGAGTGAGAAGGGTCTCTAACTAGAAGATTTGTAATTCCAAACACCCATTTTGCAACAGACCCAATAAGATTTGTTCAAGTAATGGAATCCAAGGGATGGTTAACTTTTACGTTATAACAACAGTGTGCATACTGCTTTTAGTTAGTGGCCCATTTATCTGCTGGAGGCTAGCTGTCCATTTGCTGTACAGACATTTGTTTTGGTTTTAACTGGCTCTGAGAGCTACAAATCTCATGTCATTTAATTCTGTAAAAGCAATTTGGCTAAATTAGTAAACATAGCTAACTTTTTCAATTAAGTCACAAACCAAAAAACACTGCAGATTATGTGCCAGATTTTTAAAAAATAACAGCTTTATTGTATTTTTTAAAACCCTGGCTCTTTTTTCCAATGGTACCATAATTTGTACTCAATTCTATTCTCGGGAAGGCAAGCACTTGAAAAAGAACGACGGGAATTAGTACTTATGGAAGGAAGAACTTTCTACAGCCATAGAGCAATCAATCTGACCAATAACTACAAACTAATAATGAATCATCACAGTGCCTCACCCACCCCTTTCAGAAAGTAGGGTTAACGTTTTTATCACAAGACATTTTAACACAAGAGCCCTACGCCCTGGTATTATCCTTATTTTAGAACAAAACTGACATCGCTGCCCTTTTGGAGTTGACCTTCTGAGAGCAAAAGAAAGGTGATAAATAAGCAAACCTTCCACTAAATGGCAGTATGTGCTATGGAGGGAAAATCGAGGGGACGAGGGGGCTAAGAGACAACTGACATTCGGTGGGGCGAGTCTGGCCCCTACTTCAAGCCGGCCGCCCCTTCCCCAGCACGGCCGGGGGAGTCGTGGAAACCACCGGAGAGGAATTCCTTACTGGAGCTCCTGCACTTGCAGGGAAAGCCGGCTATCTGTCCGAGTCAGGTAGAACGTTAGCACTGCAGCCCGACCCCGCGGAAGACCCGGATAAACGCCAACAGTTGACCGCCTTATTTAAACGGAAGCGAGAAGCCGGACCACAACAGACGCAGGACTTAGAACAGGCCGCAGGTGCCAAGAGGCAGCACCTGAGAGGCGGGCGGGGCTCGCGGACACCGCGGCGCGTCCGGGCCTCGGGAGCCCGCGGCCGCCGGGGCCGGTGCGCGGCAGGCCTTGCCTCCGCCGCACCGGGCGCTCGGCCCGGGTGCCAGCTCAGCGCTCCCCAAACCTGCCGGCGGCGCCCGGGCCTCACTCGGCGCGGGCTGACGTACCACCCGCGCCCCGGGCCGCCTCGGGGGCCCTGCACCCGGGACGGGGGTCGCTCCCTCCCGCGTCCCCTCGACTCTCCCGCGGCCCGCACCTTCTCCTCATGGCGGACGCTCCAAGCAGCCGGCCGTCGAGGCCCCACACCTCCTCCACGCGGGGCTGGGCGCAGCAACCTCCCACAAGCACCGGCTGTCTTGCTTCAAGCCGCGGCTCCGGGAGCCGTTAGGTCACCGCGGAATTTCAAACCGAGCCCGAAGGCGGAGCAGCCCCGCGATTGGCGCCCTGACCCGTCGCTCCTCGCCAAGCCCCGCCCCCTGGCGGCGAGCCGCGAGCGCGCACTGGGTCCCGGCGCGCCGGGGTGAGGGGTGAGGGCTCGCGCGCTGGGCGTGGGAAACGCTCGCTCTCGGACTGGCGGTGGGGTCGCTGTCTGCGCCGGCGCCGGGTCTCGCCGGAGCCTGGAGGGCCGCCCCGCGCCGCCCCGCCCCGCGCCAGCTGCGGCGTGCGGGCCACACCCCGTCCCGGCACTGTTTGGATTCGAAGCCCTGGCCGCCGCCCGGAGGCCGCCGGGAAGGGGCGAGAACCGCAGCCAGCGGACTGGGCGGGAGCGGGCTCAGCAGGAAAGCCTGACGCTCTAACTGGTTTCCCCCGCGCAGGCAGATGGCGAGCCTGGAGCTGATCTCTGGTGGCAGCCTTCCCCACGTGCGGGAAGTCGTGCCCTCGAGGGCAAGGGAAGGAACGCTGCGTCCCTGCTCACGGGCCCGGCACCTTTCTAGACAGCGATCCCATTTAATCTCCAGGACAGCCCCGTTTGGCATTATCGCCATTTTACGCAGGAGAGAACCGGCTCTGAACGGCTTGAGGGACTTAACCCAGGTCACATGATTGGCACACAAATGGAGAGCACTGGGCATGGTTCTTTCAAATTACAGGGGTTTATAGTTATACGAAAACTTTAAAACTCAAAATCGACATCAAAGCACTTTTGTATCCTTTTTTTCGCTGAATATATGCTACATCCCTAAATGCTTACATATAGTTTTGTTTTCCAGTGATTCAGTTGCATGATGTTGTGGCTGGAGGTACTTCGTAATTCAATTGTTTTGCTGTCCGTGTGTATTTTTTTTTTAAGATTTTATTTATTTTGGGGCGCCTGGGTGGCTCAGTCAGTCAAGGGTCTGCTTTCCGCTCAGGTCATTATCCCAGCGGCCTGGAATCGAGCACCCGCATCATCGGGAGCCTGCTTCTCCCTCTCCCTCAGCCTGCCTGCCTGTCTGCCTACTTGTGCTCTCTCTCTGTGTCAAATAAATAAAGAAAATCTTAAAAAAAAAAAAAAAAAGATTTTATTTATTTTGAGAGAAAGAGAGTTAGTGAGAGAGAGCACAAGCCGGGGGCAGAGGCTGAGCAAGCAGCCTGATGCAGAACTCGATCCCAGGACCTTGGGATCATGACCTGAGCCGAAAGCAGACTCTTAACCGACTGAGCCATCCAGGCACCCCATCAATGGATATTTAGACTGTAATTTTTACAAATAAATGTCTTCAGACATAAATCGCATCTTGCATTTTCTTACATTTGATTCCTACTGAACACTCTCCTTCCAGAAGGATTGAATTAATTTGCCCTTCCCACTATGGAAGCCTCTCACCCTCAAGAGCTCTGAGTATTACTGTCCTTTTAAATCTCTGCTAGTTTCACAGGCAGAAAGTGTCATTCCCTTGTTTGATTTGCACTTGCTGGATTATAGCTGAAATTGCACAATTTCCCTCAGTGTATTGGCCATCTATGACTTCTGTGACTCCTTTTCATTTGCCTTTTCCATGAAGGAAAAGTAAAGGATGCTTGTTTGCTTCACCTGCAGGACCATGTTTCTCTCTTTCGGAAGGACTTAACTGGAGCTTTTTTTTTTTCTTTTAAACCTTTTTTTTTTAAACTTTTTTCTTTATTTATTTGACAGAGAGAGAGACAGCGAGAGAGGGAACACAAGCAGGGGGAGTGGGAGAGGGAGAAGCAGGCTTCCTGCCGAGCAGGGAGCCCAATGTGGGGCTCGATCCCAGGACTCTGGGATCATGACCTGAGCCGAAGGCAGACGCTTAATGACTGAGCCACCCGGGGACCCCTTAACTGGAGCTTTCAACATCCTTTAACTCGTCAGCAGCACACCAAACATTCCGATGGCTGATGGAGTGAGCCGTAGACACCACTTTTTAAATTTACTTGCACTTTGTTGATTAACTTGAAAGTTATTCAGAAAGCTTCAAAAACTTGCCATCTTCAAGCATGTTCCCAGGGCCAGCATCCTAAGTACCCAGAGATAAGATAATTTTGCTATCATGTCTTCGCACTGTAGTTCTGAAGCCAACGAAGTCACAGAACCATTGGAAGATATCCACTCAGAGCATGTACTCAGCATGTAAAACACTGTGCTGTGTGTTTGAGCAGGACCCTGTTACAGGATTGGACAGCATTGTTCTAGAATGCAAGTGCGCTGCCAGGGTCTATTTTCTTGGTCACAGGATCGTCGTCTGACTGCCACATATTCTTTATACAGACTAACAGCCCTCTCAGCAGTGTCTTTGATCTTACACAATAGCTTGACATAAAAATAGTAAAAATTCTAGCTGGATACCTGAAGTAAGCATTTTCCTTGGAATATGCACTGACACAGCACTCCTCTACGGAAAGAATAGTTTTGATGATCCAACAACACAGATTTGGATCTTTCTTTTAGTAAGTGGCAGATAGGAAGCCGAGGGACTGGGAGGGACAGTCTTGCAAAAGCCCAGGCAAAAAATATTAAGGATCTCTGACATGGGGATGGTGAGGACAGGATGAGCCAGAAGCATTTAGAAATAATGGGTAGTGGGACCAGCTGAATGTGGGGGATAAAAGAAAACATCTGAGGGCACATCAGTCGGTTAAGAAGCTCTGGGTGGCTCAGTCGGTTAAGCAACTGCCTTCGGCTCAGGTCATGATCCTGGAGTCCCAGGATCAAGTCCCGCATCGGGCTCCCTGCTCGGCTTCTCCCTCTGACCCTCCCTCAGCTTCTCCCTCTGACCCTCCCCCGCTCTCATGCTCTCTGTCTCTCATTCTCAAATAAATAAATCTTTAAAAAAAAAAAAAGGCAACACACATAAAATAAAACATCTGAGGTCAAGGTTAGAATTTCTTTCATGAACAAAACTTGGGCAGATGATGATGTCAATTACAGGAATACAAGAAGAGGAGCAGATTGGGGGATTCAAAGTGAGGACAAGAGACTCAGTTTGAGAGTTTTTTAGACACGCTGAGTTTGAAGGGCCTGTGGAACGACCAAGTTGGAAATACTAGTGTGAAGCTCAGCAGGAAGATGAAAGCTTGACATCTGGAAGATGAAAGCTTGACATCTGGACAGAGAGGGGATAGGCAGAGACAAGTAATCCAAGGAGACAGAAGCACAACCCAGGAGACCACAGGAGACAACAAAAGAGTGTCACGGAAGCTGAACAGAAGAAAGGAAAAGTGGTTATCAGGGAGGTCAAGTTAGAGGAGGACCAAAAAGAGACTGATGGATGTGGTTACAGTTCACAATTTTTAAAAGGTCAAGGGAGAGAAAGGCCACTAAAATCAGCAGTTGAGGGGGGGCACTGGTGACCTTTTTAGGAGCACTGTTTGCTGATGCCTGAGCCTGCTCTAATGGGACACAATCCTTCATTCTGCAATAAGAGACAAATGCTTAATACTGAAGTGCCTCCTGAAGTTAAAACAGTAACAAACTCATCTTTTCTAAAATATAAGCTCCACCTGGCTGCCTCAGTTGGTAGAGCGTATGACCCTTGACATCAGGGTCATGAGTTCGAGCCCCACATTGGGCAAAGGTTTACTTACAAAAATAAAGCATAATGAACCGCAGAATTTTAGAACTGGAAGGGTGCTTACTGATCATCTATCTGATCGATCCCCCTCATTTTACAGTTGAGGAAACTCTGGTATAGGGCAAGTTTCAGGAGAGAAGCAGACCAGGCCCAGAGCTACTGCAGAGTCCAGACCACAGAACCCATGAAGCCCCCCTGTGCTTCGCTAAGAAGACAGAAGTACGTGTTGAGAACTAAACATGACATTGGAGAGTAGAGGCTTTATTTACAATGATACTCAATCAGGACTTAGTAAACGATATCTCTTCGTCCTCGTATCTTTTCAGCACAAGCTGTACTTCATACACAAAACGGAGACATATCCTGGGGGCCGGAAGTGAGCGCTCTCCTCAGATAATTTCTCTAAATCCCGAGTCAGTTCTGAGCTCCCCGGCTCTTAGTAGGGTAGTTGGTAGACACTTGGTTAGCAGCTGGGACCAAATTCCTGCATCCCGTAGGGAAACGTGTTCAGGGAAGACGTCAACACCAGCAGAGAGAACGTCAGGCTTTTACCTCACTCATGGCTTCCATAAGGCGAGCGCTGTTCGTGACCGCCGTTGTTAGAAAAATGAACCTGTACCCTATGGAGTCAAAAGCACCCGCACACGTGACTAAGAGCAGATCAGAGGCCCCCACGACGAGCCCCGGCCAGCCCTCCAGTTCCACAGCCCTGACTGGACCAGAGCAGCAGGTTACAGACACAGACGTGTCAATGCCACCCTCCTGGGCACGACGACTTGCTGCGTGTGGTGGAACTGGGCTCCCTGCACTTGAACCCGCAGCCGGACTACAGCAAGGGGTGCCCAGAGGCCCGCCAGGAAGCCTTCTGAGCACCGCCCTGTGTCCCCCAGGTCCCCCTTTCTGTTCTCTCTTACCTTTCTCTCTGCCCAGGAACCGGAGGGCTGAGATCTCCGAGAACGTGCAACCACCCAAGAACACCACCAGGATGAGGCGCAACGACTCGCTGGAAGCCTTGTCCTCCTTGGTCATGTCTGCGGAGATCAGGCCAGACTCCGATCTCCCGTGGCGCCCCCAGCCCCCCTCCCGCCCCACCCTGACCGCAGGGCCAGCCACGCACCTGTGAAGGCCAACTCACTGCAGTTGAGTAGCCGCACCACTTCGTCCAGACCCTGCCAGCTTCGTCGTTCCAGCACCTGGGAGGCCCGGGGTTCAAGTCTGAGACCCTATCCGGCTGAGGAAGGGGAGGTCGCAGCAGCCAGACTGTCACGTCTCTTGTTAGTTACGGGGGTGGCTGAAAGTTGGAATAGGCCAGGGACCAAGAGAAAGCAGAGAGTGAAATAGGAACGGCAGCGGGTCGCTTATTCTCACCTGCTCGATGAGTCGGCAGCTCAGGGGCACGTAAGCGCCACTGAAGACATACGCCATGTCCCGTGGCACTTTCAGATCATACTCGCCATCCACACGTGGGATCTAAAGGGCAAAGGGGACTACGTGAGGCACGTGACAACTCACCTCCCCAGCCTTTTACCCAGTCAGAGAAAAGTACATCCCCCCAAACAGGTCTTATTTCAGCTACGGGGAAAACTGGCAAAAGCCCTGAAAAAAAAAACAAAAAACAAAAAACCATAACCAAAGATTGAAGCTTTCGTTCAGTACCCACTGATTCTCCTGAACAAGTTCCCCTGTGCTCCCTATGAAGGGCTGGAAATTAAAGATGCCCCACTGCCGATCCCCTGGTGACAGGGGACATGTCTGTCACTGATGTGGCACTCAGCCTATCCTCTGGCCTTGGTGGGTGCTTGTTACAGGTTTATTAAGTGAATGAGTCTTTTGTGTCTTGTCTCATTATTAAATTAAGCTCATGCTATGATGCTACCAAATGAAAGGATCTTTATAAAAACAAAACAACAAAGAGATGTTGGGGATTCAAAGTACTCTGCAAAGGACTGGACCCATGGCTTCCCCATCCACCCTGAATCTACGTACCAAATTCAGCTTCTTGCTGATGGCACGGAAATTGCTCCTCTTGGCCAGAGAACTGAAGGCATCAGTAATCTTTCCTGGGAAGGAAATCTGTGCTGGATCTCATCGAAGATCGACGGATTTGTGACCCTGCCCCAGGTGATACCACTCAGGAAATGACAAATAGCAGGACCTTGCAAGTAGCAGGACCGTTCCTGGCTCAAGGCCCTCCTCAAAGCCGTTCCCCTAAGATTCCCTGGAACTGATCAAGACACTTGCCACCCTTCGCCCCACCACAGTCTTCCTACAGGGTACCGGCCATCCACTCAGTGCAATCTACAGAGTGACCCGAGCTCACTGGTGAAGTGTGTGGGCCTCAGAGTCAACCGACCTGGGCTCAAATCTGACTTACTCACTGAGGGACCTTAAACAAGTCACTTAACCTCACTCAGCCTGTTTCCTTCTCTAGAAAATGGAGGTTATAAGCTTACGTTTGTGAGGATTAAGTGAGAAACTGGTATCTACAGGTCTCAGCACATGGTAAGTGTTCAGTAAAGGGAACGTGCCCCTGCTAGCAGACGCAGTAGTAATGCCAGGAAGAGTGAAGGATCACATCCTCCTTCCCCAGCTCGTTCCCTCCCTCCCAGGGAGCTCTGGCTGCTGCGAGGAGAGAGGACTCTGGCCAGGGAAGGGGTTCCCTGCGCTCCCTGCTCACCTGCAGCCTTGTCTGTCACCAGCTTGCTCACTTTACTCTCCACAGCTGTGAGGGTGTCCCCCGGGGCCTGCTCCGTGAGGAGCCCTGCTCGCCGCAGATTGGAGAAGGTCAGCAAGTGCTCAGGGCCGTAGCTCTGAAGGAAATGCAAATCAGTCATTTACTGAGCATCCGCCACACCAAGGTCTAACACTGTCAGGTGATACGGAGGTGAGGGACAGAAGGGCTATGCATTCTGTGCCCTAAAGAAATAACCAAACACCAAACGAAGGAGGAAAAAAAAGAAAAGCATGAAATTATGAGAGAAGAGAGAAAGCCATTGATGGGAGGGTGCTGGGGAGGGCTTCAGAGATGAGGTAAGACTAGAGAAAGGCCTGGAAGGAAGGCCGTATCAACCCCTCACAAGATGCTAAAGTGAGGGAGAGCCCCAGGGGTGAGGACTCACCACCTGGTCCGACAGCTCAATGGCCCCAGCACTCCCAGCACCAGCCGCCCGCCAAGAGAGCAGGGAATAGGGGAGACGGGGAGGGGGAGGGTCTCTGCGTGCTGAGAGGCTGACTGTCCCGAGATGCCCTAAGAGGGAGGCCAGATTGGGAGCAAAATGGGGATGCAGACAGGAAAGAGGCCATTTCTTCTGCCTCTTTCAGAAGTGCCAATGACCTCCCTCCACCCAGTTCCCTCCAGAGTGCATTGTCACGGCCTTACCTGCAGATACTGTGTTTTCAGAGATCGGTAATCCTTGGGAATCAAACCTGAGGGTCAGGAAGATAAGACAGGTTCACGCGAACACCAGCTGAGGTGTCCTGAAATCGACAGCCATACCAACCCACCCACCCACCCTCTTGCTCCCCAAACAACCTTTATCAGGAGGAAGGAATCAGTAAATGTTAACCTTGCATCCAGCCAGCTGATTCTAAACTGACTCCTAAATTTCAGCTTGCTTATCGGCAGGGATGGCGGAGGGAGGCGGTAGGAGGGAGGCAAAGGGACTTGGGCACGTTCCTTCCTGGCTTGGGGCCAGTGCCCCTGAGTACTGCTTTACGGGCTACCGAGGAACGGGGCAAGTGTTCAGAGGAGGTCGAAAAGTGCGGTCTGAGGCGCTTTCCTCCAGAGAGGTACAAAGAGTGCGCTTGCAAGTCACGGGGTGAGCAAGTCACGGGGACGAACGGGTACAGGGAGTAGGGCCGATGGTTCTGTACTCGCTGCATTCGCAGGGAGCCCGGGACAACGCACACACTTGTCCCATCCCTGTCCGTACACCTGCAACTAATGTCCCATCGTGTGTCACCTCTACTTCCAACTAAAATAAAAAAAAAAACAGATGAAAGGGTTGCATAACCAAGTTAAAAGTTGTACCACAGGAGGTCGCAGAATCTGAGCTCTTGGGAATGTTTATGAAATCGTTTGGCTGTCCCCTTTTCCTGGACTCTTTATTATGAAAGCTCGTGGAAGGTAGGCGGCCAGATGGAAGAGAGAGAGAAATGCCACTCTGTGCTGTGCCCTTGTGGTCCTAAGATGTGACAGAGCTTGTTCGGGGCGGGGGGGGGGCTGGGGGCTGAGTGTGGTCCCGCTCAGGGTCGGGACACTAAGTGACCCCAGGCCCTTGGGATGTCTCACACGGAACAAAGACTGCTTTAGCTTACAGGGGAAAGAATCCACGGAATTACTGGGAAACGTTCTGTCGGCTAGGCTATTCTATCATTCAAAATGATTTCTTCTGTGCCTAAGGTACAGTTTTTCAGTCTGGTGTCTTTGGTTCCAGGGGCTCACCATTCTCAGTGAGGGACAAAAGGCACATGAGGCGGAGGCTTTCTATAGGCGACACCTGCATGGGAAGAGAGTCCTAGAGAATTCAAGTTCCACGACACACGCTCTTTCCTCTTCCTTCCGCTGAAGGCCACGCCCGCCGCGACACATGGCTCCCAACAGCCCCGGCCACCTGCTCACCTGCCGGTCTATGTGTTCTTCGATGTAGCTGGTGCTCTCCCGGATGTTGAAGCCCTCCAGCAGTGCTGTGAGGACGCAAGAGGAGAGCCCGTTACGGGGGGGAGCAGCTCAGCTCTGGCCATCTATGCTAACAGGTGTCTGTCTCCCCATCTTTCTCCATGCTTGGGGGTGGGGGGCTAAGGGACCCCCGGGACTTCTAGCAGGAACCAGCATTCCACCCAGCCAGCATCAGCTGGAAGGAGCCAGAGAGCATCTTTGCTGGGTGGGACGGTGCTGGGAGCAAGGGACGCACAGGAGGGAGCCAAGCACGGCCCCCACAGCTACCATGCTCAGTCTTGATGAGCTCCTGGAAGTCCTGCTTGGTCTTCTTCTTCATGATGGATTCACAGGCCCCGATATCTGCAGACAGGACAAAAAGCAAGCTGACATATTCCCGGTTCTAGTAGGATATGCCTTTATTGTCCAGAAGAATAAAAACTTTTTTTTTTAAGATTTTATTCACTTATTTGAAAGAGAAAGAGAGAGAGCGAACACAAGTTGGGGGAGGGGCAGAGAGAGAGGAAAAGGGAGAAGCAGACTCCCCGCTGAGCAGGGAGCCCCACGCGGGACTCGATCCCAGGACCCTGGGATCAGGACCTGAGCTGAAGGCAGAGGCTTAACCGACTGAGCCACCCAGGTGCCCCAAGAATAAAAAGTTCTTAAGGCAAAATGCAGAAGTACTTCTTCCCATTTCAGACAAAACAAGATCATTATTTGCTGGTGAACAAAGATCTCCCCCGGGGCAGATCTCCTCTGTAGCATCCCCTTGCCCTCCCCTCAAGCTGAAAGCTGAAACCTACGGACACTCAGCAGGCGGTGCTCCTGTTTCAGTCCTTTGAGCTCCTGGGACACGAAGTTCTTCATCTGCTTGATGTCCATGCCTCTCCGGCGCTGGGGGAAGTCCCCATGAGGTCAACCGCTCCCTGCCCTCAGACATGCGCAGCCACCACCCTCCCTCAGGTCCCCCCGATTCCAAGAGAAAAGACGGGGGGGCTGTCATCATATCAGAAGGGAGCCAAAGGGAAGCCAACAGAGGGGAAACAAAACAGAGGAGCCCGGGCTTGGAGCCTCACGTCATACTGAGCTTGCAAGTTCCGGGCCTTCTGGCTCAAAAAGCCGAAGACGTTGGAGAAGTGCTCATTACGAATCTCATTAAACACCTGCAAGGGCAACAAGCAGCAACAACTGACCAGAGAGAACCCTAACTAGTCCCTCCTCCCTCAGTAGTGGGACAGGAGCACAAGAGCGGTGCCCAGCTGTTCTAGCAAAAGCACACAGAAAGCTGAGCTGGTATCACAAGTGTATGTTAAACACCCAGATATTGTGCTCCGGGGTACGCTCACTCCTGGAGGGGGATCCCTCTCCCACAGGCTCAGCCTCCCCTCCCAGAGCCGGGCCCACAGCCTCGGGCCAACAGTGGCCCCCGGGCCATCCACCACCAGCAGCCGTACCCTCACCTTGTCCTCAGCATTGAGTAGAACCTTTAAGCTCCTGTCAGAGGATGTGACTTCTGGGCCAAAGTCGACACTCCCTTTGAGAGCAGAGGGAGTAGCTCTGAGGACCTCCAGTGAGGCCTTCCCTCTCCTCCCCTTTCCTGAACTGCCACTCAAAGTGCCCCAAACTATCTGGAAGCCAGCAGTCTGTTCAGAGTCTGAGGCTCTCCCACAAGCCCTGCCCCCTGCGAGAGGCCCCGGGAGCTGAGGAACCCGTCCATCTCGCCAAGATGCCACTTACCACACTTGATGCGGAAGGTGTCGTCCACCAGACCCTCGTAAACCACCTGGGAGCAAAGGGCCGTCACGAAGTCCACGTCTGAAACCGAGACCCCCCGGCCGTGAGGGTCCTCCCTGACCTACGCGGCTACCCAGTTGGCTCGGCGTCAGCTCGCGTGCCTCCACGGGGCCCAAGTGCCGGGCTCCCGATCAACGCTGCCATTCACAGCCCCGACCTGAGGATCCTAACTGGGCCACCGCGTTGGCCGGATCCCCATGTCTTTGAGGGTCCAGAGATGACAGGAATGCTGAGCATCATTTACCTCTGTCCAGGAGGAAGAGATGTCCAATCTCCGGCCTTCGGCCCTTGGTTTCGCCATCTTCCTCCTCCTCCAGTTTTCTCCACAATTCATATGACATCTGCCAGGAACCAAGATATTCTGTCTCATGTCCAGGTCCCTGCTGCAGCCCACACCTACTGAAGCCAACTCTTTTCCATGTGACACCTCTCCTTGACCCCAAGAGGGGAGCTAATTATTAACACCACTACCCACTGCACTCCCGTCTGTGCCCACCCCTCCCAGCCTTCCCCCTGCTGATGAAGGACTATCTCTGCCCCCGAAGAAAAGACTCAGGAGTGCTATCCGGAGGCCCTGGCTCTTGCTTTTCTGTCAGTCACACAAGTCCTCCTCCTCTCTGAGGAACTCTTCTAGAACAATAAAAGCAAGTTGAAGAACACGGCTCTTATCACAGATGCCCCTGGTCACTCCATGGTGGGCAGAGAACAGGTACAAGAGGGGCCATCGGGACCACAGAGCTGCTCGTGCCCACCTTGGTGCATCTGCCAATTCCATAGCAGTTAGGAAAGGGCCCGTAGAGAGTGCTCAGAAGGTGCAAGGCCTGTACCGCAGTGTTGATCCAGCGCTGATCTCCTTCCTGCAGGAACCATATGGGCCACAGAGATATGGCTCAGCCCAAGAAAGCAATCTGGAAAGGGGCTAGCCCTAGCAGCCCGGGAGCAGGAAGGCCGGGTATGTGTGGGGACTGTCCGACCGCTCTCATTCTGGCCCCAAAGGAAGTCCTGTGGACATCAGCCATTCAGTCTGCAAAACGCTCTTCCTCATAATAAATTATAGGAATTACAGGAAGGTTACGTCCACGTTTCTGGCCCACAGGACCCCGTGTGTGTCCCCACCTGTCGATGCCAAGACCCAAGGACCCTGCACTTACCAGGAAGTAGTCCCTGAAAAATTCTGGGAGCTCCATGCTCAACAGATCCACATCAAGAGGCAGCAAAGAAAAGGCCCATTCGTCACAGCTCACATCTGTGGGTACAGAGAGCATCAGCCTCCCCGCAGAAGGCACAGGGCTCCATTATGAGAGAGAAGGTCCACCACGGTGACGCAGAAATATCTGAGTGCCTGCCACATGCCCAGCCCTACACTAAGCACGGGACACTCAAAGATGAGTGACAGTCTGTGCCTTAAAGGAGTTCGTGGTCGGATAACAAGAAGAGAAATGCACACCACAGCTTGTCATACAACGTGAGAGGGGCGTGTTTTCATTCGAGTGCCGACTGGAAGTGCCGAGGAAACACTCATTCGCTGGTGGACAAATACTGACAGAAAGCCACGTCTGTGTGGGCACTAGGCCGGGCACTAGGGGTGCGGAAATGGAACGGACATGCTCCCCATTTTCTGCGAGAGAATCCCAATCCAGTGAGAAACACACCAGACACATCTCATTACAGTTGTGCTCCAGAGAAGAACAGCAGTTTGGGAGCCCATATATTGCAGGGATCGAACCTCAACTACGTGGGGCATAGGAGAAGTACAGGAGCATAGGAAAGACTTCCCTAAAGAAGTGACACTGACGCTTAGAATTTGAGTAAGATTTGGGTATGAAAAAAAAAGGCTGAGGGTGGAGAATATTCTAGGCCACAGGAAAAGCAAATGGGAAGTGCCCATGGCTGGAAGGTGGAGAGTCAGGAGAAGGAGGGAGCTGCACATGGTGAGGCTGAGGGGCCAGGAAAGGGCCAACTGCAGAAGGCCGCCGAAGATTCTGGCACCAGGGCGGGATCTCCAGCAGGGAGCACGGTGCTCAGGTCAGCGCTGCATGCAGAATGGAGGGAGGGAAGGCACACTTTTTCCTTGTGGGAGTCTCGGAAAGGGAGGAATGGCAGCACCTGGCACCCCCTTCAGCCTTCCCATCAAGGCCCTGTCCCGCTCCTCGTGGTCAGGAACCTCCCCTCCCCCCAGGCCAAGAGGCAGTGAGGAGGGTCCCAGCGTTATTTCCTTCCCTTCTTCCGCATATTCTCCCCTCCCCACTCACTGCCGCCTCCTCTCACCTCCATAGACTCCCTCTTCCTCCAGCACCATCTCACACGCATGAAACTGAAAGACAAGAAGAGGGAGTGGTTGCTGACCACCTTCTTCTCTGTTCTTTGCATCTCTCTGGAGTTCCTTCGCAGTCACTGCTGAGGACAATACCTACTGAACCCAGTGACAACGACAAGAGAGCGTGGACTCTTTAGGACAACAGGAAGGACCACTGGGACCATCTAGCCCAGCACTTTGTTTCCCTTTATCCGCTTTATTTAGGTATTAAGTCCAATGCTCTTTTCTCCCTGCGAGACTGGAAAGCTCCACAAAGGATCAGCAAAGCATCCGCAAAGGGTGCACCCCGCAGACAGACATGGGAGGGAAGGCACAAGCGCACCTCAGAAACAGGGGAAGCGAAGCAGGCAGCAGTGGTGGGGGGGGGTCGGGGTAGGACATGTCCAGGGGACGCCTGGAGTCACTGAGAGAGGTCTGGAGATCCAGCTTGGGGTCCCTGGCACAGGACATTTAAAGTGGGTGGTTTGTCCAAGAGAAAAGAACACAGAGGGAGATGACCGCTAAGGACAGGATTGTAGGGGACACCGCAATTAAAAGGGCGCACAGGACAACGCCTGGAGGAGAAGACGGAAAGATGACATGGAGGTGGGAAAGGGGGACTCGGCATCTCTAAAGGCAGCAAAGGTGAGTCTCAGGAGGAATGGGCAACTGTGTCAAATGCAAGGACATTAGGTAGGTCAAGTGGGAACCAGGCATCGCCGAGTTTGACAACAGAGTCCTGGCGGGGGACTCGAATTAAAGACGAAGGCGGGGGTGAGGACACAGGAGCAGTGGCGGAAAGAACTGTTGACACAAGTCTCCACACAACAGAAGGGAGAGCCCCTGACAGGAGAAGACATGAAGCAGGGAGAATTACTAAGAAGGGGTAGACATGGGGCGCCCGGGTGGCTCAATTGGTTGAGCGTCTGCCTTCGGCTCAGGTCATGATCTCGGGGTGCTGGGATCGAGTCCCACATCGGGCTCCCCACTCCACACGGAGTCTGCTTCTCTCTCTACCCTTCCCCCCTGCTTGTGTGCTCTCTCCCTCTCCTGCTCACTCTCTCAAATAAATAAATAAAATCTTAAAAAAAAAAGGGGGGAATAGACATGGTTGAAGACAAAAGAGAAAGAATCTACCCGACAAAGTAAGACAGTAGAAAAGGAACGCGGGCATGGGCCCAGGAACACAGATGAAGCAGCGGATCGGGGAGGGGACGAGGCCAGGGTCACTTCCTCCTTTGATACAAATGGGAAGAAGGCGAAATACTTGGAGGCAATGAGGAAGGAAGGAGGAGCACTCCCGTCTGATAATGATGATGATGGTAAGAGTTGATGTGCATTAAATATTTCACATGTGCTAGGCATCGTCCTTAGTGTTTTTTTTAAAGATTTTATTTATTTGTTTGTTTGTTTGTTTGTTTGAGAGAGAGAGAGAATGAGAGAGAGAGAGAGCACATGAGAGGGGGCTGGGTCAGAGGGAGAAGCAGACTCCCTGCTGAGCAGGGAGCCAGATGTGGGACTCAATCCCGGGACCCCAGGATCATGACCTGAGCCGAAGGCAGTCGCTTAACCAGCTGAGCCACCCAGGCGCCAGGTCCTTAGTGTTTTATAAGGATTACCTCTCGTTGTCCTCATGATGATTCCACGAGATGTGGAAGATTCATGCTACATATTCCTTATTTTACTTAACACAGAAGAATCCTATTCATCCCTAACTCATTTCTTTTTTTTTTAAGTAGGCTCCACGCCCAATGTGGGGCTCGCACTCACAACCCTGAGATCAAGAGTCACATGCTCTGCAGACTGAGCCAGCTGGGCGCCCGGTCCCTCAGTCAGGTCCGTCAGTGAAACTGAAACTGGAGGCCCACTTTTAGTGCTAACTAATGGAATTTCAGAGCCCAGATCGAAAACTGACAATCTTCATAATTAACAAAAGGAGTCTCAGAAAGAGAGATTCCCTCTTCCCTACAGCTACTGAGGGAGAGACTGTCCTGCAATATAAAATTAGGTCAAAGAATCTAATTAGATATGATGTGAGATGGAGAAAATTCATCGAAGTATCAATTTTGTTTTTCTGTGTAACATGGAGGCTTGTAGGATTATCTGAAACTGTTACCAACTTGTTCTATTCCCTGTTTAAACAAATCTCTCCTTGGAAGTATAATTTGAAAAAAGGGGTTTTATAAGACTCCAAAAGCTAGAATTTATTGCCACAGCTCGTTAATAACATTTAAAAGTAACCTGTATGTCTGACCGGTTATCTTAATAATTTCTTGCCCTGGTAATGATGTTATACTTGATATACTTGTATTTCTCAACAGGAAAAATAGCCATAGGATTTTCTATGAATCTTCAAAGGAAGATCATTAGCTCTTTCTTCTTATTCCTTTCATGTGATGAGAAAACAATATAAGCCTGTAATTTCACTAGATTTCCTAATAAAAACTGAGTCACTTAAATTAAAAGGGGTAAGTACTTGCCATGTGCAACAACATGGATGGAGCTAGTGAGTATTAGGCTAAGTGAAATAAGTCAGAGAAAGACAAATATCATATGATCTCATTCATATGTGAAATTTAAGAAACAAAACAAACGTACAAAGAAAAAAAGAGGCAAACCAAAAATCAGACTCTTCACGAGAGAGAACAAACTGATGGTCACCAGAGGGGAGGTGAGTGAGGGGATGGGAGGAATGGGTGAAGGGGATCAAGACTGCACTTATCGTGATGAGCACTGAGTAATACACAGAACTGTTGAATCCCGACATCATGCACCTGAAACTAATATAACACGGTAGGTTAACTATACTGGAATTAAAACAAAAAATTAAAAATTAAAAAAAATGTTCAGCCCTGTTTTGTTTAAAAAAAAATAAAAGGTAAGTACTACTGTCAACTCCATTTTATAGATGAGAAAACTGAGACACCGAGAGAGCAGTTAAGTAACCCATCCAAGATCACACAGGTAACAAGTGCTAAAGCAAGGATTTACACCCAGTCTGGCTTCAGAGTCTCAGACTGAGCTACTGCTTCTACTTTCTCCAGAGTTTTTTGGGAAGGATTGAAAAAGAATAAATCCCTATCCTTTCAACCGCTCCATGCGGTGTGCACTCCTTGGTACAGCTTCCTAGGCCTCGGGCAGGCCGTGTACATAAGACCACGCACCTTGCTGACATGGGGGTGAGAGCAGAGCCTGATGGAATCCGGGAACGGACATGCTGTGAGCACCGAACACTACAACTATTGAGCGAAAATAGATGGAAGAGACCTAGCCTGGCGAGGCTACCTCACTGTGTGACCCTGGGCTTTACTTCCCTCAGAGGCTCAAAGCTGGGGTGGAGCAAAATGGTCTCTCGGCTCCTTTCTTGTGTAAGAAAGGGCCTTTCCAAAGTACAGTGGTATGGTTCTACAACCCGGGGGCAGCCGCCCACATGCCTTGGATGAGCCTGGAGGAGTAATGACTTACCGTATTTATTGTTAAAGGGATAAAGGGACAAAATCACTGAAACCCCAGAACACAGTGCATATTACTATACAGAAATCTGAGTTAGAAGGGACACACAGCAGGTTATGCTTCAGAAGAAGTCTACATAGAGGCCACCTCTCACAACTCCACAGTCTGTAACTGGGGCAGTTTGACAACAGGGCCTCTGCTAAACAACCAGGGCCACGTTAATGACAAGACAGTGACAAGTATTTTGTTCAGTCACACATAACTTGCTTTGGGGGAGACACGGCTATTGGCCCCCTGCCCCTTCCCAGCCTTCCGTCCTGATCTACCTTCTCCTGCTCCCACCAGGACCCAAACTCACCTTCTGAGGGCTGAAGATCACTTTGTATTTTCGAGTTCGGCCAGCCAATTTGTCAGCATTGACAAGACCTACAGACAGAAGGAAAGCAACCCAGAAAGCCATGGGCCATCTGTTAGACTAGATGCAAGGAAGCAGACATCCTCTCCGAGTGGTGTGGCCCACTCGAACCACCTTTTCTCATTAAAAGGTCCTTATGGCCTAGGCCCTTCCTCCCGGCCACTCTTTCCTAGGTCTTAGTTACGTGTGGCACCACGACATACTCACCAGCAACGTATCGCATGTTCTTGATGCGGGGTCGGACCAAGAAGCACAATCTGTGGGAGGGAAAATAAAAACAAAACAAAACAAAAAACCTCAGTGAAGAAAAATCCTGAAGTTGGTGATAGCAGCTTAGAAGAAATGGAAACAAGGTCAACTCTTCCAACATTTGCTCTTCTCGCCAGGCCTTGAGCTCTCACCCTAGCCAAAGTAATGCCCGCTCTCTCGGCCGACCACATCCCGCGCACAGAAGACTCCCTTCGACACCACAGGTACACGGGCACTGTGGGTACTTACTGGCCCATGGCGGCCCCAGGAGCTCCTGCTCTCACATAATTTACAATCCATTGGGCAAAGTCAGATACACACGTATGGAGTATATTGATAATCAGGTGTTAAAAACAATACAAGAAAGTATACAAAACTGTGTTTTTCAAACGGGGGTTCCTGGAGGTACTCTCCATGTATCCAGGAGAATTTTTTCCTCTAAGGAAACATGAACATTACTTAAGATCGAAAAATATAAAAGATAAAAACGGAGGCCAGACACAGGCCGTCTGTGACAATGTGCCAAGTGACCAGGACAAACACTAAACACCACAGAAATCCAGAGGAGGAGAAAAGCACCCCGGACCGGAATGGCGACAGAGGGCTTCATGGAGGAGGTGGGGCTGGGCTCGGAAGGCTGGGTGTTTTCTGCAGGAGGCAGGCAGAGTGGGCGGAGTGGCCAGAGGGCAAAGGCATGTGCGCACAGTTGGGCAGCATGAGAAAGCACGAGTCAGGGTGCCCGGCAGGCTCGGTCAGTGGAGCACGTGACTCTTGATCGCGGGGTCAGGAGTTGGAGCTCCACATCGGGTGCAGAGATTACTTAAAGAAATAAAAAGTAAAAAAAAGAAAAAGAAAGTGTGTGTCAAGCAGAGGCTTGAGGGGACACGTGACAGAGCAGGCTGGAAAGGCAAGATGAGCCTCACTGGAGGCAGCCTTGGAATCTGTGATGAGCAATCTGGACTTTAGTCAGCAAGTAAGGGAAGCCTTGAAGGTTCCCGAGAAGAGCATAATGAAAAAATTTTTGAAAGATTAATCGATCTGGCTAGAGATGGTGGACTGGATTAGAGAGAGAAGAGGACAGGGGAGGGAGAAAGTGCGGAAGGGAGACCAAGTAAGAGGGCAAGCATAACCTAGGCGTGAACTTGCGGAAGTGCAGAGAGGTGAACCACATCACAAACATGGCGCCAGATCCAGCCAAGGACAGACGGGAGGCAGAGCTGCGGGGACCTCCTCCAGCCTGGAGCCCAGACAGACTCTCCCAGATACTCACTGTTCATTGGAGCTGAGGGCTGGCTTGTTCTCCACTTTGTACAGTTTGTCGACTTCATGTTGCTAAAGAGAGAACCCAACAGGACAATGCACGTAAGTTCTTGGAAACCCAAAGCAGGACACAAAGAGGACTTCTGTAAGGGATCCTCTGTGCTTCTTCTGGGAATCAAACTGCCCTGACAACCATCCCGCTGAACTTTCCTCAAACTGTCAACAGAACAAAACCAAACAATTCAAAACCAATCCAAACAACACAATCATCCCCCTTTGTCCACCCAATTCAGCCAGCCTGCAATTTCCCTAAAAGGGCAGTCACTCATTAGTAATTTGTACTGTTCATTAAGATAAAAACTGCTTCGTGAGCAAAGAGGAGCCCAAGTCCACTGGGAAAAGGGGCAGGTACCTTCAGGATGGAGACATTGGCAATCCGATCCAAAGGGCTCATGAGATCTGCCTCAATGAACAAGTCCTTTTTTCCTGGAAGCTGAAGGACACAGTACATTGGGTCACTCCTAGGTCACATACGCTCCCTCAGCTGAGCTCGTCCAGCCATCCACTTAATAAAAGCACAGACTGGGTTGGAAGTGCCCTAGTGCTATCATCTAACCCAGGATCTTATTTGTCTGTATCCACAGCAGACGTTTCTTTATATATTCACCTAGTTTGTCTTCTCATTTTCTGTACCAGTGGAGAACTATTTCACCTTCTTGAAGGTTAAGTCCTCGTCACTCAACCACTCAACGCTTGCCCATGACCTTGTTCTGCATCATGGCTCTGTTCTCCACTCTGCCTCCCAACAACCCCGATCGCCTGCTGAACTAATCCAAACCAAACAAAGCCCCACTTTGCATCTGTCAACCCCTCAACTAACTGCCATCTCTTTTTAAGTAGCGTTTTTCTTCTAATTACAAAAATAACCCACGTTCAATGCAGACAACTTAGCCCAGAACAGTCCAAAGCCACCCACCCACTCTCCCATCCAAATCCCTGCCATCTGATTCCTGCATCCCTTCTGATGCTGCTGTCTCACGTGTCCCGGGGAAGGAGGGGTCCCACTGAGTGGCAGAGAGAGGGAAGTCATCAGAAGTTTGCTCTCCAGGGGCGCCTGGGTGGCTCAGTCAGTTAAGCGGCTGCCTTCGGCTCAGGTCATGATCCCAGGGTCCTGGGATCAAGCCCCGCATCAGGCTCCCTGCTCAATGGGGAGTCTGCTCCTCCTGCTTGTGCTCTCTCATGCTCTCTCTCTCTCAAATAAGTAAAAAAAAAAAAAGAAGTTTGCTCTCCACTAGGCCTCGACAAATGGGTACGGTGTTGGCAGTGATAGAAGATGGCAATCCAGCAAAGGCCGGGGCAAGAAAACAGGCTGAATGGTAAGGACAGAACAAGCAATTTGGTTTGCATAAGGTAAGTGTAGGGCAGCAGTTCTCCAGCAGGTATGATTTTGCCCCATGGGGACATCTGGCAGTGTCAGAGACATTTTTGGTTATTTGACTTGGGGCAAGGGGTTTGACTGCCATCTACTGGGTAGAGGTTAGAGATGCTGCTAAACATCCTGAAATGCTTGGGACAGTCCCACAGCAAAGAATTAACCGGCCCCAAATGTCAGTGGCTGGGAAATCTTGATGTAGGGCAATGGTGGGAAATAGGACTGAAAAAGTTGACTGGAACTGGAGCATGAAGGACACCAATGTCAGGTTAGGGAGTTTGGAGTTGATCCTCTATGAACAAGGGAACAGAAAGCTTTTGAGCCTTGAAGAATCTACTCAGCTGGCAATTTTAGTTATATAACTGGGCAAGCACTGTGAGTACAATGGATTGGAGGCATTGGAAACTGAGGCAGGGAGTCCACGTATGTGGTTAAAGCAACAGTCCAAGCAGCCCAAGCGCGTAGCAATAAATGAGGACCTGATTTAAGCTGGTGGTGCTATGAACAAAAATACGTTAAGGATACATGGAATGTGTAAGAGAATTTTTTAAATAATTGAAAGAAATTAACAGTGTTAACAGCGCTTGTATCTGTTAGTTGAATGTGATTTTTTTCTTTTTTTTTTAAAGATTTTATTTATTTATTTGACAGAGACATAGTGAGAGCAGGAACACAAGCAGGGGGAGTGGTAGAGGGAGAAGCAGGCTTCCCGCGGAGCAGGGAGCCCGATATGGGACTCGATCCCAGGACTCTGGGATCATGACCTGAGCCGAAGGCAGACGCTTAACGACTGAGCCACCCAGGCGCCCCGATTTTTTTCTCTTTATACTTTCCCTCATCTTCTACCTTCTCTGTCATGTGTAAATATTATTGTATAATCTCTAAAGTCGGGTGTGAGGCAATATCCTTGGGACTCAGCAACTGGTTCAGTTAAATATGAGGAGGGAAGGAGAGTCAAAGATGATTCTGAGGGCTCGAGCCTGAACAGCAGTGCCAGTCAACAAGTCAGGGGCACCTGGGTGGCTCAGTCGGTTAAGGGTCTGCCTTCGGCTTGGGTTGTGATCCCGGGGTCCTGGGATCGAGCCCCACATCTGGCTCCCTGCTTGGTGGGAAGCCTACTTCTCCCTCTCCCACTCCCCCATGCTTGTGTTCCTGCTCTCGCTCTCTGTCAAATAAATAAAATCTTTAAACAACAAAACAAAACAAGAATTAAGTCAGAAGAAGTCAGTTTGAAGAGCAAATTATTGCACAGAAACCTGCACCTGCCATGGTAAGTCACCCTTGTGGGCAGCCCCTCCCGAGCTCCAAGTACAAGTGCCTGTCCTTGGTCTCATTTACTCTCTTTTATGTGCTTCTCACCTATAAGCAGCCTTAACTAGCATCTCTTTTCAATTCCTCACACGTTTGAGCGTCTTTTATGTGCCAATCACTGTGCTACCACTACGGGGCATATAAATGAGATATAAAATATGGTCCCAGATCCCCTGAGGTTCTCTGAGGTTCTTCCAAGTACCCATCTTCATCCCGACTGTAGCTCTATGTTTCTATCTGCTGGATGTTCCTCCCAGCATCTTCACTTCACCCTTTCCAAACCCAAACTAATCAGCCCCTTCCTCTAATTTTTTTTTTCATTTCAATTCAATGTTCATTTAAAAAATATTTATTAAACACATGCTATGTGCTTGACTCTACACTAGGTACTCCCTAGGTACACAGCGCTGAACAAAACAGACGTGTTCCCTGTCCTCAAGGACCTTCTAATCTAGTAGGGAACGTGGACATTAAATAAGAAAATATACATATAACACATTACAACTATAGCAACAGCATTGTTTTCCTTTTAACATAAGATAAAAATCTCAAACTCAGCTTTGCTTCTCTGTCATCCTTTACAATCAGTAAATCTTTGAGTCTTCTTTCACCATGACTTCAAAATCCATCCCTGCCTTTCGTTCCCACTGTCACTAATTTCACCTGATCTGTGGTCTCCTAACCAGCATTCTTGTTCCCCATTCACCCCACTCCGCACATGGCTATAAGAATCATCTTCATTTTTTTAAAAGATTTTATTTATTTATTTGAGAGAGAGAGTGTGTGTACAAGCTGGGGGGAGGGGCAGAGGGAGAGGGAGAAGCAGGCTCCCCAATGAGCAGGGAGCCCGACTAGGGGCTCGATCCCAGGACCCCAGGATCATGACCTGAGCCGAAGGCAGCCACTTAACTGACTGAGCCACCCAGCGCCCCTAGAATCATCTTCGAGTATTGCTTCACCCCTTAAGTGGGGAAAGAAAATCTTCAGTGGCTGCCTAATGCCCACTGCGTAACTTCTGATTGCTCTCTTCCCTGTACGGGCCTTCTCCTTCCCTGGTTCATCAACTTTGCTTCTACCAACCAGTCCATCTGCCTGGAACATGCTCCCCCATCTCCAAGGAAAATATGCTCATTCTTCACAATCCAGCTCCTTAAAATTCCTAGATCAATCCAGCTAGAAATGACCGCTTATTCTGAACGCTTCCGGCACCCTAGCTATCACCCATTTACCACACACTACGCCGTGTGTGGTAATCCGTATTTCATAGGCTCCTACTGGAGTCGATCCTTAAGGACCATGATGTCTTAACCATCCTTCCATACCCCAGTGATGCGGGGAACGACTGGTGTCTCCCCTTGCCTGTACCAAAAAGAAGTGACTTCTCTGCCAGGTCCCAAGCAGCTCCTAACTGCCTTCTGGTTTTCCTTCCTAAATGCTTCATTTTGGACCCGCCCCAGAAGCTCCAAGGACAATACCAAGGGCCTGGAACAAGATCAAGGGGACTCCGCAAGGAAGAACTATGCGTCCAGTGAGCGCTAAACTGTTGATGCAGAGAAGGCCCCAGGCGTGGCGGGCACTGACCTGCTCCAGCAGATAGATGAGCTGGTCTCGGGCCAGCCTCTTGAGCATGGAGAAGTCAGGCAGCTCTGGGGCGTCCGGCCGATGGGGAAAAGCCATGGCAGCGGGCACCGGAGCAGCGGGGTGGAAGAAGGGCGACGTCCTCCGCTCAGAGAAGGTCGGCAGCAGCCCGGGGTAAGCGCAGGACCGCGCTCCTTCAGGCCTGGGCACGGTTCGAAAGAGCCCCCGAAGGGGCCCTCGCTCCTGCGCGCGAATGAATGGCCACCTCTCGGTCAGACAGCCGCAGCCTCGGAGGACCCTCGTCCAGATCAGCAGCCGCGGGACCGACCCGCCCCTCCCCGGTCCACTCCGCCTGTAACCAGGATCCCGGTCTACACCCACAGATTTCGCGGCGTGCGGGGAAAACCCCGCCTCCTGCCAGAGAGAGAAGCGACTTCCTAGACCTCCCGGAAGTCCCGTGCGCTCGACCAGCGCTTAGCCTTCCGGGACGGGGACGGCGCGCGGGAAGGGACATTTGAAAACGGGAGGCAAAGGGTCAACGCTCCAGTCTCCTACCTGGCCAGAGGGAAGTGTTCCCATCATCACTAATCTTTAAAGGTACACCCAATTCTCCTAGCTCGCTCAAGCGAGGGTTGGGCACTTTTGCTAGATTTCAGAACTTCGTAAAATGGGCGAAACCCACTCCGGGTCCGGAGGGCACTGATCCCTGGGGATCTTGGCTGTCAGTCACATCTACTCCACAAATTTAGCTGCCAACTGGGAGCTCTCTGGCTTCCCAGCTGCAGGAGGCAAGACGCGGAGAGATGGGACACGGCGGGAGGAAGAAGGGGAACACGTTAGGATCCAGTGGAAGCTAAGTCCCGCCAGCTGCGACCTTTGGATTCAGGAGTTTTGACTCAATATCCTTCGTGGGGAAATGGACAAATAAACTGTGGCATATTCATAAAATAAAAATAACTGAATAGGGGCGCCTGGGTGGCTCAGTCGTTAAGCGGCTGCCTTCAGCTCAGGCCATGATCCCATGGTGCTGGGATCGAGCCCCGCATTGGGCTCCCTGCTCCGCGGGAAGCCTGCTTCTCCCTCTCCCACTCGCCCTGCTTGTGTTCCTGCTCTTGCTCTCTCTCTGTCAAATAAATAAATAAAATCTTAAAAAAAAAAAACTGAATAAATGAAAGAACCCAGATACAGAGTGGCTTCTATATGATGCCATTTATACACGGTTCTAGAACAGGAAAAACTAATCAATGGTGAAAAAAAATTTCAGAAAGTGATTGACTTTGGGGTAAGAATTGACTGGGAAGAGAAACTAGGGAATTTTCAGGGGTGATGGTAATGATCTAGATTCACCTTGTTTAAAAAAAAAAAAAAGCCATTATAAGGGATAGATGCGCTGACAATACCTGATCTCACTAATCCATCATAACATCACATCGTCATCTCCTTGTGAGATGCATAGGAAGTACAAAGCTTCACTCATTGCCAAAAATTGAACCAGATCAAGTCTCAAGATGCAAATACCAGTTGATAGGAAATATGGAGGGTAGTAGGAACATGACAATAAATAAACATCATAGGAATGAAACCTACTATATCCAAAATACAGGAAATAGGGGCGCCTGGGTGGCTCAGTCAGTTCCCATCGGACTCTTCATTTCAGCTCCGGTTATGATCACAGGGTGGTCGCATCCGGTTCCATGCTGGGCATGGAGTCTGCTTAAGATTCTCTCTCCCTCTCCCTCTGCCCCTCCACCTGCACTCGCGCCCTCTCTCAATAAATAAAGTTTTTCAAAAATATAGGAAATATATGGGTCAAATAACCTGTAAAATAGGGGAATAGCGTGGAAAGGGAAACCACTTTAGAATATAAGACACTTCTGGGACATAGCTACATCATGCAATGTTGCAATGTGTGGACCTTGTTTGGATCCTAATTCCAAGAAATGAACCATAAAAGTAATTTATGAAATAGTCAGAGAATATGATCAGGATATTAGCTGATACTAATTACTAAAACTTTTAAGGTACAGTAATGGCTTATGTGTCTATGGTAAAAAGGAGTTAAGAGGGCACTGGGGTGGCTCAGTCAGTTGATCATCTGACTTTTTTTTTTTAAAGATTTTATTTATTTATTTGACAGAGAGAGAGAGAAAGCAAGAAAGGGAATACAAGCAGGGGGAGTGGGAGAGGGAGAAGCAGGCTTCCCCGCTGAGCAGGGAGCCCAATGCAAGGCTTGATCCCAGAACCCTGAGATCATGACTCGAGCTGAAGGCAAATGCTTAACGACTGAGCCACCCAGGTGCCCCAATCATCTAACTCTTGATTTTGGCTCAGGTCGTGGTCTCGGGGTCATGGGATTGAGCCCCATGTCAGGCTCTGCTCAGCATGGAGTCTGCTTGTCCCCCCTCTGCTCCTTACCCCCACTCTAAAATAAAAAAAATAAAATATTTAAAAAAAAAGTTTGGGGTGCCTGGCTGGCTCAGTCAGAAGAGCATGTGACTCTTCATCCCAGGATCCTCAGTTCGATCCCCACATTGTGTGTAGCGATTACTAAAAAATTAATAAACTTAAAAAAAAAAAGGCAGTCCTTATCTCTTTCAGATACATAGTATACAGATGAAATAATTAAGTATTTACAGATGAAATAACATGAAGTATACAGGTTTTGCTTCATTTTTTTAAGAGATTTTATTTATTTGCCGGGGGGGGGCGGGGAGAGCAAGTGCACAAGCAGGGGGAGTGGCAGGCAGAGGGAGAAGCAGGCTCCCCACTGAGCAAGGAGCCCAATGCCCCAGGACCCCAGGATCATAACCTGAGTTGAAGACAGGCGCTTAACTGACTAAACCACCCAGGCATCCCATAGGATTCACTTTAAAATAAGCCAGGGGGAGCTGTGGGGCAAGAATGGGAGATAATGAAAAAAGATTGGCCATTTGTTAAATGTTAAAGCTGAGCAATGTGTACACAGGGGTTCATTGCATTACAATATTATCCCTACTTTCCTGTGTTTGAAAAATCCTATAATACAAGATTAAGCAAAAAACAAACAAGAAACTTTTGGGCTTCAAGAGCTTATCTAGTGTTTTATACTGAGCTTTTTCTACCACCTCCCCATTAGATCAAATCTCTGCAGAGGTGGAAACAGCCCTGAGCAGATTGGTGACACATAGACCCTCCAAGGCACAGGGACTTAAGTGTCTTCTGTCTGTAGTTTGCTAGCCTCTTGAGCTTGATCCCAAGGTTGCCAGGAGGTGTCCATTCCACCCACAGCCACTTTATCTCCAATTTTGGCAGGGCCCTGTCAACTGTTGCTTCCTCCACCAGACCCTGCACCTATGCCCCAAAGTGCAGCTCACCTCATGCGTTGTGATGTCAATGTCTTTCATCATGTCATGAAACAGGACTGCCTGGGGATAGGGCACCATAGAGTCCTATGACCTCAGCCCATTGGAACACAGGCTGGGTGAATCTCTCAGCCCCCTTTCCACCTTGGGCTGGGGTAAGGGATGCAGTTTCCCAAAACACTGGTGAGCTGGTGAGTTAGGATCTGAGACATGCTGACAGAATAAAGCAGGAACAGGGGCGCCTGGGTGGCTCAGTGGGTTAAGCCTCTGACTCTTAGTTTCAGATCAGGTCATGATCTCACGAGTCGTGAGATGGAGCCCTGAGTTGGCGGGGCGGGGGGCGGGGGGCGCCATGCTCAGCAAGGAGTCTGCTTTAAGATTCTTCCCTCTGCCCCTCCCCCAACTCGCTGGAGCACTCTCACTCAAATAAATAAAAATCTTTAAAAAGGAATAAAGCAGGAACAGGTCAACCTGGAGGAAACTTAGGTCTTGTTGTTGGCTGAGGCCTAGATGGGTAGGCTGGCAAAGGTAAAAGGCAGGGCTTTCTGCCATACTGGACTGGCTGATTGGTGAGTTTCTCCAACCATTTCTTTACTCAGCCAATACTGAAACCTATGTTGGGAGCTGAAACTACAGCAATGAACACAGACAGGTCTCCTGCCCCCATGGGCAAGGTGCGTGATGACAAACAATACAGCAGTACTCTATTTCAAATGCCAGGGAATATTAAACACGGTGTGGTGATAGAATGTGAAGGGCGTTGCTTTAGACTGGGTGATTAGGGAAAGCTTAAGAAACATTTGATCTGAGGCTTGAATGACACGGAACCAGCCATGTGAAAATCTGGAGACAAAGAACGAGTAGGTGCAAAACCTTAGATTGGCATTTGCAAGACTGGAAAAAAGATTTAAGCTTAGTATGCAATAGGATGGTAGAGGATGGGGCGCCTGGGTGGCTCAGTTGGTTGAGCGACTGCCTTCGGCTCAGGTCATGATCCTGGAGCCCCGGGATCAAGTCCCGCATCGGGCTCCCTGCTCAGCGGGGAGTCTGCTTCTCCCTCTGACCCTCCCCCCTCTCATGTGCTCTGTCTCATTCTCTCTCTCTCAAATAAATAAATAAAATCTTTAAAAAAAAAAAAAAGGATGATAGAGGATGAGGTAAATGGAAAACATATCAAAGCTTTTTAACAATGGCTTCTAATTTTCCATAACCCACTGGGGGAAGTCAAATGACTTGCAGGAGTTAAAAATTAGTCAAACAGCATCTTCCACCTCTTAAAATGACCAAAAGGTTCTAACGGCAAATCACCTTCTTTTTTAAATCATAAAAAAATTGATAGTGTCACGACAGTGACAGAGCAGGGAGAACAGGGCCTTATCTGCCCACTGCTGTATTACCAGCACCTGGATTCTCTTAACTTTGGCATGTGACAGGGCCTTGCCATTCATATTGAACAAATGCCCAAGTTAACAGTAATCAATGATACTGTAATCGCTATTAATGACATTTGAAATAGCAATGAGATTCATGAACAGACTCAATGACGGTTTGGAAAATCAATTATTTTCATTAACCATCCTGCATATTTAAATTCTGAATAACCAGTTTTTTGCCAGTGACTTGTTAAAATGAGGTATGGGTGAAAACTGTCCGCGGACTCTTCTGTTGCTTGCATGTGTGTCATTCTATTTTGTCTATTGATCATCACTTTCTGGTTATAATGAAGTATCTCTAAAAGAATCAGTAAATTAAGGAGCCTATTACCCGTTCTCGCCCACTTCACAGCTCCCTTGGAAAAATGTGATGACAACTATAAAATTAGATGCTATTCAAGCTTTTGAAAGTAGCTAGAGATTATGCTGAGGGCCCTAAAGCCTTTGCCTGCTTTTTTTGGGGGGGGAAGGGTCAATCCCCCATACTCCAATCTCTTTCAAAGCCCCAGCAACTGAAGGAAAGAAGACCTACTTTAGACCAGGTGATCAGGGAAGGCCCATTTTTAGCTGTCAAAATCTATTACTAAGCAGGGTGAACTACATAGGGCCCTTTGTTGGGAACTCCTCAGGCTCCATCTCTCTCCCAGTGTTTAATGTTCAAGGACAAGGGACCGTTTGCCTCTTTCTCTCCCTCACTCCCCAGGTTCACAGGTAAACCCTCCCACCCCAGAGAGCACCAATCAACACAAACTGCTACATTTTACTTTATTTTTGCACATAATGAAAACAATCAATTGACTAAGCAGTTCCAGAATTATTAATGTTCATTAATCAAGAAGTAAATGAGGTCAGAAGGCAAACTTTTCATTTTTCCCCAAACATATATTGCAAGTATCACAGAAAGTCCTAACAATACATGCAACATGGGCTAGTTTCAACATAGAGAGCCCAAGCGAGAAGGGTGAGTACTAAAGCTCCACGTGGGTCAGACCAGGAGCAGTGCTCCAGGAAGCTAGAAATCTACCCAGCCAGTCATTAACCCTGCCCTGCCATACACATTTGCCCTGTGAAGTTCACTGCATTTTGTCAGATTCAAATGAGCAGCTCTTTCCTCCCACATTCCAGGCTCATCATTTCCTCCTATCCCAAGGTGGATAATCCATACACAGAAGTCCAGGCAGCTCCAAATATACTCCCCAGCTGTGTTTCATTTGGCATCTACATAAGCCATGCTCCAGCTCAAATTCTGTACAGGAAGTTCCCATTGCTATCGAAGAACTCTCGCCCCCTCTGGACTACTTTGCTGCTGAAGTTCTGATCACTTGGCTCCTGTGCCTTCACATCTTCCAGCTTGTCACTTGGCAATCCATAGCCGTCAGTTCCTCTCCTGCCCGCACCATCACTGGTGGAGTCTTTCTGCAGCTCTCGCTGATGACCTACGGCTGCTGCAACAGGCACGGAGCGCTCCTCCTCCAGGACCTGGATTCCTTTACTCCCTCCCTTCTGTCTCCTTGGTGTATTTGTACCATGAGTGTTTGATTCTCTCACGTGCAAAGCTGTGTTGTGACCCCAGCCTTTGAATGAGGATTCACCCCTTTGCAGCAACAAAGAGCCTGATCCAGAGTGGCTTGCAGATAGCGACTTTAAGGTATCCCCAGAGCTGGGGAGCTGCTGGAGTGAGTGGGCAAGCCCAGCTTTCTTAAGGACTTTTTGATCCTGCTTCAGCTTCTGCTCCAATGTGGGTACAAACTTGCTTTTTAAAACCCTTCGGATCACATCCGTGCTGACACCAAAGCCTTCAGCTAATCTAGGAACTGACCAGGACTCTGCAAATTCTTTATGTAAATACCTATGGGAAAAAGGATTAGGTTTTCAAGGTGTGAAGTAGTCTGCTATCAAAGTAGCTAACTGGTAATACTAGAGATATTTACGTGAAAAGAAGAGGGCTCAGAAAAACTGCAAATATAGCCTCTACCTTGTGCCACTAAATGGCTGTATTCCATTCCTGTGAGCCGACAGCAACACCCAACCACTCCTAAGTCACTTTCTTTCTTTTTCTTTTTTTTTTTTTAAAGATTTTATTTGACAGAGAGAGACACAGCGAGAGAGGGAACACAAGCAGGGGGAGTGGGAGAGAGAGACCAGGCTTCCCGCTGAGCAGGGAGCCCGATGTGGGGCTCGATCCCAGGACCCCGGGATCATGACCTGAGCCGAAGGCAGACGCTTAACGACTGAGCCACCCAGGCGCCCAAGTCACTTTATTTCTGTCAACTAAACTCCTCCCACTGTGCAGCAGGCTCCAGGTAGATCCTGGAGATGCATGAAGACTGTCCTTCCTTTCAAAGAACATACGATCTAGGGGCGCCTGGGCGGCTCAGTCATTAAACGTCTGCCTTCGGCTCTGGTCATGCTCCCAGGGTCCTGGGATCGAGCCCCACAATGGGCTCCCTGCTCGGCGGGAAGCCTGCTTCTCCCTCTCCCACTCCCCCTTCTGTGTTCCCTCTCTCACTTTGTCTCTGTCAAATAGATAAATAAAATCTAAAAAAAAAAAAAAAGAACATACAATCTGGTGGTGGAGACAGAATATTAACATATACAACACCAGTGTGATAAGTCCTAGGAGAGGACGCTGTCAGAGCACCCAGGAGAGACCCAGGGATAAGATATCCCAACACCTGAGGCGTGGCTCGGGAAGTGCTTCAGAGGTCCACCTACAGCTGGTCTGAAAGTATGAAGAGTACTAAGCTGGCAGAGGGGAGGAGAGGAAGAAGAGAGCAAAGGTACTGATGATAGCCAGAGCAGCACATCACCATTGCCGGCAACAGCTCAACTTGTCCAACAGTGAGGACAGGAGGAAGATCATGTCATGCTTACGAGTCGAGTTTATCCCAAAGCAACAGTGAACCAAGGAAGGATTTTTAAGTGGGTGTATTCAAAAATAGAAGAATTGCAATTCGGGACACGCAAGCTATGGCAAACCATATGCAGGTACAGGAAGGATTTTAAGCAGTGGAATGCCACAAGCAGCTTTTCATTTTGAAGCTCAATCCAGGGGTAGTTTTCAGTGGCGGGACTACAGATGGAAAAATCGGTCAAGAAGCTGTCCCAGTAATCCAGGCAGTCTGAACTGTGGCAGTTGCAAAGAAAGCAGAAAAAGAAGAGTTGAGAACTGTTATAGGAAGGCCATACGGTAGAACTTGGTAAGCACTAAATAGTGGGGGTAGAAGTAGGCGGAGATTCAGGCTTTCAGCCTGAGTGATTGGTGGGACCGTTCAGGGGTAGAGTGAAAAAAGGAGCAAAATAAAGTCAACAGGAACAATGATAAATTTTCTTTTGTTACGCGGAGTTTGCTATTTTATTATGTTGGGTTTGAAAAACATGTGTGACATCCAAACAGAGATGGTCTAGTGCGTGGTTGAATATATACAGGTCAGAAGAAAAACACGGCCTGGAGATGACAGATTTGGAAGTCATAAACGAAGAACAGGGGTGGTTGAAGCCACATGAATGGAACAGGTGGAGATAAAATGACAAAGGACACAATTCTAAAAAATGGCAGTATTTAAGATACAGGAGGAACGACAGGAGCCCAGGAAGGAAAGTGAGAAAAGCAGCCCTAGAAATAGAAGTGAGTAGTACCCTGGATCAAAGGAGAAGAGAATTAATTTCAAGAAAACACACTACAAGATCAAATGCTGCAGAAATACCAGAAAGGCTAGAGACTAGAGTGTCAGGAATGCCTAGCAGTGAGGAAGTCACTGATAAGATTTGTGGACAACGGTTTCACTGTTGTGACAAAACAAACAAGGACAGGCATCCAGGAAGAGCTACCTGGGAACAAAAGGATGAGGGAGAACCTGAAGTTCACAGAAGTAGGTCTCTGAGGAATTAGGTACAACTATGACCTAGTGCAGAGGATTGGTCCTAGACAAGTAAAAGGCTACCACTTCCCCTAGTTTGTAAACACTGAGAACGGGAAATAAAGAGGAAGACCAAGAAGCTTTAAAGGGCTCTTAACTAATGGTCAGTTTTTTCTTTGAAGTAAAGGGATATCTATTAACCACAGAAAGGGAGGTGACAGGAAGATTTGGAAAAGCTGTCGTTCAAGAGGGGAAAGGAGGATGACACGAAAGAGGTGCTACAGGTTCACAAAATCTCCTTGCTCTACAGAATCCCCTTTCTTCTAAGTGTCAACTTCAGAGTCATTCTGATGGGAATGGAAAAGGACACATAACTGCAATATTCATCAAAATGCAAATCCATTTGCCCTTGCACCCAGCAACTCTACTTCTAAGAATGTAAACAACAAATACACCTGGCAGATACGTGGAATCATGTGTATATTCAGTAGAGCACTATTTGCCGACAGCAAGTGAATGGAAACAACCCAAATACACATCATGAAAGACTGGTTAACTAAATTATGAATTACTGGGGCCTCTGGCTGGCTTAGTCAGTAAAGCATATAACTCTTAATCTCAGGGTCATGAGTTTGAGCCCCACACTGGGCACAGAGATTACTTAAAAAAAAAAAGTTATGGGGCGCCTGGGTGGCTCAGTCGTTAAGCGTCTGCCTTCCGCTCAGGTCATGATCCCAGGGTCCTGGGATCGAGTCCCACATCGGGCTCCCTGCTCCTCCCTCTCCCACTCCCCCTGCTTGTGTTCCTGCTCTCGCTGTCTCTCTCTCTGTCAAATAAATAAATAAAATCTTAAAAAAAAAAAAAAAGTTATGATTTCTCCAAAAAAAAGAGCTTTCTGTTCTGAAGTGGAAAGATCTATGAAATATGTGAAAACGGGCTCCTGCCTGGCTCAATCAGTAGAGCACAAGACTCTTGATCTCGGGGTTGTGAGTTTGAGCCCTGCGTTGGCTGTACAGATAATTCGAAAATAAAATCTTAAAAAAATGTAAAGAAAAAGAAATATGTGAAAAAGGAAAAGTGTAGAACAGTATTTACAGTATTCTGTTTGTAATTAAGGAAATGAAAATAAAAACCTATATTCATACTCCTATTTGCATAAGGAGACTTGGAAAAAGGCACAAAAATAGTTCCATGGGAGCCTGGCTGGGATTAAAACTTTTCAATGTGTATACCACATTATACTGTTCTGATTTTCTAATTTTGAACCATATGTATTGTCTATTCAAAACACCAAAAAACTCAAAAAAAAAAAGAGATCTCTATGATTTTTAAGATAGGGATTTTCTCTTCAGAAAAACGTACGTAACATAACCATGGAAGCCCCCATCCCTGACCTTCGCTTAAGAATGCCACGA
>NC_138377.1:121899468-121913796 GCF_054177405.1 Leptonychotes weddellii | reverse complement strand
TCCGAATGTTAAGAACTATTAAATTTAGATGACAAGCTTACGGAAATTCGTTATGCTATTCTACCTGTCATTTAGAAATGTTAAAATGATAAAAAAGTAAAGTATAAAAATAACGTTCTAGGCCCCCGTATCCATCACTTCTCATCACAGCAGAGCCCAACTACAACGAGTCTTACCGGATCTGTTCCATGGCTTTCCACGTCAGGGTCCTGGGCGGGGCACCCGGCGCCTCCATTTGCCTCCGAATTTTCTGGAACCGGGCGGCTTTTTTCTGTCGTTTCAGGGTGCTGGGGGAGAGAACCAATGGCAGAAGCCATGCGTGGGAGCAAACTGGGTGGCTGAAGAGCCTCGGGCTAAATCACAAAGAGCCCAGCCCTCTTCTCTTCGTTTGCAAGGGCAACCAGGCCATGTGTGTTGGCTCAGACCTGCTCCATACACCTCCCCAGAAATCTAATACCTAACACAGCCCGTAAGCATGCCGAACTTTCTAAACGGGTGGTGAAATACGTCACTGGTGAAGAAAGCTGTGGTCCCAAAGAGGCCGCACGCCTGCCCCTGCGCCCCTGACAACGGATAAGAAACAAGGGCTAAGGCGGATGTGGCGGCACGACGCCCGGCTCCAAGGGGGCGCGGCCTGGAGCGCAGGGGCGCGAAGCCCTACTTCAGGCTGAGGGCCCGGGAAGGAGCCGGTACCTCTCCACCTCCTGCAGCTCCCGCTCCTCCGGCTCCCAGTCGGAATCAGGGTCCGGCTCGCGGCCGAGAGAGCCGGGGTCTGCCAACCCCCGGGTCGCGAACCCACAGCGAGCAACAGCAGCACGTACACGCAGGCCCAGCAAGAGGCTCAGCGTAACCGCCATGTCGACAACAGCCGTCGGCAGCCCGAAACACGCAGTACCGGAAGTCTGGGGGCGGGGGCGGAAGTGGACCGGCGGGCCGGAAGCAGGGATGGCCGCGAGTCTTTCCGGCTTCCGGCCGGGGGCGGGATATCTGGGCTTGAACCCGTGTGCGGCCCACCATTCCCGGCAGCGAATGTGGAGAGTTTTGAGCCTGAAATGCAAGGGCCGGAATGAGGTAGAGGACGCTCCTGCAAAACGCCATAAACTTTAATAAAAAGACGGATTCATTTGCCAAGATACGCCCCTGCGCCCCAACGGCTACCCAGGCCGGCCTGTCTCCGCCACGGCGGCGGAAAGGGCGTCCCCTCGGCGGTCCTTTGATGGCGACAGCCCCGTGCCTTAGGCACTCGGCTCCTGTGGGAAAGGGCCTCCTTGTCGCCAGGATGACCTCTAGCTCCGGGCCGCACCCGGGGTTCAGACCCATCACCTAGCAAGAAACCCAGGCTAAGGTTTGAAGGGCGGGGATGAGTACATGGCCGACCCTGGCTCCTCTTCATCTTTCAGTCTTTACGGATCTGAAATTATCTTAGGGTATTGAGGAATTCTTGGTGTCTTTGTGTTTTGCCTTGTGCAAACAGGGTTCCTGGCCAGGGCTTTTCAAACTGAAGCTTGGTGGCCGTCTTTCATGTAGCAAAGATTGAAGGCCCTCTGCCCCTTTGGAAACCTGAGGGGGCTCTCCAGGAGAGGTTGAGTGCTGGGCTTCCATCCTGCATTTACCTATGGTGGCTGATGTCAAGGAGGGCAGTGGTGCTTAGCATCAGGGGTGCAGAGGCAGGGCAGAGAGTGAGATCCCGGGTCTTGGGTGCTCTGTGTTCAGAGTCTGCCGCGGGGGGCAAGGCGCATTCAGTCCATGAGCCACTTGCCACTCTTTCTGGTTGCAGAAGATAGCCCTGCTTTGGGGTTAAAGAGGATGGCACTGATCCTGCCAGGGCTCTGTTTATGGCTTCTAGCCTTCTGCTGGCTGGGCCTTCTGCAGTGGAAACATGGGTCCCCTGAGTTGGTATTCACAGGAGATTCGCTCACCCCTTTACCAACTGTTGCCCAATTACCAACACAGAGGAATGGCATCCCATGCTCCCCTCCAGCATCTTTACCACGCTGTATTGTAATTGTGTGTTTACTTGTCTGTTTCCCTGTTATGTTTGTTGAGTGCTGGGACTGTAATTCTGCCATTTCTACCAGGGTCCACTACCTATCCCATTCCCACACTGGTGGAAGTGCCATGTTATATTTTGGGAACATCCCAGCTGTGATGTTTGCTAGGGGGAATTTACACAAGTCAGAGTGACCAAAGCTAGTTTCGCATACTTACGGCTAGTGAGCCTGACTCTGGCACTGGAAAAAGAGCGCCCTCCAGATGTCTTCACTGACAATGAACAGGGGCCGATGGCTGCTGGATCTCCTATCCAGTTGAAGTTCTTGGGCTGTAGGTGGCACCAGGAATGATGTGGAATTGCAGCATTCATGGTTGGCAGTGGCCCTAAGATCCTGGGGATCAATTCGTGGGCCCGAACTGGATGCAGGAAATGAGGGCGGCCCTGCTCTTTGGCAGCCCCTCTCAGGAGGACCAATGGGACCAGACTCCCAGATTGCAGTTCTTGACTGCCCAGCCCGTCCTGGTGAAATCTAGGCTAGAGGAGAAGGGCAGCCCCTTACCACATTTCTTGTGAGGCTGGATGGAACGGTGTGAGAAAACAGGTAACTGAAACATCTAGGCTGTGGCCACTATTTAACCTGTTAACTCCTTTGGAGCTCAGCAAAAACTGAGGACCCAACAGGCCTGCTACGAGCCCAGGGAATAGTGAATGCGGCAGCGGTTCTGTTGGCCCAAGTCCGTTTACTTATCACCCATTAGAGCCATGGCACTGGCATTGCTAGGGAGAGATTCCACAGAAGCCACCGAGGGTTCTTGTTCTTTGTCAATCATGAGTTTGGGGTTATTGCAAGGCTGGAATATAGGGAACAGGTCTCTCAGGAGAAGGTTGGGAGCTGCACTTTGCCAGAAGTCATTACTACAAACAAGGGAGCTCGGGAACAAGTGCAAAAGGAACCCAGAGACCCTCTCCCAACACCCAGCATACTCTGCTTTCCCAGGCTCCGCGCCAGGTACCATCACGTTAGCGGCCAGCGCTGTGACCACCACCATGTGCTGCTGCAGCCCTTCCTCCCTTGCTCTGTGAGAGGCCGCGGACGGACCCTCACCCGATACTCATGAAGTTTTTTCTGGCCCTGGTGGCTGGGGTGCAGCATGCGCGTGAGCTGCTCTACAATACCGAGGCTTCGGATGAGATTCTCCCTTTGTAGCAGGGCCTTCACTCGCTCCAGCTCCTCTTCTTCCACAATTTCCTGAGGATGCCTGGTATCCAGGTGTACTGATAGTAGCTATGAGATACATGAGAGATGAATGCAAGATCTCCAAGGGTGAGCCCCACACCATCAACGGGGATGGCTGCGGGACTCCTGCCCACTCTACCCACCCTCCCATCCCTTCCCTGACCCTAGCGGAAGGTTCTCTTTGCTATCGTTCTCTCTCTCACCTCCTGGTCCACCAGGCCAGATCCAGTGTATTCATTAGGAACTCCTCTCTCTCTTTTACAAGGGGAGGAGAGGACAGCAAAGATTCCCTTCTCTAGGAGTCCCAACCCATTTCCTGCAGAAAGGGAAGAGCTCCCAAACCCCTGACACCTCTTTCTCCTGGGTCCGGTTCCTGTAAGCCAAGTGGGTGGGAAGTCCCCGGAGCCCGGCCCTGGATCGGCTCTTCTCCCCTGCTGATTCGCCCTGGTTCTGGTCCCTGTTTTCCTTTCGCCTCTTACTGCCTGAGGTCTCCTGCTGTTCCTGCTTAAGGCGGATCTCTTCCAGTTGCTGCCTGACAAGACACAGCAGCTTCAGATGCTGGAGAAATTGTGTTGGGGAGAAGCAGGGTGAGGGAAAGTGGGGATGGGAGAGTGTGGAATTATGATCTGTTGGGGGCACTGACGGGAGAAGAATGAGGGGGAAGATGGGAAACCTCCTAAGTGGAAATGGAGTCACTAAGAGTCTGATAGGATGTATGACTCCATTCCCCTTTGCTCAAGTGTCTGGCTTCCTCTCTACCCTGCTGGGGAGCAGTTCAGCTTCAGGATATGCCCCACCCAAGTGGACAGAGGAGAATGAAAGGCAAAGTACCTGGCACACTCCTCTCTGGCCTTGGAAGCAGCAGTCTCCTGGAAAAGGGAGCCATTGTGCTTGAAGAAAGGCGTGTACTTCTCCTTGTCAGGCCCAGGGTAGATCCGCCGGTACCCCCCGAGGTGGGAATCCTCATAGCGCTCCTGGTCCAGTATTGCTGCGTGGGACAACTCAATTTGTTCTCGCCTATGGAAACCAAGCTCAGAGTGAGTCAGGAGGATTGTGAGAACGTTCAGTGAGGAAAGGAAGGCTGGCCGAGGCTTTGAGGATCTCCTGCTAGCTTCATGGCCTTTCCCACGTAGGGAAAGCTGCCAAGGCCATCTGGCCAGTCCCACCTGTGCGTCGCCATGGAAATAGAGGCTTGACTTCCAGAAATCGGGTTTTCATCTTAAGTGCAAAGGGGTCCCGTCATAAGCTAGTACTCCAAGTTATCACAATCTTTTACATTTCTGATTATAATCTATGTTAATTACAGAAAAAGCAGAAGCGCAAAAAGAAGATCAAACCTCCCATAATCTTACTGTGCAGTTAGTATATTGGTTATGAGCATGGACTCAGGGGCAGGACCCCCAAGTCTGAATCCTAGCTTTGCTACTAACTAATTTGCTCTTTCTTTATTCCTTCCTTCCTTTCTTGTTTCAGACAAAGATGGGATCATACAACAATATTTTAAAATGGCTTTCCAGTATTCAAGTGATTCTATGATTGTACTTTTATTTATTTATTTTTTAAGATTTTATTTATTTATCTGACGGAGAGAGACACAGCGAGAGAGGGAACACAAGCAGGGGGAGTGGGAGAGGGAGAAGCAGGCTTCCCGCAGAGCAGGGAGCCCAATGCGGGGCTCGATCCCAGGACTCTGGGATCATGACCTGAGCTGAAGGCAGACGCCTAACGACTGAGCCACCCAGGCGCCCCTATTTTTAATTTTTTTAAAGATCTTATTTTTAAGTAATCTCTACACCCAACGTGAAGTTCGAACTCACAATCCCGAGAACAAGAGTCACATACACTCATAGAATCACTTGAATACTAGGAAGCCAATTTAACTATTGGACTTACTAAACAAACATACAGGGCGCCCCTGTATGTTTGTTTAGTAAGTCCAGTAATTTTCAGCCCTTTTCCCCGCTGAAGGACATGATTCATACAGTCACGTGTGCAGTCCCACTGTGGGAATAGCCAGCGTATTTACAGTTCTACTTCCCCTCCCTTCACATATTTGACTGCCTACTGTGTGCCAGGCCCTCAGGAAATCATGACAAATCAAATACACACTGGCCCTGCATAGTGCAATGCAGGTGGCGAAGAGCAATGTTGTTATGGGAATAATTCTAAATCTACTCCAACTCACTTGTACATATTATTAACATTATAATTTAGTATTGGCAACAAATCACCATGTTTGTAACCCATCTTATAATGAAAGCAACAGGGGGTGAAAAAGACTGATTTCAACAATCCCTTATTATTGAATGACTAAACTGTTTTCTGTTTCATTATTACAAACTTCCTAGAGGAGCTTTGTTAAAAAAACAAAAGCAAGAACAAACAGCTCGTCAAACTGCATAAAGCTCCTTATGCGCTAATATGAAATAGCTCCAAACGACACTGCTAAGCATGGTACAGAGAGTGTGAAAGTTACACTATTGTCTGGGTAAAGGGAGAAGAACAATCTGTGTAAATATATATGTATATGCGTAGGTATGTATGCATTAAATGTTTGTGAAAGTATACATGTGACCCTAGGAACATAGATTAGCTCCTCCAGGGGGGGATACAGTAGCTGGAGAAGAGTTAAGAGATTATTCACAGTATCTTTTGAATTTTTTTTTTTCAAAGATTTTATTTATTTATTTGAGACAGAGTGAGAGAGAGAGAGAGAGAGAGCTCATGAGAGGGGAGAGGGTCAGAGGGAGAAGCAGACTCCCTGCCGAGCAGGGAGCCCGATGCGGGACTCGATCCCGGGACCCCAGGATCATGACCTGAGCCGAAGGCAGTCGCTTAACCGACTGAGCCACCCAGGCGCCCCTCTTTTGAATTTTGGACATATTGTCTATGATAGGTAATATATTATCTATGCAGAAGAAAAGTTATTCTTCATAGCTAATCAGCCCCAGACCACTTTCACCACCTAAAGTAGCGCTCTTCCGCCCAGGCCAGTGCTAACAAGACAGCTCAGACACCTGGAGCACCTGGCTTCTCGTGGCTGCTGGTGGCACTGGAAAAGCCGCTCCTTGACTCGCCGCTTGTCCTCCTCCATCACCTTCCTTTTGTCACAGCCACGGAGGTTGACAAGGGTCATGGCATCACAGAGAAGGGTATCTTTCACTTCTCGATCAAGGCGGGAGTCGGTGGTGAAGCTTGGAGAGTGGTTTACCTGCCAGGAGGAGTCATTATCCACCCCGTTCCTAGACCACCCAAGCAGGTGTGGTCTCTTGCAGGCCTGACCGGAGGCTCTAGTCAAGACATCCCAAGGGGGCTGGGTGTTTCTGACTTCCAAGGCCACAGGACTCGGCCACAGAGATCCCTCCAATACACAGGCTGATGGGAGCAAAGTAGACAGCCTGATTCTATAGATACAGTGTCCCTAAAGACAAAGATTACATGACGAACACTTGGGATCTAAATCCTGGATTCCTATGGTGGAGGCCAGAGACCACTAAGATTTGACTCAGCAGGTGGAAAGCAGAGAGATGATCTTACACGTTCTGCCGGTTCATCCCCACCCAGTGCCACCACGTCCCCCATTCTGTGTTCCACCAACTGAGTGCACTCCTACCCCAGGCATCCTGTTCAGGGCGGCCTCTGGACCTTGGTTTGGCAAAGCCCAAAAGACATTCCTCACCTCCAGCAGCCAGGGCTTCAGCTTGTGGTCCAGCAAGATGTCAAAACCAAGGATCTCAAAACAGGCGCATGTACCTCCAGTCAGATATTGGGGAAAACACGTTCGGTAGTTGTGGCGAAGAACAGAATGGGCTGAGATGATGGTTTTGATGATGATGTCCTCGATGTCCCTCCACAGTTCTCGGGGGTCGTAGCCGTGTTCTCGCAGCCAGGCGTTGAGCGTTGACAGCTTCCTGCGAGGCCCAGTGCTCAGAGGAGGACACATTTCTACACCAGTGGGTCTGGGCCACAGACAGGAGTGCCCCTACCACTAATCCTACTTCCGGGTGCCTACGTGAGAGCTTGAAGTGGGGCTTACTTATGGTGGGGGGGGGAGCGCTGCACTTAGAGGTCAGGCACAAGACGGGTCTGTAAAGATGGTTTTCCTGAGCAAATGGCCTCCCAAGAGCCAGCTCAGTTTCATGGGCTGCTGCGACTGTAGGACTAAAGAGCAATCAGAGAGGGAGTACCTCTTACTGCCCGCAGCATCATCTCGGACAAAATTCTCATTGTGTTTGTTGATAGCATAGTTGGTCAGGTGCATGCAGACGTCATCCTGGGAAGAGAGTGGCCCTGTGGCTCAGACTGCTTCCCTGCAGCACCCCACTCCAGCCCTTCGTTGCCTTTTTATTACCCAGGGTGGCTCATCTCCTGTCCCTCTTCACCTCAGAACTGTCCCATAAGCTCCCGGGGAAGGATGTAGGCCAGGCTCCTCCAAGGAGGACCTTGCAGCAGTCACCACCCACCAAACGCTCTCCTCCCCGCCAGGTGCCAGGGTGCTCACTGGTTCATTCCCAGTTCACGGATGACCATGATAAGCCTCTCTACTTGGTTTCTCCACAGAACCTCTGTGCTCACAGGAAGAGGTCGCCGCCCTGCCCCCCAGGACTGCTAGCTGGCCCCTTACCAGGTTGCCGTGGCTGGGCTCCATGTAGGGCATAGTGGCAAAGCGGGCCAGGCCCTCCTCATACATGAAGATCCGAAGAGGGTCACAGGACGTGATCAGGACATAGATTCGCATATCAAACTTGAAGCCGTCAATGAGGAAGGGCTGAAAGTGTGCAAACCCGCCAGGGAAGAATACCTCTGAAGCGCCTGTTCTATCCCATGCACTGTTGTAAGCGTTTCAAATTATGATAACTCATTTAATTTCCATAGTAACCATATGAAGCATAAAGTAGTTACTGCTATTATTCCCATTCAACAAATGAAGAAACTAAGGCACAGAAAGAATAAGACATTGCCCAAGATCACACATCTAAGAAGTGGGAAAACTCAGATTCAGACCCAGACAGGCTGGCTCTGAACCATGGCTCTGGACTGCCTCCAAGTTAAGGGGAAACAGCAGGAAGGGTAGGAGCCGAAGGGTAGGCTGGCTTCCTGTCTGGCACGGGGAGAGACGAGGCGCCCCAGGGCTCAGGGAGGGCCCTGGTGGTTCCGAGGCACCCTTCACCTTGGAGATGTATTGCTGGCAGATCATATGCTCTCCTGGCTTGATCTCCCGGGGATTTCGGGTGATGAAGATGCCCCGTCCCTGGCAGCCACTGTCTGGCTTGCAGATGTAAGTGCGGCTTTTTCGCTGACGACCATAGGACTGGAAGTCCCCAAAGCTACATGCAGAGAGAGGCTGGTCAGAAGGCTTCTGTGCATCACAGCTGAGCCAGGCCCTGTGGAGCTCTGCTCTCTGGTCCACACTTCCTGGAGCCTCCGTCTCAGACCTCCTTTTCTTAGACCAGCTGAAATTCTCATCCCTTGAGACTTTCTAGGTCACAAGGCCAGAGTCTGGAGGGAACGAGATGGTGAAACCTTTCCTCCCCAAGGACATGAGCCTGGGGAGCAGGGGCTCACTCACTCTGCAGGGAGGCACCAGGTGCGGGGGAAGATGTTGTACTCGGTAGGATAGAGTTTCTGCATGCGGTTGAGGTTCCGAGCCAGCAGATCTTTGCGGCAGATTTCTGTCATTCCAGGGAAGTGGTTGATTTTCTGAAACAGAGTCAGTTGGTTATCTAACCCCACCAGCAGAGTAAGCGGCAGTCCCTGGGGCCTTGGGCATACCAGGAGGACTGGGAAGGTCAAGGTAGAAGTCACAGTGGATGGGGCTCCTGGGTGGCTCAGTCGGTTGGGCATCTGACTCTGCATTTCAGCTCAGGTCATGATCTCAGGGTCCTGAGATCGAGCCCCTCATTGGGTTCTGTGCTGAGCATGGAGCCTGCTGGGGATTCTTTCTCTTTCCCTCTCCCTCTGTTCCTCACCCCCTGCCCACCACAAGCACATGCACACGCGCTCTCTCTCTCTCTCAAAAAAAGGGGGTGGTGCCTGGGTGGCTCAGTTGGTTAAGCGTCTGGCTTCAGTTCAGGTCATGATCTCAGGGTCCTGCGATCGAGCCCCACCTTGGGCTCCCCGCTCAGCACAGAACCCAATGCTTCTCCCTCTGCTCCTCCCCCCTGCTTGTGTTCTCTCTCTCTCAAATAAATAAAATCCTAAAAAAAAAAAAAAAGTCACGATGGGGGTAAACACTGTACCCAATACCCTAAGGGAGAAAAGGAAGGTTCCCTAAGGCAAGTGAGAACCTCCTCCTTGGCCTCTCCCAAAACACACGTCCACCCTGAGGTCAGGAAATGAGGGGCAGCAAGAAGGATTTGCCAGGACTTTGGGCCTTCTAGCCACCTTATAACATCCCCCCAGACCACCGGAGGCTCGTCCTATAAGAATAATTGGTGCATGGGAGCACAAGCAAATGAGAAACCATTTTCTAAAAGAGCAAAGGAAGTTGAGAAGCAGTCCCAGGAATGCCCTGCTACAGCCCGCCCCCCCGCCCCCGGATATGACGATGCCAGGGTGCCCGTCGGAACCCCAGTGCCGGGAGGCAGTATCTCGCGTTGGTTCTGGGCTGTCTCACGGGCTTTACCACTCGCTAGCTGCAGAAAATTAGTGTTTCTGAAACTTGGTGTCCTCTTAACAAGAGGGTATCTGCCACTCGGTTGTTTTTGAGGATTTAATGAGGTAAGAGTGTAAAAGCACTTAATACAGTGACTGACATTCAGTACATCGTCAAGGAATGCTGTTAATTATGGTCTTGCTCATCTTCCAACTGCTCCCTGCGTGTCCCTTCCTTGGGGCTTCTCAAGCACTTCGAGCTCACTCTCTGTCACTCTCTCGGGCTCTTCTCCCATGACTTGTTGTAGGACAAGTTACAGTCTCCTCAATTCCCTTCCTGGCTTCCCCTCAAACTAAGGCTGCAGACCTTTTTACATTCTTGTGTTGCTAACCACCACAAAGACCCGTTTAGAGGTCTGGCTCAGTCAGTCGGTGGAGTGTGTGACTCTTGATCTCCAGGTTCTGATTTCAAGCCCCATGTGGAGTATAGGGATTAACTTAAAAATAAAATCTTAAAAAAAAAAAAAAGACTCAATTAGAGGATAACAAAAATGCCATGAAGAGGTTATATTCTTTTTGAGGACCCATCCTTCCTGACTTTCTTGCCGCCGTGCAGAACCCCACACTGACTCTCAATGGGATGCGGCTGCTAGGCTAAGCTGCTTAGGAGCTGGATCACTCTCCTGGCCCGGCTGTTAGCACCGAAGCTCCCTTCCAGCCTTCCCCTTAGGTGGGCTCACCTGCCCTGAAGGGGGCCAGCTGGGCACAGATGCCTTCAGGCAAACGGTGCCCAGCAGAAACTTCCTTCCTATAATAGAAGTTCCAGAAACCCAAGAGGAGGATTTTTCCAGGGGAGCAGAAGCCCTGGCCGTGGCCTTTCCTGCTCTGCCCAGGGGGACAGCCACAGAGGGTAGCAGCCGCAGGTGCCCAAGCAGAAGGACAGGAGGACTCATTCAGGGACCATGGCCCCTTTAGGCTCTTGGGTCCAGAGGTTGTACCTGAAACCTCTTCATGTCCATGACTCGTTCCAGTGAGACAGAGCAGTCTGTCCAGTACACAGTCCATTCTTCGTCCTCCCCCACCTCCTTCAGGCCACACATTTGGGCTGCCCGACGCACTGCGGAGAGAGGGAGATCAGTGGGGCCAGCCGAGACACTGGCAGCAAGCCTTGGGATTGCAGCTGGGTCAGGTAAGGAAGAGGCTCGACCAGAGAGTGGGCTGAAGACGGAGGTGGTTCTTACCTCAGTGCAGCAGCTTAATTACCCTGTGACAATTCCAAGGTCATGGGGCTGTCAGGGCCCTTCTAAAATCTGTGACAGAGAAAACTAGAGCCTGGCTCCCTGCTCCTGTCAGTCCTCTGTCTCTCAATTGGGATGGTTTCTGACCTGCAGAGCCGACCCTCCGGAGGGGTCACACTGGCACCTCCCACACTGGGTGGCCCCGTGGCGGCCCCGTGGTGATGGCAGTGGGCACAGGAGGAGACGAAAAGATAGATGATCGGGCGCCTGGGTGGCTCAGTCGGTTAAGCGACTGCCTTTGGCTCAGGTCATGATCCTGGAGTCCCGGGATCGAGTCCCGCATCGGGCGCCCTGCTCGGCGGGGAGCCTGCTTCTCCCTCTGCCCCTCCCCCCTCTCATGTGCTCGCTCTCTCATTCTCTCTCTGTCAAATAATAAATAAAATCTTTAAAAAAAAAAAAGATAGATGATCTAGCTGGTCATTTTTTTCTTTTAATTCCTGAAGCCCCCTGAAGGGCTTCCTTGAAAAAAACCCGTATTGACCTGTTCTCATCTCAATTCTGGTAAAATCCGGGAAGGGCAGGGCAATGGTGACCTTCAGTCACTTTTTTTCTTGCTAGCTAACTGGGGGATTTCCACCCTACCACTAAGACTAAGTGGAACAGTGGTAACTCAGCTGCTAGTAGCTCAGTTATAGGCCAGCCCAACAAGATGCAGGGGCTGGGAGCCTGACTGCGGGACCATCCCCACAGCAAAACCTGCATGTGCCCTCTTACGCGCAGTGGTGTGTGAGTGAGCTGGGTGCTTACCGCTCTCATACTTGCAGTTGGTCAGGTTGATGGCCAGGGGTCTGGAATGGAGGAATAATGGAAATCAGGCAGAGTGGGATAAAGGACAGACCCTGGGCTGCGAGGCACCCGACACATCTACAATGCAATTCATTTTCTCTGAAAGCCACTTAAAGACCAGGATGATAGAAATGTGCTGAAAATGCAAACCAAGCCAGCTCAAATGGTTCAGAATTTTGTGTTTTTGTACTACCAAAAGGTTAATGATGTTCCTGTATTCCCTGTCCTCTTTTGCAGATTAAAGGGAAGACCCCCCCAACTGCTGAAGGGAGGCCAAGGGGTGACTCTCTTCTGGAGCCAGGCAGGTGAGGGGGCCCAGGCACCTGTCTGTTACCTGCGTTTCCGCCTTCTCTTTCTCCTGCCAACTTCTAAGTCATCTGAGTCAGCTGGGGCTATGATTTTCTTCGGAATTTTCTTGGCTACAATAGATAAGGGAACTCCATCCCCAAATTCCTTATAGTCAGCCTTTGAGAGTTCCTGCTGAGGAGAGTCAGAAGGGATGGTAGCTTCCCCTTGAACACACTCCTCCTCAGATTCCTCTTCCTCAACGTAGTCTTCCTCCGATTCGCTGGTCTTACAGGTATTTGGCTCCATCCTCTTAGGTTCTGAGGAGAGAGGGGTGAGAGTGAAATATGTATCAGAGCTTCCTTCCTCCAGGCCCAGGAAGGCCTGCAGGAGTCCGTGCAAAGGACCTCCTTCATGGTGTTACAGGGGAACGTTGCTGCCCCCTCAGAACAGTACAATCCCGCTGCAGAATGGGATGGTTTCCAAGTAGGTAATGTGGGCCGGGGAATGCCTATGAAATGTTGGATTCGGGCACCTGGGTGGTTCAGTCGGTTAAGCGACTGCCTTCGGCTCAGGTCATGATCCTGGAGTCCCGGGATCGAGTCCCGCATCGGGCTCCCTGCTCAGTGGAGAGTCTGCTTCTCCCTCTGACCCTCCTCCCTCTCATGCTCTCTGTCTCTCATTCTCTCTCTCGCAAATAAATAAAATCTTAAAAAAAAAAAAAAAGTTGGATTCCCCGACAATCCCTGATCATCCAAGATCACCCCTCCATACAACACGCTGGGGTGCACGTAGAAGCTGGACAGAGCTGGCAGGCACCATGACCATGGCTTTTTTATTCCTGAATGGGAAGGGGGATGGCTGGGCTCTGGGGGGACCTTCGATTTTAAAATAGAGCTGAAGACCAAAGGTCCCCTAAGCCAGCCCTTTCCCTGTCCCATGACTCAGTTTCTCCACGTGTACACACTGGCACTCGATGGCTAAGGCCCCTTGGGCTCTGCCGGCAGAGGGGGAGCCCCTGGCGGGCACTGCCCACCCGAGATTCCGAGGAGAGGGGAAGGGGCTGCTGGGTCCGCCCCTAGCGGTCCGAGGCTGGTCTCAGGTGGTCGCTCATGTCCACCCTTCGCCCGGCTCCTGCTCCTTCCCGGGCGTCGCTGGGCCTCCGGGACCGCCTCCTCGTTCCACAGGACTGGCTGTCCCCGCCGATCGCGAGGGGGAGCCCGCTCCCCCCCTTCCGGGGTTCGCTCCTAGCTCGGAGATCCCGGCGGCGGCGGCGCCTCCTTGAGCAAGCCAGCAGCCGCCGCCGCCGCCGCCGCCGTCGCCATGGACACGAGGGCGGCCCCCATTGGAGAAGCGTTCTGGGGGCGGGGCCTTCCCGGAACCACACCCACTTGGGCGCGGGCCGAGGCCATCTTGCGCGCGGGCGGAAACGCCTGCCCTGGGGGTGGTGGCGTCGCGGTCCGGGCCGCGCCTCTGCGGCGGCTCTCGGGCTGCATCAGCCGGGACCTGTAGTCCCTCCGCGTTCGCGCCGCTTCGCACACGTCTCACCGCAGCCTGTGTCCATCGCGCGGGCCGGGCCCGGAATTTGGCCAAGTCTGCGTTCGGGACAAACACCTGCTTGCCTGCCTTCAGTGTTTCAGTGACCCGGGTTGAACACGCTGGGCGCTCGGGAGGGACAGCCGTGAACAGCGCTCGCCCTGCTGCGCTGAGTAACAGAACGGCCTCCTCATGGCGCTCCTTCACCGTCGCCTTCACTGCTCCTCCTGACGTCCTTACACTCTGACCACCGCACTCAGGCCAACTTGGCATTTTAAGACTATCCCGTGTGCCTAAATCTAGAGGACACTTTAAAATCTCCCCCCTTTAAAAACACGTGGGCACTGTTTGATTCATACATTTCTTGCTGTTTCTTCAGCAGATATTCTTTTTTTTTTTATTCTTATGTTAATCCCCATATATTACATCATTAGTTTTAGATGAAGTGTTCCATGATTCATTGTTTGTGCATAACACCCAGTGCTCCATGCAGAACGTGCCCTCCTCAATACCCACCACCAGGCTAACCCATCCTCCCACCCCCCTCCCCTCTAGAACCCTGTTTGTTTTTCAGAGTCCATCGTCTCTCATGGTTCGTC
>NC_138377.1:121858926-121898968 GCF_054177405.1 Leptonychotes weddellii | reverse complement strand
AAGATCTTAAAAAAATAAAATAGGGGTGCCTGGGTGGCTTAGTTGTTGGGCGTCTGCCTTCGGCTCGGGTCATGATCCCAGGGTCCTGGGATCGAGCCCCGCATTGGGCTCCCTGCTCTGCGGGAAGCCTGCTTCTCCCTCTCCCTCTCCCCCTGCTTGTGTTCCCTCTCTCACCGTGTCTCTCTCTGTCAAATAAATAAATTTAAAAATCTTAAAAAATAATAATAAAATAAAAAATAAAATAAATCTTTACCAAAAAAAAAAAAAAAAGTGGGGCACCTGGTGGCTCAGTTGGTTAAGCGACTGCCTTCAGCTCAGGTCATGATCCTGGAGTCCCAGATCAGGATCAGGCTCCCTGCTCAGTGGGGAGTCTGTTTCTCCCTCTGACCCTCCCCCCTCTTGTGCTCTCTCTCTCTCAAATAAATAAATAAAATCTTAAAAAAAAAAAAAAGTAACCGCTACGTATGAGGCAATGAGGGCACAGTAGCGAATAAGATGAAAAGGGCCCCTATTGTCATGGAACTTACGTCCCGTGGTAGAGTCAGACAAGGAGCGAAATGAACATGTTAACTGCTCATGGTATTGGCATTCTGTGGAAAACAAACATGTGATACGATAAAGGATAACTAATAAAACGTGGGACCAGGGCATTGTACTTCAAGAATAGGGCGGGGTTACAGCTCTCTGAGGGGACAGCTGAGCAAAGACATGCAAAATGAGCGGACACCTGCAATGAGGAGCCAAGGAAAATGTGTTCTAGGAAAGGAAGCTCAAGTCCAAGGTCTGAGTCAGGCAGGTGTTTGGCCTGTTCCGAGAACAGAAAGGCCAGTGTTAACTAGAGCATGGCCAACAAGGGGAGGGGGGCAAACGAGGCTGGAGAGGAAAGCAGGGGCCAGATTCGCTGCAGGCCCTTATGCATCATGCTCAGGCGCCTGGGTTTTATTCTAAATGGAATAAGGAATCACTGGCAGGTTCTAAGCAGAAGCAAGCACCATGTGATACTTCATAAACTTTTTTCAGACTGCCGTGTGGAAGGGGGATGTAGGGGAGCAAAGGGGAAGGAGACCATTTGGGAGGCAACTCTGATGGCCAGGTGAGCGAGAGGGTGACTGGACGGCACAGGTGGGAACGGCGACAGAGAGCAGGGGACGCGGGTCCTGTTTGGAAGGCCAAGCCAACAGGGCCTGCTGACAAGCTGGCTAGGGGGACTGAGGCACCAGGAAGACCTGGGGGGGGTCTCAGCTTCAGGAACGAGGTACACCGTAGTGGCCTTTAGAGAGATGGAGGAGCTGAGGGCGGGGTGGGGGTGGGAGTAGATTGATTAGAAGAAGGGGGGGATCGAGAGTTCAGTTCTGATTACTGAGCTTGAGATGCAGCCTGAGCATCTGAGAAGTGGTACAGGCAGCTGACAGTCAAACGTGGAGGTCAAGGGTAAGGGTGGATTAGATACAAATATGGAATAACATTTTAAGCCAAGGGCTAGGACCAAGGACCCAGGACCAAGATGATACCAGGAGGCTAAAAATACGAGCAAAGACATATGGATCAATAGAAAGTGGGCACAGTCATATTTACATTAAAGTGAGCTAGTAGGCACAAAGCATTACCTGTGAATAAAGAAGAATTACCTTACAGTGATCAATCAGCAGTGACCACGTGAGAGGATCAAACCTTTCCATGAAAACCAGGAACAAGGGAGCACTGGTCACATGTTTATCTTGTGCCAGGCATGGCTGGGGGCTTTCTAAGTTCTCTCAGGTGACCTACCTTCACAACAAGCTTGTTGAGTTGGGTATCATCCTGGGACAAAGGTGAGAGATCAAGCCTTACTGGCTGACCAGGTGTTTGAATTCCTGCTCTATGACTCACTAGGGATGTGACCTTGAGCCCCTAGAATAAAGTCCATAAGGCTTAGGTGTGCCTCCCTCGTTCGCCTCCTCTCATTCCACTCTTCCCCTCGCCTACTCTGCTCCTCACTTACTGAACTTGTTCCAGCTCAGGGCCTTGCTTTCTGTGCTTCCTGCCTACAATATACCCTTTTCCCAGATTTTCTTCACAGGGCTGACCCCTTCAGGTCTCAGATCAAATGTCACCCCCTCGGGGAAACCTGGTGTGGCTCTCCTACCTCGTGTCCCAGGGGAAACAGGAAGAAGGAAATAATATTATAAATAGGGAAAAGATGTCTTGGGGAAAAAAAAAAAAAGTGGAATTCAAATCCAAGAGTTGGTAGTTATGAACAAAACTTGAAGAGCTCCAACTAAGAAATAAAATAATTTCACAACAAGAAACACTAGAAGCTGTTTTTAAAAGTATATTAGCTGATGCACTATACGTTGGTTAACTGAATTTAAATTAAAAAAAAAAAAGTATTTCAGCAACTCAGTTTCACACTGTTTCAAGAGCTGGTCAAGCACAGACAGGACAGCAAAGCAGACTCAGAATGCCTATTCAACAACGTATAGTGAGAAACACGCCAAAGAGCACGAAATGTTCCTATTGGCTAATCAGTATAGTCCCTCCTCTGTACAAAAATCTACCAGGAAGCAAAATTATAACCAGAAGGTTGTTTAATGAAGGGTTCAGCACCGAGTGAGGTGGCGGAGAGATCTATGTCACAGCTGGTCCCCATGGCACAGGGCCAATTCCCACATCTTCATTGCGAAGAGATACAGTCTCACCACAGAGTCCAGGGACTGGCCTTCGCTGGCCGGTGCTCCCTCCCCTCAGTCTAGTACAGGGGACACTATGACAGCTTCCTGTTCTTTGCCTATCATTATACTAACCGATTTCTTATACAGAAAGAGCCTGCTGTCAAGAGGATCAGGTTGGGATGGAACCACTCACTTTGACTGGTTTTGGTGTTCTCACTGCTTTGCAGCCTCCATTTCTTGGAACGGAATTATTTCCACAATGGTCGGACTCCCATTTGAGATAGTGAGTCTTCCCTAAAGCCACTCTCAGATGAACACCTTATTGAGTGCTTGGGAAGCTACGGTCACTCATTTACTCAACAACTGCCACCTATCAGATCTTGCAGATCACGATTCTCGTAGCTCTTCATGGAGCTTACAGTCTAGCGGGGATGGGGGTGGTGAGGACATTAACCCAATCAACACCCAAGTAAACATAAGTTGCCAACATGAGACAGTGCTGTCAAGGAGAAGCACAGGCTTTTCTGGAAGTATAAGATTTCTAATCTACTCTAGGGAACCAGGAAAGGCCTCCCAGAGGCTAATATGGAAGAGGAACAGAGAGCCCATTGTGGCGGGAACCCAGAAAGCCAAGAGGAGAGGGCAGAGAGAGGCTGAAGTCAGATTTCAGAGGGCCAGTATATCGGTTTTTAACCATTTATTAGTTTTAAGCTCAAATCACCATGATCAGATCTAGACTTTACAAAGATCAGCAAGTAGAATGAATCAGGAGAATCAAGAACTAATCCCTACAACGTTGTCAATTATACATCAATAAAGCTGAAAACAAAAGAATTAATCTCACCTCCACCTCCTCTCTCAGCTTGGGATCCTCAACTTCTGGAATAGTGGAGGTTCGTTCATGCATTCATGCATCCAGTTTGTTGAGAGCCTACTCCGGGCCAAGCATTGTCCTAGGGGTTGAGTGGCGACAAGAGCGAACAAGAGCTCTGGGCGCGGGGTCGGCTCGAGTGAGGTCTACAGGATTGGGAAGCCGTGAGAAGAACCTTAGACTGGGGTGACCGCTTTCTAAATGCCGGAGCCTAAACAAGTCAGTTGAACCCTTCCCCCGGACCTGTTTTCCACATTTGTAAAATGGGAACCTACCTTGCAGGGCTCTTGTGAAAATCGAAGATCACTATGCACGGCTCCCGCAGTCTGCAGACCCTCAGCGCACAGCCTCAGTGGGCCGCAAGATTCCGGTCATTTCTGGAGGTGGCATGCGGGCTGCAACACGGGCGGCGCGGGCGCAGTGGCAGCGTCTGGGTGAAAAAGTCGTCGCCGCGCCAATGCGCGGCTTGGCCGCCTTCGGCCACGTAGCGAGTCTCGAGCTTTCCCGGATTTCCAGGCTCCAGGTACCTCCCTTGGGCCCCTGGCGCGCCCAAGGCTGCCGCCACCACCGACAGCAGTGGAGAACGACGCAACGCGACACTTGCCGCAAGCGCCTACCCGGGCCATGGCGAGGCTGTGGCGTCCCGAACGCATGCGCAGCCAGTCCGCTCGCACGCGACGGGGCTCGTCCCGCCCAGCCAGGAGGCGGGGCCGTGCAGCCTGGACCCCGCCCCGGAGCGTCCGGCCCCGCTCCGGGCCCCGCCTCCAGCTCGCCGCGGACAGCCCGAAGCGGGGAGCCGGCCGGCGGAACCGGGCCGGGAGCGCCTGGGCACTTTAAGGAGGGGGGCGGGCCCGGGGGCGGTGGCCCCAGGAGCGGTTGCCGCGGGGACGGGGCGGTGACGCGGCCCGAGGGCGGAAGTGAAAAAGTTGCCGGCGCCCCGAGGCAAGTTGGCGGAGCTGTGCGCGCGGCGCGACGATGGGGGGCTCGGGCAGTCGCCTGAGCAAGGAGCTGTTGGCCGAGTACCAGGTGCGCGGGACGCCGGTCCCCGGGGAGTTTGCGCGCGGGCCTGCGCTGGGGAGCGGGGTCCCGGGGCGGGCGACAGAGCTGGCGCGGCCTCCGGGAGGCTCGCTGAACCCCTCCCGTTTTGCCTTCCAGGACTTGACGTTCCTGACCAAGCAGGAGATCCTCCTGTAAGTGCCGTGTCGAACCTCAGCTCCCGGATCCTCTAGAGGCGGCGTCGGGGGTGGGGGGCTCTGTCCACAGACGGGCAAACTGAGGGCCCCCCACAGGGAGTGACAGGGGCCCGCCTGCGGTCCGCGGCCGAGCCGAAGGTGGCGCCCGGGCCCCGAGCCCCGGGCAGTGCCCTCCGCCGGTCCCGCCCTCCCGGCCGGCTCGGGCCCCCCCCCCCCCCGCGCTGCGCACCGCGGGGGGCCACCTAGCAGCCTCGGCCCGGCTGGGCGCTCCGGGGCCTGCGCTCCGCGGGTTTCTGCGTAACCGAACTTCCTGCCCCAGCCCGGCAGGGGCTGCTGTGGCTCTCCGCGGACTTCGCCGACCCGGAGCCTGGCTCCCGGTGACTTGATCTGAATCAACACGGTAACCGTTAACGCTTACTGAGCACTCTCCGTGCGCCAGGAACTGTGCGAAGTGGTTGCCTGCGTTACCCAGTTTAATCCTCAGGAGGGAGGTGCCGGGACAACGAAACAGGTTTCAGAGAAGTTTGGTAACTTGCCTAAGATTACACTCCAAGTGAGAGGATTTGAACTCGGGCCGGAACCCCCTTCCTCGCCGCGTGCCAGCTTTTTGTGGTCAAGGCACTTGAGAGAGGAGATTCCTTGGCTTCCCTTGGCAAAAATAATCCCAGTGGGAAGGAGGTGAGGGCTGAGGAAGAGATCATTTAGGGTAGTTGCTACAAAGGGGGAGGCTTTGCTGGAGATTCCTGGAGTGAAATGGGAAAGAGATTTCAAACTCTTTTCTCCCTGTTTTTCAGGGCCAACTTCTGGCTCCTTTTGCAGCCTCTCCATCCCTCAGGGAGCTCTAGAACCAATGCCCAGGACAGTGCCTGGCATGCTTTAGGCCCTCAGTAAATACCCATGGCATGAATGCACTCTCAGCCCATAGTCTTGTGACATATGGGACTACACGGGTAGTCTCCCTTTGGCTTATGCCTGATGACTGAGAAGTTCTGTGTATGTGCCTTAGCTCCTCACCTGGTTTGTAATGGGTAACAAGGCAAGGAGTGGGGATGTAATACACACAGGAAGGTTTGCCAACAGGTTCCTCTCCTTCTGCCAGAGCCCACAAGCGGTTTTGTGAGTTGCTCCCCCCAGAGCACCGGAGTGTGGAGGAGTCACTGCAGATACGAGTGTCCTTGGAGCAGATCCTCAGCCTTCCAGAGCTCAAGGTGCCAGTCCCCCACCCTCCCTCTGCAGTTTGTCTCGAAGATCATGTGGTCACTGGTCCCCATTCTGGTCTTCTCTCCATTTAGCCCTGATTTCCTGGGGATAAGGGCTTTACCAAAATCACCCAGTGGAATGAACTAGAGTGGTGTTTTGCAAACTGGGATTCTTGGACACATTCTTGGAGAGTCAAAGAAGTTTTGTCCTTTAAAAGGAGTTGAGCTACCTTATTCAAGTTTGAGAAACCCATTCCAGAGGCTGATTGCCTCTCCGTAGGGTTGCTGTGAAAAAAATTTTTTAAAGATTCTTACTTATTTGGGAGAGAGAGTCGGGGGAAGGGCAGGGAGAGGGACAAGCCGACCCCACACGGAGCCTGACGAGGGGCTCCATCTCACCACCCTGAGCGGAAATCAAGAGTCTGACAGCTGACTGAGACACCCAGGGCGCCCGACTGTGAAAATTTTTATGCAAAGCGCTTGGCCTAGTGCCTATAACACAGTGAGCGTTCAAGTAAGTGTGTTTTCAAGTAACCAGCCCATCTTGTTCTCTTTGCTTAGGATGCTTTCATCTTCCTTCTCTGCCCCTAGGCCTGCCTTTGGGTTAAACTGACTCACAGGAAGCCATCCCTGTCCCTTCCCCAAGTCAGGTGGTCCTCCTGCCCTCCATGCTGGCCCTAAAAGACTGATCCTTCTCTCCTGTGAGCCTGAGCTCATGGAGCGGGTACTGTGACCTGCTTCCTCCAGTTCCTGGTAGGGTTTGAGGACTGTGTGACCTGGGCTGCACCTGTGGCCTTCACACAAGGCTCTCTTGCCTAGGCCAACCCCTTCAAGGAGCGAATCTGCAGGGTCTTCTCCACATCCCCAGCCAGGGACAGCCTGAGTTTCGAGGACTTCCTGGACCTCCTCAGTGTGTTCAGTGACACAGCGACTCCAGACATCAAGTCCCACTATGCCTTCCGCATCTTCGGTGAGAGCCAGGAGCAGCTTGGCGGGACACAGGCCTGTCCCCACACGGTCTTGGTGGTGGTGTACCGCTCGGGACCTGGGGGCCGTCTGTGGAGCCTGGAGGCTCCCCCTGACCACATTCTTTCTGGCTTCCTGTGTCTGTCTCTAGACTTTGATGATGATGGAACCTTGAACCGGGAAGACCTGAGTCACCTCGTGAACTGCCTCACAGGACAGGGTGAGGACACTCGTCTTAGTGCTTCAGAGATGAAACAGCTCATTGACAACGTGAGTAGCTGGGCCGGGCCAGGGAGCCAGAGGGAAGGGCTGGGACTAGGTCTGAAGCTCTCCCTTCCCCAGATCCTGGAAGAGTCCGACATTGATAGGGATGGCACCATCAACCTCTCAGAGTTTCAGCACATCATCTCCCGTTCACCGGACTTCGCCAGGTAGGACGGTAGCGGTTCCCCCTCGTTCTGGGTCCCCATCTGCTGCACCTGGGTCTGGGATGTCAGGATGCGCGGCAGCAGCCGGGCTGGGAAAGCCCCAGTTCCTCTCAGGGTCTCAGGGTAGCTCTTCCAAAGGGGAGGGACAGACGTGGGACAGCCCATTCCAAAGGGTCTGAGGGAAGATGTGGGCAAGTTTGGGGTTAGCCCCTCCCCTCCTCTTTCAGCAGAAAACCTGACCCACTCTTCTCTTGTTCAGCTCCTTTAAGATCGTCCTGTGACAGGAGCCATGGCGTGTGTCCCAGCGAGCACCCCATCAGAGAGCCTTTCCACTGCTGAGCTGTGGCCGAGGTCATGCCTGTGTTGCCAGGGCCGGCCAAGCTGGCCTAGCCCAGAGCTGGCACCGTGTGGTCCTGCTCCAGGCAGGGAAGGCCCCTCCAGACCAGGGCCTCTCTCCTTCTGTCATTGTCATCGCTCTGTTTGTGTTCTACTGATCTATAATAAAGGTTTAGACGTTTTGACCCTTTGCGTGATACTAGAAACATTGGTATGAGGAAGGACTGGACTTCCAGAAGCCTTCGGTCATACTGGAAAGAACAGGATCTAAAGGGCCAGCAGGAAGTCAGACTGTAGCCCACCCGGCCCTCCCCTCGCGAGGGTGTGAGCAGGAAGGGGTAGCCTGACAGATGGAACGCTATATCCTGATGCTGGTGGTGCTTACAGAATTTCCACACATGTAAAAATTTAGACAACTGTGTGCCAAAAGAAAAACCCACTGCCAATTTCACTGTATGATCATTTAAAAAAATAAACATTTTTTAAATTAAAGAAAAAAACAAAACCCAAAAAACATGAACAAAACCTCTGGTCCTCTGTGCTCCCACCCTGAACTGAACTGGGGGAGGTGCAGAGTAAAGGGGTTGAGGGAAAACGAATGAATTCCTTGCCCCTCCCATCAGTGCATTAAACTTCCCACCTTTAGGACCACACTCCCCTGGGAGATGGGAGTCGGCCAGGCCAGGATGGCTCTGGCCCACTAGCCCCTGGAAAGTGGAGGCTCAGAACTCCTCAAAATTCAGAGAACTGGGCCAACCTCAAAAAAGGAGGAGTCTTTTGAGAGGAAGGGCCATGATTCTGTTTCTGTTCTTTAGATTTTATTTAAAAAAAAAAGTAAAGTGCCTCTTATAAAAAAAAATATAAAACCCACATAAACTCGGGGTTCCTGTGTAGGGCAGTGTCAATACCCCTCAGAGGGGGAGCAGGCAGGTAGAGGGGATGAACCGGGGGCTGGGCTCTGGGGAGGAGTCCAGGGTGGATGGGTTCGAAGGCTGGGATGGAGGAAGGCAGGCAACAGTCTCTTCCTTGACTTCAAGGGAAAGGCGTCCATCGTCCTAAACTCTCTCCTGGGCTCACGCTGCCCCTCTCGCACGTGGCCACAGCCTGATACAGGCCGGAAAGGTCCAGCAGGTGAATCTGAGCCCAAGGCCTTGTGACAGCTGCGGTGGCAGCGTGGCCCTCGGGTCCCTGAGGTGACGGGATGATAAATGTAATAAGTCGGCCAGCCGGCAAGGCAGGACCCACGGAGCCCGAGCCAGCCCCTGCTTCTGGGGGACGAGGGGCAGCCGGTGGCAGCAGGGTAAGGCAGAAGGTGGAAGAGGCCAGCTGGTGGGGATGGCCAGCTCTGTCTCAAGCACTCTGGGTGAGTCGGCCATGCCTCTGAGGCCCCGCGGCGCGGCTGTTCGCGCCCATGGAGCTCTGTGATGTGCTGTTCTTCTCAATCGCTTCACATTTGCAATTGTTTTTTAAACAAAGGGCTCAGTTTTACACAAGGAGCACTGTTCTGCCCTTCCAGGCAGGCCCCCATTTGCAACCGGGCTCTCCCAGGCCACGGCGGTCGGTCGGTCGGTCGGTCGGTCGGAGGGGGCCGCGCTACTTGGCCGAGGAGCAGCAGGCCCGCGGGCTCCATCAGCCCCGACCCCGGGCGCCACGGTCATGTTCCCCGAGGCGCAGCGGTCCGGCTGGCCCCCTCTGAGCACTCACGGCCTCGGAAGCCAGGGTGGACCCCTCGAGAAGTGTGCTCTCATACCACGGAGTCCCGGATCTCAGAGCCCAGGCGGACCCGGGGCCGGGGGCACACCGGGGACACCTCCACAAAGCTGTCCTGGATGCTGAGCGGCCGCTTCTCTGACTCGGTGAAGACGCGGGGCGCCGGGGAGCTATCTGACAGGGCCTGGTAGCCCCGGTGGTCGAGTGGGGTGCTAGGGGGGCCTACGCCGTTCAGCGGCCGGGTCTCGGGTGGCAGCGCCACGGGGCGGGCCTTGGGGTGCACACTGGTACACTCGCCCTGCTTCAGGAAGACCTTCATGCCACCCCGGTGCCGATAGAGGAAGAATAAAATGAAGAGCACCACGGCGAACACAAAGAGCGTGCACATCACCAGGAACTCGGTCCAGTAGGACTTGTCTACACCCCAGCTGGCCTTGCCGCCCGCTGGCGCGCTCACCCGGGACGTGCTGATGACGATGGGCATGCTGCCGCTGCGGTCGGCTCGCTCTGCCAGCACGTCGTCCACCACCTTTGGGTAGTAACAGGCCACCAGCTGCCGGAAGCCCTCCTCCAGGGACCAGCACTGGAACACCCCCAGTTCCTGCTGGCTGCCCACCAGCAGCAGGTCCCCAGTGGGCAACACACGGCAGGAGGCTGAGGCATTGACAGGGAGACCATTGTGCAGCCAGAGCCGGGTGGCTAGGTTGGAGAGGAGGGGGCAGGCCAAGGTGTTCACCGTGTTGGGCTGGAAGTAGACTTGCTCACATCGCTTCCCACCTACGGACAGACGAGAGAAGCAGCCCAGGGTAACGGGGGGCGGACCGGCATCCACAGGAGCCCCAGGCTCACCCCACCTCTCTCGGGACCGCCCTCCTTGTGCCACGATGCGCAACTCTGGCGACTCGGAGTCTGGGACGAGGTCGTGAGGAAAGGCATTTACACCCACCACTGCCTGCGGGGGCTTTCTCAGCAGACCCGGCCCCCCCCTCAGCTCCAAGCCTTCTCAGGGCCACTTACCTGTTAGTACAGAAGACCGGGGCCCGGGTGAGGAAGTATTGCAGAGATCCCTGGTGTTAGCCCCCTCAATGTCCTGGATCCATGGCCTGAGGACCAGAGAGAGTCAGAGAGAGGCCAGGAAACCACCATGCACCCGCTTGGCCCCATCCCCAGTGCAGCACATGGCGCTTCTCTGGCCCTGCAGCCCCGCAAGGGCCTGGGGCTCAGGGAGCGCCGGGCCCGAAGCCCGAGTCAAAGGCAGGTGGTTTCCCCAGGCTGACTGCCTTGCAGGGTCTGAACCAACATCTCCTCTGTCTACACAGTATTTATTTCAAACACAATTCACTATAATACTTCCCTGCACTACAAAAGCAACATGGACCTTTCTGGAAGGACAGCTGGATCTATACGCATGTCTCTCTTTTAAAGCAATGCACATGCACGCACTTGCTTAATAAAACATAATAAAGAATAAAAGTAATCCGTGATACACTCACAAAACCTAAAAAAACTCAACCAAGTACAAACGCTGAAAACACTACAGGAGTCCACACCATCTACCAGCCGGTGGTGATCGTGACAGGTGGCAGTTTGGGCGTGTCCTTCCAGGTGCACACGCGTGTGCTCAAATGGGATTCTTTGAAATATAAAACTGGCACCAGGTCTGTGTGTGAAGCAAGGATGCTACGAATGGGACAGAGTCCATTTTTATTTAAAATACACGTATTTTTGTTTATCACACATATATATAGAAAAACCCGGGAGGGTATGTATCAAAATCTCACTGCAGTTCTCTCTAGGTGGTGGGATTCGGGATAGTTTTTGTTTTGTTTACCTCTACTTTTCAAGTGTTCTATACGAACATCTTACAAACCCAATTTAGTGCTTCTGAAAGCGATTTTTAATCGGTTTGTTAATGGATTGTCACGTAGCTCTTATTTTTCGTTGAACACATTCACATGCCAATCCACAATCTCCTGCAAAGCTTCTCAGAGCCGTGGCACTTCATACTTTACCAGACGAGGTCCCCGGCTCTACAGCTGGGTAAGGCAAACATTTACGGCCCAAACCGGAACACTTCTGAGAGTCAGAGGGGAGCCAGTTCCTAATCGTGCTGACCGTGGCCACAAAGGAGGCTGCTTGGGGCTTCTACAGAGGACCTAGAGAAGGTGCCCCGAGGCCCAGTGCACAGCGACGGACAGGTGGGCAGGGCCGGCAGGAGCTCTCACCTGGAGGCCGTCTCAGACCGGTAGAGGCTGATGTGTCTGCATCTGGAACTGCTCCAAGCGCAGTAGGGGTCCCGGGCGAGGACGCAGTCCCCACAGCTCTGGTACAGGCTGCAGTTGGCGACGGGCACCTGGACCACGCCGGAGGACGCGGCAGCGTAGAGCAGTCCCTGTACGGACACGGACACGGGGATGAGGGGCAGGAGCGGGAGGCCAGGGCCACCACCCACAGCTGCACCCGGCCACTCCCCAAGGAGCCTCCTCTCATGCTCCCGGGCACCCCGCTTTCTGCTGCCTTATGCCACGAGCCTGGATCTCTCCATCCTGCTGGCGCCAGGGAGGAAAAGCTGGCCGGGGCCCGCCAGTCCATGGCAGAGGGGCAGCCGAGCACGCTCCCCTGGCTCCTCCTCCAGCTCACCCTGGTGGCGTCCAGGAGCAGGTTCTGGACGGGCTGTCCCGGTGGGAAGATCTGGAGCTCCTCAATGATGTGCACCCGGGAGCCCACGGCCACCGCCTTGTGCAGCCGGCCATCACCTGGAACACGGACGGCACTCAGACCCACATCCCAACAGCCGGGGCCCCTCGACCCCGAACCTGCCCTGCCGTCGGCACTCACCGGTGCCCAGGAAGAGCACATCATAGGTGCGGTGCAGGCCAGGCACACGGTGGACGGCCACACGCTGGTAGCGGGCCCGGGGCTGCAGCAGCAGGAGGTGGCTGCGGACCTGCCCGTCCATCAGGAAGTGGTCCTTGAGGAAGTTCAGCACACGGTCTGGGAGTTGCAGGGATGAGGTGATCCTCCTCTCCCGGGCACTGTTGGTGATGCACTGAAGGAAGAGGCGGCCGCGTGAGGTGGAGGGCTGCTTAGGGCAGCACGCAGGAGGGGAGCCTGGAGACGCGGCCAGGACTGCTGGCCCTGCCCACCCCGGTGCGCAGGACGGGTATCTGCCCACCCCCCGGAAGCCATGGCCCGTCACCTGGTTCTGCATGGAGCCAACACACTGATCTGGAGGCCCAAGGGCAAAGCCTGGATATGGGGCACCCAGGGGCCCTGGCTGGCAGGGTTCCGCCTTCCTGCCCAGGCCCCTCACCCTCACCCAGGCCTCAAGAAGCATGACCACCCTTCATGCTCCTTTTGCCAGTGCTCGAAGGAAGCCCTGGCTGGCCGGGTTTCCTAGTGCAGGGGTCAGAGGGTGCTCTCTTGGGGCCCCAGGGAAGTAAGGCCCAGATGCCCATGACGGGAACAGCTCAGTGACACTCTTCCTTGGCTGCTCCCCCCTCTCACTTTCCTGTTCCCTCATAGTGCTTCCTGGAGTCACCTCCCACATCAGCTGCTGACACTCATATCCTTGTTTCAAGGTCTGCTTTGGGAGGGAGTCCATGAGGCTGGAAGGACAGAAGGAAGATGCCCCCATGGCCAGGCCACTCCGTCACTCCCTAGATAAGGAGCCCACAGCTGAGTAGGGGAGAGGCACGAGTGAAGGGACAATGACAAGAGCGCACACTTAAGTGCTGGGACGGGAGCACACCGGCTCACCCTGAGGCAGGTTTCAGCCATTCCAACATTCACAGCCACGTCCAACCCAGTAAGACAAGCAGGCCTGGGCTTTGGCCCCCACGTCCAGGATGAGAAAACAGACTCAGAGAAGCCAACCGGGCGTGGGGAGCCATGCTGCCAAGCAGCTAGTACTCACCGCTCCGGGCCGGGGTGTGGGCACTGGGTGGGTCACCGTGTACCACTGCTGGGTCTCACGGTTCACCTCCTTGTAGAGGCCGCTGAAGGCATTCTGCACGTCCTTCATGGTGAAGACGCAGACGGCAGAGCCCTCTGTGGTCCCCCTGTGCCTACAAAGGAAGTGGCTGGATGAACCCAGGAGCCCTGGGGCGCGGGATGCGGCCAGGTCTTGGGCCCCAGTCCCAGGCATCCCCCACCCTCCCATCTCCAGTTAGGTCCCGGGGGGCTGTACCACTGGGATGTGAAGACCCCATAGAACAGGGTGTCATGCCAGTCCTGCGGGCTGGGGCTCAGCGTGAAGACATCCTGCAGCACATTGAACGGGAAGCCGTCGTCTGGCCGCGAGCACAGCAGCTGGGCCTTCAGGAAGGACGTCCAGCGCTGCTGCAGGACCCGCTCACCGCCCTCGTCCCCCTGGGGGAGGGAGAGAGAGGCTGGGCATACGCACGGGCCGCCGGGGGGAACCTGGGGCTCCTTGCGGCCCCTCCGCAGTGGTAGCTACACAGACACCCGGAGGGGCAAGCCACAGCCAGGGCGGAGTTCCATTTAGAATCAGGAAGACATGAAAGCGGGGTCCAGGTCCCATCACCGGGAGGCTGGCCAAGTAAACGAGGGTGCCCTCCTTACTGCAGAGTACGCGGAAACGGACAGACGGGAGCCTGCCTACACACAGGGAAGGAGGTCATGATTCCCCAAGAGCAGGGAACCTGAATACCCACACTGCAGAACTCTTGCTTGTAAATAGCTTTTTAATTCTATAAATACCTACCTATTTACACATATACCAAAAAAAGGAAATAGAATATCAAGGAATATTCTAATCATCTGTGGTGCGGCAGGAGAATGCTGACGCTAACAGTCAACATTTAGTTTTTGCCTAGCACACTCCTAAAAGCTTTCTGGGGATGGATTTAGCCCACATAAGTCTGAGGCAGGTCTTATTATGCCCACTGAACAGATGGGGACGCTAACTGAAAGGGCACGGGACTTGCCCAAGGTCACAGGACCGGTGGGGTCGGAACTGGGGCAGCCTGGCTTGAGTCTCCGCTCTCTGTCGTGATATTACACTGCCTCTTTCTACTGTAAGTGGTTTTTGTGTGTACTTTTCTGCATTTTCTTAAATAGGAAAAAACATGAGAGCTATTTTAATTTAAAAGGACAGAGAGAAAAGCAGTTAGCCAAGCTGTTCCTCCTGGAGGACAGAGGAGGCCTCCTGGTGTTTCCTGATCCTGCACCGGGGGAGCCTTCAGGGTCTCTGGGGCAGCCCGGCCCCCTCACCTTGCAGATGCGGGCGACGCGGGACACGATGGTGTTCTCAAAGAACTCAAACTCCTGGCCAGTCTCGCTGAAGAAGAAGTAGATCTTGTCATCGTCCCCTTCCAAGCTGCCCAGGCTCTCGGGAATATAGGCCGAGGCCACAAACGCTGGGTCTGTGGGACCAATGAGGAGTGTAGTCAGCCTGGGAATCCCAGACAGGAGAGAGATTGTTCTTGGCCTGGCCCTGAGGGGAGAGCGTGCCCCTCCCTGGGCTCTGGGGACTGCCCACTGGGTGTGTGGGGAGGATTTCACCTTGGAGCCAGTTGAGGGAGCTCTCGGTCTTGGTGGGGCGGAGGCTTTGGCTCCGGGAGATGGCCGGGTCATTCCCTTGGAAGCTGCTGACTGTTCCGGTATAGAGCTCACCATCTGCCAAGAGAACATTCCCATGGGAATGGCCCCTCAGCACATGGCCCTGAGTGACCCCAGCACTGCCTATCTCGCCTGAGGTGGACAGGGAAGGGAGTGGGAACTGGGAAAAGCCAAACCCAAGGGCAGCCAAGGGCCACTCTGTGCCCCCTGGGACTCAGCATGGCAGGGACCCACCAGCTCAGGCCTGGGACCTAGGCTGCCCACCTTCCCACCCCCACACGGAGCCTTGCTGAACTCATTCTGTCACTCTGCCCCCAACACTCACCAACCACCAGGGCTGTGGACTTAAAATTGGGGTCAAAGGGACAACGGCCCTTGCCATCTTCCAGGAGGATGTGCCCCACCTCGTCCTGTGCCAAAGTGAAGTTCTCCACATTCTGCAGGGAAGCAGATGGAAGAGGTCAGGTGCACGCCAGGAAATGGGTGGGCTTGGAGGGAAAGGAGGCGGGTGTGCCAGAGAAAGCTGCTCTGTGGGGGGCGAGAGGGGAGGCAGGCCCTCCTCCTCATCTCTGCACCCAGGGCGCAGTCGTGGGCACCGTCTGGCAGGGACCCTCTGCGGTGGGCATTACTAGTCCCAGTGACCACAGGAGAGACATGACAGGACTCAGAAGGGGTGGCAACATGATTCACACCTGGTCTGACTGACTCCAAAGGCAGTGCTCCAATCCACTGCCTCAAAATGCCACCCTCTGCTAAGGTGTGGGTAAAACAGAAACCAGGAGTGAGTGTGTGTGAGGAGGGGTCGGGGAGGTGGGCTGTGGAACTGAGTGAGGGCAGGGGAGAGCTCGAGGAAGCAAGAGAGGGTGTGAGTCCTGGCCTGGCCAGGACCTTTGTGCCCGGGGGTGTTCTCTTGCACCCCTCTCTGCCCCCTGCCCCCACCCCGCTGCCAGCCAACCCGGCCACCAGATCTGGGGCTGGGCCTCAGGGCTCTCAGACCTACTGCTCCCTAGAAGCTACGCCCTGGGCCCTGCCCTGGGCCCGGGATCAGTGCTGGGGAACAGCGCCCAGTGCAGAGAGAGGGGCCGCTGCCAGGCCAGCCCCAGGCGAGCCTGGGCAGAGAGGGGCACTCACGATGTAGGTGCACACGGGGCTGAAGGCCGCCGTGCCGCAGGTGAACAGGTGAGTACTGTTGAGTGGCAGGAGGATCTTGATGTAGTTTTGACAGTCGCGCTGGGGAAGGAGGGAGGAGGATGTCAGGCCCAAGCAGGCCACCAGGGGGCACCGCCAAGCGCTCACCACCAGTGTGTGCGGGGCGCGTGGGGAAAGCTTCTGCTCTCTGGAGCTCCTCATATCCCAGGGCAAATGAGAACCCAGCAGCGTCCCGGGGCAGAGTACACTGAGGACCAAGGAGCATGTGCACGGGAGGGGGGCCTGGGGGCTCGGCTAGTTCTGCGTTCCGGAAACTTCCTTTCAGTCTGGGAGTGAAGGCACAGAATCCCTCCCCTTAGGTGGTCTTTGCCCCCTGAAGGTCTTTTTCGGAACCTCAGTGAAAACCTCTGGTCCTCCCCACCTGCCTGGTGAGGTAAGCCACAGCCCAGAGCAGGACCCTGGACCCCAGATTCATGGATCGCCTCTGCAAGGGCGTCTAGCGGTGTCTCCAACCAAGCATCTGATTTTTTGCCCAAAACTTTATCCTCTGAGACCTTTCCCCTTTCAGCTGCTCAGGCTCCAAACCTGGAGGTCAGCCCCGACTCCTCTCTCACACATCCCCCATTTCCCGTCAGGAAGCCCTGGTGGGCCCATCCTTAAACTACATCCGGAATCTGGCCATTTCTCACTCCCTTGACTGGTGCCACCCTGGTCTGGTCCCCCTCACTGGGCTCCCTCCCTGTGTCCCCACAGAAGTCACCCTCCGCCACGGCAGCCAGAGCGACCCTTTTAAAACACATGCCAACCATGGCGCTCCCCTGCCCAGCCCTCCGGTGGTTCCCCAAACACCTCGCTCAGAGTCAGTCCAGTCCTGCCCGTTCTCCAGGTATCCCACGGCCAACTCCCTCAGCAACGTCTAGTCCTGACGCAAATGTCACTTTCTTAATGAGGTGTGGCCTGACTACCTGGTTCAAGTGGCTGTGTTTGGCCTGTTGTTCTTCCTTCTTTTTCACAACTGTATTGCCAGTGTCTAAAAGGACTTGAGCACAGAGCACGTGCTTGATAAACGTTTGTCCATTAAGAGGTCGGGGCAGTCAGGACTCGAACCTGCGTCTGACCTCAAGTCTGGGGCTCTTTCGCCTTCACCTCAGCTACCTCCTGCTACATGCAGGACAAGAGGTCTCCGGGAACAGTGGAAAGTGCTCCACACTCTCCAGCAGAACCCCAGGCTGGACAAAATCCCACACCCAGCAGTCCGGCCAAAACCACACCAGGATCGGTCAGACCTGCTCTAGCACCCCATCCGCGGGGGGATACCCAGTCATTGCTCTTGCTGGAAGCCGGCTTCATTTGGTTCTGATTAGGTGCCAGGTGCCCTACACGTATTAGCTCACTGAATCCTCACCCCAAGTCCTGTGAGACAGGCCTCATTATCCCCATTTTACAAGTGGGGACACTAAGGCTCCGAGAGGCCAATCTACTTGTCCCAGGTCACAGAGAGAGTTAGGTATAGGGCCAAACACAGGTGTGGCCATCTCTGAAGCCGCAGCTGGCTACACCGCTCCCACATCCTGCCTCCACGCTCGGGCCGGTGCACCTCTCTCCATCCCTCGCTCGGCCCGAGCGGCCTCCAGGTGCTAGCTCACCCGCGGGTCCTTGCCCTTGAAGCTGCACTGCTGTCTCCTCTCGGCGTCCGCGCTCCACGGCAGCTGCAGAACGGGAGAAGGGGGTGCGCAGGTGGGAATGGGGGGTGCGCCCAGCCCCTCTTCTCCCATTTGCAGCATCTTCACACCCAGAAGGTCGGTCTTTCCATCCATCTGCCCCTCTGCCATCCTCTGCCCAGCCTAGCCAGCCCCAGGCACCTTCTCACCTCCTGGTACACCCCGCCAGGCAGGAAGCTGGTGCTGGTGTTGAGAGCAAAGAGGGCCTCTCGGGCGCCCACATACAGAGTCTTGCCATCCCTGCTCAGCAGAAGGGCCGTGTAGTTGGAGACGTTTTCCACTCCAAATCTGAGGAATGGCCGCTCTCGGGAGCCTGGGGAGAGGAAGACGGACATTCCCTGGGGCCCACGCCTCCCACCAGACACGTCTCCCACCAACCTCGAGAACGGGCCGATCTGAAGAGAAGTGGGGAAGGCAGCGCATGGCAAGGAGCTGGGGACGGGCGGATTAGGCTGAAAGGGGAACAGCATTCCTGGACTCTCATACATTATGTTAGAAACAAATGCACAAAGATGAATGTAAAAGAACATTTATTATAGCGCCATTCACATTAGTGAAAAATGGGCAACAACCTAAGTGTCCAACCACAGGGGACGAGATGAAAAGACGCCATTAACACTGCACTCCATGGGATATGATGCAGCCGGTAAAAATGATGTTGTATTAGAAACACCAGGAAAACAAGCAAACAAAATTAAACAAGAAAAACATGGTCAAATGTGAAGCAAACTAAAATATAAAGTGGTGGGTTCTGAGCATGTAATAAAAGAAAAGAAAGGACATTTAACACCCTCCTTGAGAAGCATCAGATCCAAGGAGAAGGACCTGTGAGGACGGCCCACCCCACCCTGGTCCCGCAGCAAAAGATTTACGAGGGCCGAGGGAAGCAAATGCGGGGCGCTGGTCTTTACCTCGCAGTACCAGCTCACAGTCACTCATCGAAGATTTATGGTTATAAAACAGAATGCAAACTTGACCTCAATGTACAACAGAGAGACGCTGTGATGCTGGGTACCAGGGTTGTTAAGGAAAAAATGGAGTCTCTATCTCCTTGGGAGAGCAAAGAGGGTCACAAGATATTATCAATGGTTAATGGAATAAGAAACTGAGGTTTAAGTATAAAAAAAAAATTTTTTTAAGTTTCTTTATTTTTTTAGTAACCTCTACCCCCAACGTGGGGCCTGAACTCATGACCCCAAGATCAAGAGTCACATGCTCTACCAACCGAGCCAGCCAGGCACCCCTCAGGATAATATTTTAAATTACAGAGGCAACCCAATATAGTGGCACAAAAATGTCTGCAGGAGGTGGGGAAGGCTGATGGACGTGATGGAAAGCCGCCTTTTTCTCAGCAGCAAATCAGTAAATCACGTAAGCCAAGCAATGGTAGTGCAAGCATTTTACTTAAGTATACGGAGGAAACCACTGTACCAACAAAAAGTCTGATTTAAAAGCCGTCCCTTTAACCAGGCCTGGGGCTGGGGATGACAGAGGCATTGGTCACTTTTCACAGTAAGTACTTTCACGCTTAAAAACGAATTATGTGCGTGTATCCTGGATATAAACTTGAAATACCTTTCATTGTTATAAAATACATAGTAACAGGGAAGATTCTAATTACCACCAAGTGAAGATGGTTATAAAACGGTATGTCTAGGGGCGCCTGGGTGGCTCAGTCGTTAAGCGTCTGCCTTCGGCTCAGGTCATGGTCCCAGGGTCCTGGGATCGAGCCCCGCATCGGGCTGCCTGCTCCGCGGGAAGCCTGCTTCTCCCTCTCCCACTCCCCCTGCTTGTGTTCCCTCTCTCACTGTCTCTCTCTCTCTGTTGAAAAATAAATAAAATCTTTAAAAAAAAAAAAAACAGTATGTCTAGGGGCGCCTGGGTGGCTCAGTGGGTGAAGCGTCTGCCTTCAGCTCAGGTCATGATTCCAGGGTCCTGGTATCGAGCCCTACATCAGGCTCTCTGCTCAGCGGGAGCCTGCTTCTCCCTCTCCCTGCCGCTCCCCCTGCTGTACTCTCTCTGTCAAATAAATAAAATCTTAAAGGAAAAAAAAAAAACCAGTGTCTAGTTAGATCTTATTTTTTGTGGGAAAAGTATAAACAGAAAAAGGAAAAACAAAAAAAAGGGAAAAAAAATATCCAGGAGGATGAATCACAAAATGCTGAAAACTGTTATCCCTGGTGGGAGTATAGGTAATTTTTTTTTTTTCCTTTTTACTTATCATGTTTGGATTCTATAATTAGCAGGTTACTCTTGTGTAATGCGAAAGAAATAGAAGGAAAAAAAAGAAAAACGCACATATCTGTCCAACCAGGGTACCATCTGTGCCTTGAGCAACTAATGGGTTTGAAGAAAATTATTTAAAAAATTCGAAGCAGCTGATAAGAAAAGAAAAACAAGCAGAAATGAGCCACCCTGCCCGGCCTCAGGTATCTCCTATCTGACCAATAGATTATGACCACGCAAACAGACACGGTCTCATGAAGCTAAGGGAGCAAAAGGAGCAACATGCCAACAAAGCACTTGTGAAGACAGCTTCGTGTGCTTTTACATGGTGAGTGTTTTTACATACCCCCAGCCTGGTTCCACAAAGGGCAACAAAACAAAGAAAAGAACGTAGTGAAACATAAACACTAAGATCAAGAACAGAGGGGAAAAAAAAACCCCACAAATCCAAGGAAAACACCTAAACCGGAGAGTAAGGGCATATTCACACAGGCAGGTCAGAAGAGCTCTTCACACAGCTACTAGAGATGGGCTGTGGCTTTAATGCCGAGCCTCCTGGTGGCTGAGGAGAAAAGGGAAATGAAGTGACCCTGTTCTTGCTGTCCAAGAGAAGGAACACACGGCAGCCATTCTGGAGAAGCTAGGCCTTTTGCCTAGCCACTAATGCTGAAGGAAGCCCACAGGTGGGACGTCCTAGCAAAGCCAATGGGACATGGGATGGATAGCATCCTGCCAGCAAACAGGATGACAGAGCTCCCAAGGCCGCTCCCCACAATATCTCCTGGTGAGGGAAGATGAGGACGCAAGGTGACCAGTGCAGCAATCAATGGGGGAATGTGTGTGGCTCTGCAGCTGGGAGTCTTGTCATGCTCTAGAAGCAAAGTCAGAACTTGGGCGGGGTGGGGGGGGGAGCGCGGGAGCACTGGGAATTCATGGGGAAAGTCACGCCTCACATCCAGAGCCCAAACTGCGGAACTGAAACCATAGGGGTCGAGGCCTCTCTTTGAGCTATTAAGTCCAGAACTGCATGAGACTCTAGGTCTTCCGCCCCCAGTTCCCAACTCCTCACCACCTATCAGCACTCTACACGCTGGGAAGCCCAAAGAAAGTTTCTAGTTCTTTTTTTTTTTTAAGATTTTATTTATTTGCGAGAGAGAGAATGAGAGAGAGCATGAGAGGGAGGAGGGTCAGAGGGAGAAGCAGGCTCCCCGCCGAGCAGGGAGCCCGATGCGGGACTCGATCCCGGGACTCCGGGATCATGACCTGAGCCGAAGGCAGTCGCCCAACCAACTGAGCCACCCAGGCGCCCCGAAAGTTTCTAGTTCTAATCCCCCACTTCTGTCAACCACAAAATTTCCAAACACAATGGGGCCCAATCGTGTTGCTTGCACTGTGTGCTGATGACCTTTTGGAACAAGCAGCCTGACCTTTTCATGCTCTGCTCCTAGGAAGTCACCCCCCTGAAGAGACCCCTCCGGCCGGCCAGCACAGATCCACACCCAGGAGGGTATTAACCCCTGCAGGCCAATGACTGCCCTACGATGGCTTACAAAGCCTTACAGAGGAAGGAACCAAACTTTAGAGAGACCAGGCAACTTACACAAAACCCCACAGCACAAAAGCAGCTGTGGTGGAAGGCTGGCTCAAGAGGTCTCCTTCCCGAAGAACCCCTGGTCGGCCACCGGCAGGATGCAGCAAAATCACCCAAAAGGCCTGATCTCCGTCCGGGTCCAGGCCTGCCCTAGGGGTGCTGCTGCCGCCGACCCGGGATGGCCTGACAACGTGCCATCCGACGAGCTCCCAGGTGATTCTCAAGTGGGAGGCGCACGGAGCACCCTCTGAAGAGCACCGTGTAGGTCCTCTGGAGGGCAGCGCACGCCGGGTCACTGACCTTTGGCTGTCTCACACACATCCCGGGGATAATGGGGAGAATACAGCCCCCAGCGGCCTCACGAGGAGGAGTCCCCGAGACGCAGGCCAACGCCTTCCACACCCCCTTCGTGGGTCTCCAAAAGCAAGGGCGGGCTCAAACTTGCCAATGCTTATCTGCCCGCACAGCAGGGGCATCTCCCCAGGGTGGGCTGGAAGTCTAGGCAGGAGGCCACACTTGGAATCCATCCAGACACAGACATGCTGAGGGTCAGAGATAAGGTGCCGTCCAGGGGGCCGCTCAGCCCTACTCAGGCCTGGGAGGGAGTGGAAACCTGCCAAGGGTCACGTAGACAGAGCACAGCCAGGCTGGAAGGACAGCCAGGGCGTCAGTGGCCCCGGTACCCGCCCCGCCGCACCTCCTCTGCTCATACTGCGAGTACAGCCAAGGGCAAGGGCAAAGGGACGGAAGGGGGCGAGGGGGCCCCTGGCACCACACCTTCCCCTTCTGCGCATTCTCCCCCTTTGTCCCCCTGCCCCGAGCCTCTCAGACCAACGCCGTGGCGTCCTGAAGGCCTTGCTCCCCCGTGGTACCCCCCGGCCCGGGGGGGCTGGCTTCCCAACTGGGAGTCTTGACGAGACAGAGATTAAGAGTACAGGCTCGGGAGTCTGAGACCTGGGCTCAAAGGCTGCCTCTGTCGCTTACCGGCTGTTTGCCACCAGGACAAGCCACTTAACATCTTGGAGCCTCACTTTCCTTATCTGTAAAATGGGGATAATAGCACCTTTCCTCATAGGGTTGTTATGAGAAGAAATTAGATTATGTATGTAAATAACAACGTACATAATAACCCACATTTACCGAGCGCTTTACTCTGAACAACTTTGCACACGTTAGCCGAGTGCTGGCACGGGGTCTGGCACACGATCAACACTTGAGTGGATCAAAAACAAAATCCAAAAGCCCTGCAGGAAAATCCAGCCCAGCGAGGGCTGCCAGCGGAGCAGGGCTGTTTGGAGGAGCTGGGCCTCCCTCGTCCTCAGGGTTAAAAAAACTCACGCAGGGCGATTCCTAACCCAGGTCCGCACCTGGTCACGCGGGGCTCTCCCGCCCAGAGCGCATCCGCTCTGCCGCCGGATGGGTGTCGCAGGCACGTGCTGGGTGCCTGAGCGGGATCCTGCCGCCCCCCCCCCCCCCGCGCGGTGTTCTGAGTGGCGTCCCTGCCCAGGTGCCTGGGGTCACCTCCAGAGTCACGGCACAGACGTCTGGGTGGGCCCTGCCTGAGGTGTGTGCGTGCGCGTGCGTGTGCGTGCGCGCGCGCGCGCGTCTGCACGCCCTACCACGGGGCCTGTCCGGGCTTGTGGGTTTGCTCCGGGCTGCTTTTCGTGTAGAGGTGACTGGGAGGGGGTGTCAGCACACCTCGGGGGCAGTCTTAGCTTCTAGGCTGCTCTCCGTGTGGCAGAGAGGGCGACTCGTGTGCTCTCCTGGGCAGCCTGTGCTGCTCACACATCCCCCACATCCTCTACCCAGCGGGTTGGGCCAGTAGGGAGCAAACTGGTCTGCCTGAGGCTGTGGCCGGTTTTCCCAGGCGGATGAAACCTTTCTATCCACCCTGGGCAGGCCTGAGCTGGTGGCTTCCCCGGGGCTCCAGGAAGGTAGCACAGGGGCTGGCCTGGGGCTGCCTCCTTGGAGAGGGCACGCTGGACGGGGCCCGTCCGAGCGACCTGCAGGGCCCCACTCCCCCCCACCCCCCGGGGCCTGGGGCTCTCTCTGCGGGAAGTGATGCGGGAACAACTCAGCCCCCAGCCTCAGCTAGAGCTTCTCCCCTTCCCTGTGACTCAGCCGGAAGCTTGGAGCTCTCTGGGGTGAGACAGGAATCGGGCTCAGCAGGGTCCCCACCCAGCCGAACCAGCGAGCTGCAGCAGGGCCGTGACTCAGAGCACCACCCCAGCTTTCTCTCCCTGGTGGCTCCTGGCACCACGGCTGACGCTGACCTGGCCCTAACATCCTGCCCCCCGCAGGCCCCAGCAGGATGAGGCCAGAAAATGCCAGCTTCTCTGTGAAGAGCCAGGAAGGTGCCCCCAAGGCAGGGAGGCAGCTGGCTGCCCCTCAGCTCCAATCACAAAGTCCCCAGAGAGGGGTCTGGGCCCCAGGACAAGTCCCTGGGAGCCTCCCAAGAGGCTCCGTGAGAGCACCTCTTCCTCCCCAAGGCGTCACACTGGACTCCTGGACCCACTTGTACCTGCAGGAGCACCACTCCTAGGGCAGGACTACTGACTCAGCAGCAAATGAGGGCACGTCAGCCACCCGGGACGCACATCCTGCCTCTACACCGCCCCGCCCAAGTGCTGGGGCAGGGCAGCCCGAGGGGCCAGAAGCGGTGGGCCCAACAACTGTCACCAGGCGGCTACCGGGCCAAGCCCCCAAGCAGGGAAGGATTACTCTCTGCAGGGCGAGAGGGGCTGTGGGCCAAAAGTCCTCCCTATGCTGGGGTAACCAAGAAAGAGGTAAGAAGTCAAGGGAACCCAGCCTAGAAGCATCCCCTGTTCCTGGGGCAGGCACACTTAGGGAAGCCCACTTCCCAAATGGCCGCGCCTATGGCTTCCAGCGAGTGGGCCAAGAGCTCCTGCCAGAATCACCAGGTGGCCCCTCACCCCTCAAAGGCAGCCCCCACCCCGGGTACCCTAACCCAGGACCTGTCATGAGCTGTCATCACCTCGGGAGCGTCCCCTCCACCAGGACCAAGGGCAGCTCCTCTGTTCCCTAATAACCCCTCTCCCGACTGCCCAAGAGTCCACCTTCCTCCTCTCACACACGTCTCCTGTTTTCTGAAGAAACTGGGACCGGGGGCGCCTGGGTGGCTCAGTCGTTAAGCGTCTGCCTTCGGCTCAGGTCATATCCCAGGGTCCTGGGATCGAGCCCCGCATCGGGCTCCCTGCTCCGCGGGAAGCCTGCTTCTCCCTCTCCCACTCCCCCTGCTTGTGTTCCCTCTCTCGCTGTCTCTCTCTCTGTCAAATAAATAATAAATAAAATCTTTACAAAAAAAAAAAAAGAAACTGGGACCATCAGGTATGGACAACCTCAATTTCCCACTGCCTCCCTATCTCCTCCAAGGCCAAGTCCCGTGTTGTCAACCTCTGCCTCTCAGAAAGCCGTTTTTTTCCTTCAATATTCAGCCTAGAAATCTATGTGCCTCCCTACTCTCCTTTGCAGCCAAACTCCTGAAGAGAAGAGCCGCCCAGAGCTGTCTCCATTCCTCACCTCCCACTCACCCCGACTGGGAGTCAGGCCTCAACCAGCCCCACACTCGCCAGGGGCCAGGCATCACCTCACTGCCAACCTTCAGACACTGAAGGGCATGGCCTGCAGCACCCGGCCTGGTGGAGGCCCCCTGTCCCATAGGTGTGGGCCACAGTGGCCTCAAGGGTCACTTCCCGTCGCCCTGCCACTCCTCCTGGGCCTCCATCCCTCCAAGAGCTAATTTACCGGAGCATCTACTACACGTTTTCAACGGATTGAATGCATGGAGTCTTGGCAAGGAGGTTGTGAAGGAGGCCTGACCACCTGAGGTTTTCAGGGGAGAGCTGCCTGCAATCAGCCAGTTAGGAAGAGTGGTGGAGCCGGGATTGGAACCGGGGCTGGCAGCTCTAGCGTCTGTGTCATTAACCTAACTGCCGTCGCTCTGGAGTCTGCTCTTTCATGTTGTTCCCTGGGGTCTGCCCTTGGCCTCGAGATCACACACCCACACCCATCGCTTCAACGATCCAGACACTGGCAAACCCCAAATCTCGCCATCAGTGCAGATCTTCCATCCAGCGGGAGACTGGCCATGACCACCGCCCACCACCGCCCCCTTCGGCTTGGGCTCTCGTGCCCTGCGTCACCCACTGGAAACCTGGACAGGTTCCTTCCTCCCTCTCCTTCACCCCACGGACATCCCATCCATAACCAAATTCTGCCAATTTTCCCTCCTTAATACTTGCCAAATCTATCCCATTTGCTACCACAGTCCTGAGCCAGGCCACCACCCTTTCCCGCCTGGGATACCACCACAGCCCCTCAACAGGCCCCTGCCCCCAGCCCAGCCTCTGTGCTGCAGCCACAGGGCTCTCGGGGAACTGTCCTGGTCCATCAGGTATGGACAACCTCAATGTGCCCCACTGTCCAAGCCCCAAACTCGCCAGCCCTCGCCACATCTCCCTCCCCTGCTTCAACTGAGTGACACCAAGCTGCAACTCCAGGTCCTATTTCTCTCGCCTTTACTCAAGGCCTGCAACGCCCTTCCTTCTCACCAATTCCTACTCATCCTGAGACTCAGCTTGGTTTCACCTCCTCCAGGAGGCCTTCCTGAATCCCCAGCTGGGCGAGGGCCCCCTCTCTGCGCCCGTCACTTCCCCTTCACACCTCTCACGGTGCACCGGCCACGTGGTTTGCCGATGGCTTTCTGTGTCTGTCTCCTCCACCCAGTCAAGAGCTCCTTGAGGAGCAGGACGTGCTTATTCATATTTGTATCATCTGGCCAGGTAAGGTCCAAGGAACATGTCATCGAATGCTAAGTCCCAATTCAGGGTACTCTGGTCCAGGGAGGGGTCTGAGATTCCAAGAGGACAGCCTAGAGGTCCCGAAGCCTCTCGCTCACAAGAGCGTGTCTGAGAAGCACTGCCCTGCTCGGCCCCCTCCCCAAAGCACTGAGCACTCAGTCCCGCTAGCTCGGGGCCCAGACAGAAGCGTGACAGCTGACAGACAGGAGAGAGGTCACAAGGGCTGTAAAGGGGAGCCGCACTGCCCACGTGTGAGTCCTGACTTATCACTGACCAGCCGTGCAGCTCGGAACGGGGACCTGCTGTCCCTGAGAGGGAGCCCTCACCGGGCTGCCGCAAAGACCAGATAAATGCAGTGTGGAGAAGTGCCAAGTCCTGCTCCCAGATTAGGGGGCCACCAACAATCAGGACTGACCCTATCCGTACCCTCCCCTGCTCCTCCTGCCACCTTCCTTCCTCCCCACCCTTGCTCTGAGTAAACACCCACCACTCTGGCCACCTCAGCAGCTCACTCATGCAGAAGAGAGGGGACAAGGGCAGGTGGGGCTCCAGTCGCCTGGAGGCAGGAGCCCCTTTGAAGAGGTGGCTAGTGCTCAGCCCCAGATGCATGTTGCCAAGTGGACTGGGGGCCCAGCCTTGCCAGAACTTCAGAAGAACTGGAAAATTGGATTTTTACCTTACATTTCCTGAGTTTTAAATATCAGCAACTAATTAAGATTTCCTAAAACACTTGGAGGCCAAAGAAAATCTACTTCCGTGCTGGCCCTGGACTGCCATCCCACCCCACCCCCCCACCCCGCCACAGGGTGCAAACCTGTGTCTGAGATGTTTGCTCCTGGTCTCCTGAGTGGACCTTACTTCCACCGTGGCCACACCATCCGGGGCCTCAGCCGGATCCCGTTCCCATCCAGCGAGTGACCTCCGTATGTCTCTTTACCAGATGGACAAACGTAACCTATCAACTATTCCAGGGCCAAGCTGGGCCATTCTGCTGCTTCCCCGCACTTCACAACTGAGGCTGCAAGCAGCTGTTCTAGCGGACAGAATGTGGTTCTCGAGTCAGAGAGCTGTAGCCCACAGCTTGACCCCAAACCTTTCTAGTCGCACGACCCTGACCGCGTTGAGTTAGCTTCTCCAAGCCTCGGGCCCCCCACAGGATGGAGTGACCCCACCTCCAGCACCTGGCACACGGGGGGTGCCCCAACCTGGGCGGCTTTCTTTCCTGTCTGTTAGCACCCCTCAGAGGATGAGCAAGGGGAGGCCAAAAAGGAGAGGAGTCTGCTCATTTGGCCCCCGTTTAGTAGCAGTTATGATAAAATGAGAAATTTCTGTCTACTGGACCCACTGAAACCCCCTCCCCACAGCCCCGCCTCTCTGAACCCTACTAACCGTCAAGATGGGCTTTTCAGAGGACCCATCAGTGCAGAGCAGAGAGATCCCACAGAGAACACGTCAGATCTCAGGGAGGCAGAGCCATATGCCTTGGACAAAATACTTCACCTCTCTGAACCTCAGCTGTCTTATCTGTAAAATGGGGATAACTTTACCCACCGTGTAGGGGGAAACAAGACAACTAAGCCTGGCGCTCACAGTAGCTCTATACCCACTACCTTACTTTCGACCTTCTTCTAGACACGAAACACTGCAACACAAACGCGAGGACGTCGGCTGTGCCACCTCAGGGCTGCAGGTGGTCCTGCCCCGAACCGGAGAGGCTCACAGAGGAGTGGCGGCTAGAAAAGGACCAGGGAGACTGCATAGGGCTAGGCACAGAGAAAAGGCTCGCCTATGGCTTTGAGCATGGCGGGAGATGGGGTGGAGCCTTTACGGGACCTTGGGCATCTGTCCCAAGACGGCAAACTCCATGTGAGCCACTCTCCACCCTGGACACAGCGGAGCCTGGCCGGGAGGACAGGATGCAAGGAGGAGGGGCAGGGGCCCACGGGGAGGGCCCCATCAGAGGCCTCTCCACCCATCCTGAGCACCCACGGCAGGGTGGGGGTCGGGCCACAGCCTCTAGAAGGGGACAAAGGAAGGAGTGACTACATAAGCCGAGTCCAGCCTTTTCTCCAGGCTCTGTGCCATCTTCTGTCTCCCTTGCGTGGAGGATGAACGTGCAGGTGTATCCAGATGTGCCCCCAAACTTGTGCAAGCTTAGAGTTTTGCTGGGCTGGCTTACAGGCATTTCGACACCCAGCTGAATGTGGGTTATGCACAGGGCAGAGTGGAACCAGTGAGGGGCAGGGCAGAGGGAGAGGTGCAGTCCTCCCCCAGGCAGAGGAAGTTCTTAGGGGCAAAGAAGAACTTCAAAGAGCTGAACCAGGAGCACTTAAAAAGTGCACTAAATTCAGCAGGACCCCTTGGGTGACTTGCTTTGTCTTCCACCCCAGAGCAGGGGGTGGGACCTGCACTATTCCATTCCCTGACCTGGCAGGTCTTGGCAGCTAGCAGCGGGCCTGCCTACAGCCAGCGCTCAGTGTCACCCAAATGGATGCAAATAACCTCACCAAGCGAGGCAGGCAGGGAATTTCCACCAGAGAGAACAGAGGCTGCTACCTTTTACTGGGGACGGAGCACGTGTCAGGCACTGGGCCAAACACTTTCCATACATTATTTCCTGTAATCCGCTCAGAGCCCTGTGAGATGGGTCCTGCCATTATTCCCGGCTTGCCCCAGGTGGTGCAGTTAGGAGGCAAGTGAGTCTTCAAAGCCCAGCTATTAGCGCCCATAGTTACAGCTCTTTCCACTTGGCTCTGAAGGGGCCACGAAGATGCCAGGCCATGGGACAGAGCTGACGACAAACGCTCATGTGGAGCTGAGGCCACATTCAGGAGGAAGGCCTGTCACCAGCCAACAAGACTCTGAAAGCGGCCTGCACTGGGGGCTTCTCGGGGCAACCATGACCCTGGGTGTCCACTCCGGGGTCAGAGGACAGGCAGCTGATTTGTGCCAATGCCCAGTTCCCCGGCTCAATGGGGTTTTGTTGACTGCAGTTCGCAAGGCCTATGGATTTATTTCCAATCTGGTTTGGAAACACTGTGTCCAGACCTTTCCAGACAGGCACTTCTGGGGCAGGGGGAAATTAATAACTCCTCTTAATTGCCCAAATAAGGGAACTCAATAAGACTTTCATGAGCCAAAGGAGGTTTGCTTTGTTTCTTTCTACACAGCCCGGCTGGGAGGCAGTGGCCTTGCAGCTCACACACCCGGCGCCATTATTTCCACTCGGCAGCTCTCCTCTTCTGAGCCTTTGGTCCTGGAACGTCAAACTACGCTTTCCAGCGCAAGAGAACCAAAATTCCACACACTTCTTTGAAGCATTCCTTCCACAGAGACAAGTAACTTCCCTTTAAGGCCTCTCCTTGTCCAGCTGGCCCTGGAGTCCCGAGTTCCCCTCCCCCTCTTGGCCACTGGACGAGACCACAAATGGGGGATCCCCTCCTTCACGGTCCCAGGAATCTGCTGCGGATTAACAGCAATGAGGAGAGTTCCCTAGAAAGGACCCCACACATGAACTGGACGCCCCACTTCTAGAGACTTTGTTTCAAACCACAGACACAGCTCACTGTCCCTAGGCATCCGGGCCCTTGGGGAGCTTGGGTGGGAACGCAGTAGGGGAGGACAGGTAGCCTGAAAGGGAGGTGTAGTCTCTCCCTCCATGCCTCTCTCCCCGTTCTGTGAGGGAGGGGCCATGGGCCCTTGTGCCCAGAGTCCCCATGGTCACCTCAGGCCTACGCAGGATAGGCACGCTGCCAGGAACATCTAACAAGCCCCCAAGGATGAGGCAGGAAGCTGCCTGCAGCCACGCTCCAAAGGTGAGCCTGTCCAGTCACCAGGGCATTCCCCTCTGGGGCTTCCAGTATCAAGGGCCAGGAGGAAGTCTAGGGAGGCAGGCCCTCTGGGGTGTGGTCCATATCAGTAAAGTATGGATGTGTGCTCACAAGTTCAGATGTTGGGTGCTGCCAACTATTCCAGGGCTTTGGGGGGACTAGAAAAAGAGGCTCCCTCTGGGCAGACCCAGTCTCAGGAACACAGCAGAAGCTTTGTCTTCTTCTAGGAGCCACAGCTTGCATTTCTAGGCCCTTTGAACCTCTCAAGGGACACCTTTGTGCAGCGCATCTGTGCCAGTCCTAACAGGGGAAACTGTGTCTCAGTCCTCTGGGAGTTTGGATTTTCACCTAAGGATCTGGGAGAGGGGAATGCACAGACATCCGGACCAGAGTACCAACTGACCTGTGCGGGGGACGCTGGCGTGTGACAGAGCCTGGCAACAGTCACAGATTTGTGGAAGTGGGCCAGGTCTGAGAGCTATGTGGGTAATAACCACCAAGCGTTCTAGCCGCTCTCAGGACGCAGGCCCTCTTGGTTCCCCCTCACGGCTCCCCAGTTCTGCCTTTCAGTTACCCTCTGGGTGGTCCCCGTCCAGTTCCAGAGCTGGACACAAGATTAGCTGCGCTTGCGATGGCTCTGTGAGCTAGCCCAGGGCCATAAATGGAGTCCTTCAGAACATTTGTTCCCACTTTACTGCCCTCCTGCCAGAGCTAAGAGGGTTTAAGGACAAAGGGAGTTGTGGCCACAACCGAGAAAGTGGCAAGGCAGTCGGCCCGGGTCCGGATACACTTGTTTATCCTCACTTAATGAGATGGAGCACCCAAGGGACTGTGGTCAAATGAACACACCAGCACCACCCCCACCCCAGGCAGTCACCCTGGCTCTGTGCAGGATGTGCAGGAATGAAGCCTGTGCTTCACACTAACGATAATGCCAGCTAACACTTATGGAGCGGTTTCCATGTACCAAGCCCTGTCCTAAGGACTTTTCAAACATAAACTGATTTAATCCTCACAACCTTGAGGTATGTGCTATTATTATCCCATTTTAAAGATGAGGAAATCAAGGCCCGGGAAGAGTTAAGTAGCTTGCTCAAGGTCACATGGTTACTAAGTGGTGGAGGCAGGATTTGAACCCAGGCTATGTTCTCAGCATGGTCTTGCAATGTTTCAGACAGGGTTATTCAGGGCCACAAGCACCCTGAGTTAATCTAAGTGATGATTCTGCTACTCTTCCCTTTTGTACACAGAATGTTTTCAGGGGTGGGGATGCAGCAGAGAGAAGGAAGTTCGGTCTACTTTCAATATGTAACCTCTAATTCATACGTCTTTTATTCTAATTCTCCCAGTGTGACAACAAGTTAAAGGGCTTGGAGAAACAACATCTACTGAGCCCCTATAAAGCTTGTGCCCACGGAACTCAGCTAGTTTCATGAAATCTCCAAGACAGCCTTGCAAGGTACCTACTACTGTGCCCATTTTGCAGATGAGCAAACCAGGGCACAGGGAGAAGGGAATTACTAGCCCAGTAGTAGAAATGGGCTTGGAATCCGGGTCCCTCTGATTTCAAAGAGAAGCTGGAGACGCAACAAGACGTAAAGGGGTAGGGACAGGGGAGAGCCAGGGGCCACAGCAGCAGGCATGAGTACCAGGTGAGGGACCTCACCAATGAGGATGGTACTCCCAGGAGGATTCTCTCTCAGGGCCTAGGAGTCACAGAGCAGCCCCCATCCCTGGTAGGATCGCTCTCGGGCCCCGGAGGGATCCCACCATGTTCGGGCCGGGGCAGCGCCGATAGGCCAGGGTGAAGGGCTGGGAGGGAAGATGGGACTCCTGTCCCGCTGCGGCTCGGGAATCCTGCTGCGACTTGCTGGAATACCAGAACCCCAGTGTTTATGGGACGGCAAGCACGGCCCCCTCCACCCCGAGACGCCCTCGGGGGCGGCACCGCGGCTGGCTCTGGTCAGCATCAAAGACAAGCAGATGGGCAGGCGGACCAGCGGGTAGCCAGCACCGGGGGCGGGGGGAGGGGGGCTGCCACCGCCGAAAAGGACGCCCTACTGAGGGGCGAGCTTGGACGCAGAGCGGGCGCGAGACCCCCCCTCCCCGCCCTCTAAAGGAAGGGAAGAAAGGGGCCCGCGGCCCCACAGTTGCCCTCTCTTCTCTCTCCCTCCTCGCAGCGCTCTGAAAGAAGGAGGGGTCCTAATGGACCCCAAGCCTCTGACAGGCCCCCTCCTCCCTCCTTCCTTTGTCACGGCAGCCTCCGCACAGGCACCTCCCGGCCGCCTCCCCTCCCCCCGACCCCAGCCCGCGCCCCCGCGGGGTCGCCCCAGCGCTCACCCAGCGGCAGGCTGATCCGAGGGGCGAGCGCCGGAGTCGGCGGCGGCGGCAGCAGCAGCAGCAGGAGCAGTAGGAGTAGCGGCGGCAGCCGGGGCGGCAGGGCGCCCCGTGGGGCGCACGGTCGGCTCCCCCGGCCCATCGCGGAGCTCCGGACAGCGGGGAGCGACGGCGTCCTCCGGGCTCCGGCTCAGGTGGCTCAACTTGACTCGCGGGCTGCAGCCCCGCCCGCTAGACCTGAGGGGGAGTTGGGTGGGGGGTGGGGGGGAGCTGCTGTCACGTGGCCCTAGGTGGGCGGGGCCGAAGGAGGAAGTCGGGCGGCTAGCCCTGCCTCTCCCGCTCCGCTCCCGCCCCGCCCCCTGCTCACTCGGGGCGCCGGAGGCCCGAGGGGCGGCCGCGTGCTGCGCGAGCTCGGTGCGCGCCTGGAGGACGCCAACCAGTCGCCGCCGAGGCCGCAGGAACACGGGGGCGCGGAGAGCTGACCCGTGGGTCTTCTCCCCCGCCTCGCAGGCCCTCCCACCGCCTCCCCGACCCCTTCCGGCTCCTCTGCAACCCCCTGAGCGCGTGCCGTTGGGAAAACGTGTGGGTCTCTCTCCCTGGGCGCCTCCCGAGGGTCGGGCCTTGGTCTCCACCCCTTCCACCCCCCACGCTGGTGCTCCTGACACCCACTTGCCCGTGACCAAATGAATCGGCCAAGCCCGTGCTGGTGACGAGGCTAGTTGCTTCTGAGTTTCACTTCTGCACGGGTCAACCCACCTTAGGTCTTGGCTGGGCGTTCACTCCAGGCTCAGAGCTTGATCTAGGTACCCTGCGTGGTCATCCCCGTCTAGATGTCCATACGAAGCCAAACCTTGGAGGGGCGGGCGGGCGAGATTAGCTTAAGTGGGATAACTACATGTAATGTACTGTGAAGGACGACTGACCTCCTCCACAGGCTGCACGTTGCCTAGCAGGTGAAAGTACTCCCTCAGGCTGGAGTGGAATCCCACAGGCACCCACCACAATCCTCCTGGCTCCTAACATCCTCAGGGATGGGGCTTAGTTCTGCTGAGACTGGACGGGGCGGGGGGGGGGTGTCAAACTGCAGACTGGACCCCCTAGTGGGTCCCTATCAGCATTAAAAAAGCAGAATAGCCTGGGTGGCTCAGTCCCGTAAGCGTCTGCCTTCCGCTCAGGTCGTGATCCCGAGGTCCTGTGATCCAGCAGCAGGTCGGGCTCCCTGCGGAGCCCGCTTCTCCCTCTCCCTCTTCCTCTGCTGCTCCCCCTGCTTGTGCTCACGCGCGCTCTCTCAAATAAATAAAATCTTTTTTTTTTTAAAAGATTTTATTTATTTATTTGACAGAGAGAGAGAGAAAGCACAAGTAGGCAGAGAGGCAGGCAGAGGGAGAGGGAGAAGCAGGCTCTCCACTGAGCAGGAAGCCCGATGTGGGGCTCGATCCCAGGACTCTGGGATCACGACCCGAGCCGAAGGCAGCCGCTCAACCGACCGAGCCACCCAGGCGCCCCAAATAAATAAAATCTTAAGGGAAAAGGCAGAATAGCAAATATCAAAGTGCAATGATCACGGAAGATCAGAAAGTGTTGGGAAACGTGTTTCAACTTTTCCTAAAGGTGCACAGGATCGCAGTAAGATGTAATTCTTCCTGTACTTCAAGTCAAAGGTAGTTTGAAAACCTCCGCTAGGCTAGTCATTTCCTGGCAGTGGTGATGGTTTCTCCAGAAACTGGCTGGAAAGTTCCTCTTCACCCCCAGCCATAACTAGCCTCCTCAGAGCCACCACCTGTTGCTTTCACCCCACTGCCAGGGCCTGTCACTTCCTCTCCCCCAGGGTGGCTGTCAGGAGATGGGCACAGCACCCACATAGTCCCAGGTCTCCTCTCCTAGTCAGGCTTCCCCATGCTCTGTGATTTCTGTACCTCCGCCATCCTAACACCCTTCTGTGGACACGGTCCAGGCTAGTAGCATCCTTTTTATAAAGGGGCTCCCAGCACTGGACACACAATTCCACACGGGGTGTGGGCAGCACCAACCCCCAGAGGTTCTAGCATTACAGGCCTTGGACACTTTACCTCTATTAATGGTGTCAATCTGTTTCTTAGCCAGTTATACTCAGGCTTCTATCTGCAGTCAGGACCTCCGTCCCGAACTCCAGATGGCCTCAACATTTCTACCGGGCTGTCTTGTCCGTCAGGCATCTCATATCCAACATGTCCTACACTAAGCTCCTGATCTCTCCCCTCTCCCTCCCCAAAATGGGTTCCTCCTATGTGAGCTTTCTCCATCTCATTTAAAGGCAAGTCCATCTTCAAGCTGCTTAACTACTTTCTTTCATTTCCTCACATCTGACCCACTAGGAAATCCATAATCTGACCATTCACCACCTCCCAGTGTGTGTGTGGGGGGGGGTCACTATCAGCACCCTCTTTCTCCTGGTTACTGCAAGTTCCTCCTAACTGCTACCTCTGCTTCCCTGCAACCTATTCTCAACTCAGCAACCAGAATCTTTCTTTTTTTTTTTTTTGAAGATTTTATTTATTCATTTGAGACACAGAGATACAGAGAGAGAGAGAAAGCATGAGCAGGGAGAGAGGCAGAGGGAGAGGGAGAAGCAGGCTCCTCGCTGAGCCAGGAGCCCGATGTGGGGCTCGATCCCAGGACCCTGGGATCATGACCTGAGCCGAAGGCAGACGTTTAACCATCTGAGCCACCCAGGCGCCCAACCAGAATCTTTCAAAACCAGTAAGGTCATGGCACTCCTTTGCTTGAAACCCTCCAAGGGTTCCCTGTCTCACTCAGAATAAAAGCCAAAGACTTACAGTGGTGTACAAGGCCCTGTGTCATCCTCACCCCCACCACATCCTCCACTGCTCTCCCCCTACTCACTCTACTTCAGGCACACCCCCACCACTCCTCTTAGGACCTTTGTCCTGGCTACTCCCTCCGCCGGGGCACTCTTCCCCCAGATAGCCACATGATTGAGTCCCTTGCTTCCTTCAGATCCTTGCTCAAAGATCACCTTCTTGAAGAATCTGAACTTCCACCCATATCCCCTTACCTGGAGAAACTTTTTCAAAGCACTCATCACCTTTGCTGTGGTTTTTCATTATTGCCTGAAATCCCCACCTGACCCCACTCCCCAGCACCAAGAATGTTGACTGAGGAGGGCAGGGATTTTTTTTTTTTTTTTAAGATTTTGTTTATTTTACAGAGAGAGAGAGAGCACAAACAGGGGGAGCAGCAGAGGGAGAAGGAGAAGCAGACTCCCCACCGAGCAAGAAGCCCTATGCGGAGCTCGATCCCAGGACCCTGGGATCATGACCTGAGCTGAAGGCAGACGCTTAACCGACTGAGCCACCCAGGCGCCCCAAAGGAGGGCAGGGATTTTTGCTTATTCGGCTAGTTAACTAACATGGCCCAAGCTTCTAGAACAGTGCCTGGCGTATGGCAGACCCTCAATAAGTACTGGCTACACGAATGAATGAATGAATGAATGGATGGATGTAACCCAAGAGTCATGGAATACTGCTGGCTCATGTCAGCTAACAACCAGAGCTACTTTTCTATATCAACTTTCATCTAGTAAAGAGTTCCCCCAAACCTCAAATTATGCAATTAACATTTTCAACCTAAGCACAGGACTTCATATTGATCTCCTTTAAATCTACTAGTTCTGGTCCAAATTTCATCCTATTGAGGTCATTTTGAGTATTCATTCTATTATCATAGAATTTGACTTCCCTTCCCAGTTTTGAATCATCAGTAAATTTGGTAATCATTTCTTAGCCTTTATCCGAGTCACTGATAAAAAATATTGGGTGTCAGGGGTGCCTGGCTGGCTCAGTCGGAAGAGCGTGAGGCTCTTGATCTTGGGGTTGTAAGTTCAATCCCCATGCTGGGTGTAGAGACTACTTAAAATCTTAAAAAAAAAAAAAATACTAGGTGAGCAGACCTATTGCCCACTCTCCAACAAAAGGTACCAGGTCTCCCTAGGGAAGGCAAGCCTGGGACATTTTGTTGGGCCAAAAAGCAAGGAAGTGATGAAAGACTAATGTGGGGGGGGGCGCCTGGGTGGCTCAGTTGGTTGGGCAACTGCCTTCGGCTCAGGTCATGATCCTGGAGTCCCGGGATCGAGTCCCGCATCGGGCTCCCTGCTCAGCGAGGAGCCTGCTTCTCCCTCTGACCCTCCCCCCTCTCATGTACTCTCTCTCATTCTCGCTCTCTCAAATAAATAAATAAAATCTTTAAAAAAAAAAAAAAAAGACTAATGGGGTCACGTCAAAAGGACACGGGCCCAGCTTGATGACTAAACCTGAGATAATTTGAGACTCAAAAAGCATACTGAAGTAATGGGTCCTAATGTATCAAAATAAAACAATCCATTAGTCTGCAGTGAAACTCAGGAAAACACACAGAGAGAAAGAAAAGAGGTAGAAAGGAAGCTTTTCTTTATAGAAGAATGTTGGCCGATGAATGTAGAGGAAAGAGTAGACTTCAGAAAGCCTCGATTCAAGCAAGGGTAATCAGCGGATGCTAAGCCACTGGGTAAAAGATTTTTGGGAAACTGTATATGAACAAGGTCTCAAAGTCTGTCCTACAAGTGACTTACTAATTACCAAAAGGAAAATGTATCTCTGGGGCAGAACTCTGGCAGCCACTACCTTAACCAAGTGGCCTAAAGTAGCATCACCAGGGGCGCCATCAACAGGTGGCTCAGTCAGTCAAGCGCCTGCCTTTGGCTCAGGTCATGATCCCAGGGTCTTGGGATGGAGCCCTTCGTGGGGCTCCCTGCTCGGCAGGGAGTCTCCTTCTCCCTCTCCCTCTGTTCATGCTCTCCCTCTCTCTCTCTCAAATAAATAAATAAAATCTTTAAAAAAATAAATAAAGCAGCATCACCAGTAATGCAAGTGCCCGATGCATTTACCTCCTGGTAATGATGCAATAAGAAATACACAACATCATCGGTCCTTGGAGCACTTCTGGCAAACCCAGATCTAATGATAAGGACACAATCAGATACCAAAGAAAACTAGCTTGGACTCTTCAAAAAGCTCAACCCGGTGAAAGATAAAAAAGACAAGGGACTATTTTAGGTCAAGAAACGAAAAGAGACATGATAACCAGAAGAAATATGTGAACATTGATGGAATCTTGAAAGAAAAAAAAAAGAAAGCCATGCAGAATTGGGGAAAATGTTACGATGCACCGCGTCTTAGGTATTACAGCACTATTGCTCATTTTCTTTGGTATGATAATGGCACTGTGGTTTTAGGGGAATGCTATCATCCTTCAGAGATGCCTGCTGAAGTTTGTAGAGGTGAAGTGTCATGTCTGCAACCTACTTTCCAATGATTCAGCAAAAATGTGTGTGTGTGTTAGAGTGAGTGTGACTGTCACAAAGTTTTAATACAATTAGTTGATATAGAAAAGTTCCAGGTGTTTCAGGGTTTTGTAGGTTTTAGGGGGAAAAACCAGATAGGAGGGGGCCAAAAGCAGAGCCCAGGGCCACTAGAGACCTCTATCGGGGTGGAAACTGATCAATATCCTTTCAGCTATGTGTCCTCCGACCTGCACTCCTCAGCCCACAATCCTCCATATTATCCACAAGAATATTATGAAACGGTTGTGAGAAACCTTGTTGAAATCAAGGTACTAGCTACCGCATTTCCTTTGGGCTTCTCCTTACCATTCTTAACCGGAACAGGGGCTGGTGAGTGGCACGTGCTCAATTAGCAGCTGGTGGGTGCCCGGATCTCTGCATCAGCTCGCTCCCCAAATGGCAGCGAGGCTGGTGTGCCCCCGTGTCTTGGCAACACACGGGTTGTCTGGCTGCTCTGCTCATCCCTGAGGAGAAGAGGCAGAGGCTGATGCGGCCTCGCTTGGTGGGTAATTACACCCTGTTCGTGGTTGCTCAAATGCTTCAAGTATGTCGTATGCCAACTGGGTAGCGAGTCTCTTGAGGACAGTGACTAGACATATCTTTGGAACCCCCACTGCCTAGCATGGCACTCTAGCAGGGCTGACGAAATGAGGGACCTGGAGGAGTACCCTCCAATCCATGCCCCCAATATGGCAACCTCGGCCCTTGTGGGCTCCTCTGTCTTCCGTTAGCATGCTAATTTGTTCTCCCCCAGACTAGAAAAAACAGGAGGATGACTGACTGAGAGAGACCTCATTTGAGCTGACTTCCTGTGGGATAAAGAGTGGTTCCCAAGCCAACGCTGTGTGCCCTGCTCCCCTCTGCCACTCTTGGATGTAGGCAAGTCTTTCTTGGCCAGAACATCGGGGTTTATAAAGAGCTCAGGGGCGGCTCGGAAAGGCAGCATAAGAGACGAAGAGAAAAGCAACGCTTCTGTGCCCCCAGCCAGCAAGATGAAGTCGTCAAGCCTGGCCCTCTCTTTCCCCATTCACACTCACACAGCCCTTGCCCTTTCCATCCTCCCATCCTCCCCTGGGTTTCTTCTCTCTGTCTCTCCCTCCCAGTCTCTCCTTTTCTCTCCCTCTCTCTGGCACAGACACAGACACACGTAGAAGGAAGACAAAAACACAAAAATGAGAGATAAAATGTGTACAAGAATATATCCAAAGGGGCCAAATGAAACTTCTCGATGGTGAGAGATGTTCAGACTAGGGGGCACATGCCTAGTAGGCAGAGAAGGAAACTTTAGGGATGGCCAGAATATTCTCTATCTTGATCTCGGTGTTAGTTTCACAAGTGTATACAAATGTTAACATGTTTTGAGCTGTACACTAAGGATCTGTGCATTTTCCGGTATGTAAATTCGTATCTTATACCTGTTATCATGGGAAAAACAAAAAACAAAAACAAAGAAGCCAAAAGGTTAAAAAACAACAACAACTCACCTGTAGGATCAGGTGGGAGAAGAACAAAATGTGAAGAACTACAGGGGCACCTGGGTGGCTCAGTCAGTTAAGCATCTGACTCTTGATTTTGGCTCAGGTCATGACCTCAAGGTCATGGGATCGAACCCTGTGTCGGGCTCCGGGCTCAGCATGGAGTCAGCTTGGGATTCTTCTCTCTCCCTCTGTCCCTCCCCTACTCATACACTCTCTAAATAAAATCTTTTTTTTTTTTTTTTTAAGATTTTACTCACTTGAGAGAGAGAGAGAGAGAGAGCAAGCATAAGCAGGGGGAGGGGCAAAGGGAGAGGGAGAAGCAGACTCCCAGCTGAGCCAGGAGCCCGACACAGGGCTCGATCCCAGGGCCCAGAGATCATGCATGACCTGAGCCAAAAGTAGACACTTAACCACCTGAGCCCATCTGAGCCACCCAGGCGCCCCAAGTAAATAAAAATTGTTTTAAAAAGATGAGAAGAGCGGGCGCCTGGGTGGCTCAGTTGGTTAAGCGACTGCCTTCGGCTCAGGTCATGATCCTGGAGTCCCGGGATCGAGTCCCGCATCGGGCTCCCTGCT
>NC_138377.1:121841741-121858426 GCF_054177405.1 Leptonychotes weddellii | reverse complement strand
TTTTTTTTTTTTTTAAGATTTTATTTATTTATTTGAGAGAGAGAGAATGAGAGAGAGCACATGAGAGGGGGGAGGGTCAGAGGGAGAAGCAGACTCCCTGCCGAGCAGGGAGCCCGATGCGGGACTCGATCCCGGGACTCCAGGATCATGACCTGAGCCGAAGGCAGTCGCTTAACCAACTGAGCCACCCAGGCGCCCTCCCCTGTTATTATTATTATTATTATTATTATTTTAAGATTTTATTTATTTGACAGAGAGAGCGAGAGCAGGAACACAAGCAGGGGGAGTGGGAGAGGGAGAAGCCGACTTCCCGGTGAGCAGGGAGCCCGGTGTGGGACTCGGATCATGACCTGAGCCGAAGACAGACGCTTAACGACTGAGCCACCCAGGCGCCCCCCTATTATTATTTTTTTTAAAGATTTTATTTCTTTATTTTTGTGAGACACAGAGAGAGAGAGTGTGAGAGCATGAGAGGGGACAGGAGGGTGGGGAGAAGCAAACTCCCCACTGAGCAGACAGCCTGAGGGGGGGCTCCATCCCAGGGTCCTGGGACCACGACCTGAGCTGAAGGCAAACACTTAACCAACTGAACCACCCAGATGCCCTAAAATCCAGAGTATTTAAATAACTTGTTGAAAGTTACACAGTTTGGAAGAGATTGGGACAAGATATTCACCAGCCTTTTCTGAGTCCAGAGCCCCTGTGCCAGGGAAAGGCATGTGATGAATACTTGGCAGCTATTTAAAAAAAACCTTTTAGGGGCACCTGGGTGGCTCAGTTGGTTGGGCGACTGCCTTCGGCTGGGGTCATGATCCTGGAGTCCCGGGATCGAGTCCCACATCGGGCTCTCTGCTCAGCAGGGAGTCTGCTTCTCCCTCTGACCCTCCCCCTCTCATGCTCTCTCTCTCTCTCATTCTTTCTCTCAAATAAATAAAATCTTTAAAAAAAAAATTCTTAAAAAAAAAATAAAAAAAACCTTTTATAGTGGGATGCCTGGGTGACTCAGTGGATTAAGTGTCTGCCTTTGGCTCAGGTCATGATCCCAAGGTCCTAGGATCAAGTCCTGCATCGGGCTTCTTGCTCAGCAGGGAGTCTGCTTCTCCTTCTGCCTGCCGCTCCCTCTGCTTGTGTGCTCTCTCTCTCTGATAAATAAATTTTTTAAAAACGATTTTATGGGGCGCCTGGGTGGCTCAGTCGTTAAGCGTCTGCCTTCGGCTCAGGTCATGATCTCAAGATTCTGGGATCGAGCCCCACATCGGGCTCCCCGCTCCGCGGAAAGCCTGCTTCTCCCTCTCCCACTCCCCCCACTTGTGCTCCCTCTCTCGCTGTGTCTCTCTCTGTCAAATAAATAAATAAAATTTAAAAAAAAAAAACAAAAAACGATTTTATATATTGGGTGCTTGGGTGGCTCAGTTGGTTAAGCGACTGCCTTTGGCTCAGGTCATGATCCTGGAGTCCCGGGATCGAGTCCCACATCGGGCTCCCTGCTCCTTGGGAGCCTGCTTCTCCCTCTGACCCTCTTCCTTCTCGTGCTGTCTCTCATTCTCTCTCTCTCAAATAAATAAATAAAATCTTTTAAAAAAAGAAGAAGAGGGGTGCCTGGGTGGCTCAGTCAGTTAAGCATCAGCCTTCAACTCGGTCATGATCCCAGGGTCCTGGGATGGAGCCTCAAGTCAGGCTCCCTACTCAACAGGGAGTCTACTTCTCCCTCTCCCTTTCCCCATTCCCCTCCAGAAGCCCCCACTCATGCTCTCTTTCTCTCTCAAATATATAAATAAAATCTTAAAAAAAAAAAAGACATAATAAGAGAACAAGAAGGTAAGCCACTGAATGGGAGAAAACTTTTAGTGTATGTGTCCAAAAAGGGGACTTATATCAGAATGTATATAAACTCCTACAAATCAGAAACAGGAAGAATCCAGTGGGAGAAAAAAATAAGCATAAGAAAGAGGCACTTCATAAAAGAAAATAATCAAATAAATATTAAACATATGAAAAGGAGCTCAGTCTCATCCATTTCCAGGCAAATGCAATTTAAAACCGCCATGAAGGGCGCCTAGGTGGCTCAGTCAGTTAAACCACTGACTCTTTATTTCAGCTCAGGTCATGTTCTCAGGGTCATGGGAAGGAGCCCAGCATCTGTCTGGGCTCTGTGGTCAGCAGGGAGTCTGCTTTAGATTCTCTCTCTCTCTCTCCCTCTGCCCCTCACCCTGCTCACACACACACACACTCTCAAATAAATAAATCTTTAAAAAAAAAAAAAAAACTGCCACGAGATACCTCTACACACTCAGGAGAATGACCCAAACCCAGAAGAACGACAACGCCAAGTGTCAGCAAAGATGTGGAGAAACTGAAACTCCCATACATTGCTGGTAGAAAATAAATGAGACAATCACTTGGAAAAGCCATTTAAAGTGTCTATGAAAGCTGAATGCTTATGCAGTAACCTATGAGCCACTAACTCACTTTTAAGTGTTGTCCAACGGAATTTCCTACATACGTGCAGCAAAAGACAAGCGCTAGAACATTCATACAAGCCTCATTAATAAAAGCCCCAAACCAGAAAAAAAAACAATGTCCATCAATAGTAGAATGGATACATATATTGTGGCAGATTCATAACATGGGATTTTATATAGCAACAGAATAAATTATAGCATGTTATGCAAAAGCATGGATGAATTTCACAAATGGAATGTTGAGAAGACACAACAGGGTACATGCTGTCTGATTCCATTTACATCCAAAATGAAATAGACAAAACCAGCCCATTTTAGTAGAATTTAGGATAGCAATTATTTGGGGGGAAGTTGGGAGAAAAACAGGGCCTAGGAGATGGCCTGAGGAGGGTTTCTGGTGTGCTGGTGAGGTTCTGTCTCCTGAGCTGGGCAGTAATGGGGTGAACATTCATAAGCTGTACATCAATAATTTGTGTACTTTTCTGTATATGTGTATACATATATTATGCTCCAGTAAAAAGTTAAAAAAAAAAAAAAGGACGGAGGATGAAGTTGGACAATTTGAGACAGAGGTTGTTAATTACTCAGGAAGCTTGTTGAAAGACCCGTTCGCTGATGCCCTTCAGTTAGGAAGTGGGATGCATGATGCCACGCTGAGCTAAGAAACGGGCGAAACGTGCTGATGAATCTATTTGAAAAACGAGGGAGCTCAGAAACCCCACTGGAACTAGAATACTATGGAATAATAACATGGAATATAGGAGAGGAGAAATTGGACAGAAATCATCTAAGTTTTTTTTTTTTAAGATTTTATTTATTTATTTGACAGAGAGAGACACAGCGAGAGAGGGAACACAAGCAGGAGGAGTGGGGGAGGGAGAAGCAGGCTTCCCACGGAGCAGGGAGCCCGATGGGGGGCTCGATCCCAGGACCCTGGGATCATGACCTGAGCCGAAGGCAGACGCTTAACGACTGAGCCACCCAGGCACCCCAGAAATCATCTAAGTTTTTCACATTTTTAAGAACAATAAAGAAAATGATGAGTTTTAAACTTTGTTAAGTCACGTTAAGAACTTAATTTCTGGGGCGCCCCGGTGGCTCAGTCCGTTAAGCGTTAGCTTTCGGCTCAGGTCATGATCCAGGGGTCTTGGGATTGAGCCCTGCGTTGGGCTCTTTGCTCAGCAGGGAGTCTGCTTCTCCCTCTCCGTCTGCCGCTCCCCCTGCTTGTGTTCTCTCTCTCTGTCAAATAAATAAATAAGATACTAAAAAAATAAGAATTTAATTTCTAAATGAGTAGAAATAGATGTATAACTTCTAAACCAGTAAAGGGGGTGGGGGAGCATAAAGAAATCTTGATTGACCCAACAGAAAACTAAAAAGGATGTGGAAAGGGGCGCCTGGGTGGCTCAGTCTTTAAGCGTCTGCCTTCGGCTCAAGTCATGATCTCGGGGTCCTGGGATTGAGCCCCGCATCGGGCTCCCTGCTCCGCGAGAAGCCTGCTTCTCCCTCTCCCACTACCCCCTGCTTGTGTTCCCTCTCTCGCTGTGTCTCTCTCTGTCAAATAAATAAATAAAATCTTAAGAAAATAAATAAATAAAAAGGATGTGGAAAAAAAGCAAACGAAAAGCACGGCAAGCAGAAAATGCAAAACAAAGTGATAGAAATAAGTAAATAATCTTCAGGAATCTCTATAAATGTGAATAGTTTAGATGTGTCTTTTATAAGACATGGACTTTCAAGTATGTTACAAAAATAAAATTCAGCTGCATGTGGATACATGTAGAACCTGGTGACAGAAAAGATGAGTGTAAAAAAGCATGAGAAAATATGTAGCAGACAAATACCAACCAAAGTAAAGCTGGGTGTGGCAATATTACATAACATAACATAACACAACATAACATAATATAATACAAATCTTAAAGCAAAAAGCAATATTAGGTATACGGATGGTTGTTATTTAATGATAAAAAGAATAATTCACTAGAAAAATAGAACAAGCATGAACCTACACTTAACATAGCTTCAAAATATATACATCACCATGGACGGAATTGCAAAGAGAAAAGAACATCTACAACCACAATGGGAGACCTTAATACTTCTCTCAGAAACTAATAGATTGAACTTATAAACACTTGTAAGAATATAAGTTCAAGAACACAATGGAGAAGCATGTTCTCAAGGTCAGACGTAGAACTCTCTACCTTACAATTAGGGGCCATATTTTTTGTTTTCAAGAACACGTGGATCATACAAATATAGCCACATATTGGACCACAAAGGAAGAGTCAGTAAGTGCCAAAGAAGACATAGCATTAGACCTAGTGCAAAAAAATATAAAATCACAATCAAGGGGTGCCTGGCTGGCTCAGTCGGTAGAGTGTGCTACTCTTTTTTTTTTTCCCCAAGATTTTTATTTTTAAGCAATCTCTACATCCAACCTGGTGCTCAAACCTACAATCCTGAAATGAAGAGTCATATGCTCCACCCACTGAGCCAGCCAGGTACTCCAAGCATGTGACTCTAGGTATTGGGGTTGTAAGTTCAAGCCCTAGCCCCATGTTGGGTATAGAGACTACTTAAAAATAAAATCTTGGGGTACCTGGCTGGTTCAGTCAGTTAAGTGTCAGCCTTTGGCTCAGGTCATGATCTCAGGGTCCTAGGGTCAAGCCCTGAGTTGGGCTCCCTGCTCAGTGGGGAGTCTGCTTCTCCCTCTGCCTTTGCCCCTCCTCCCTGCACCCCTTCCCCCCTTGTGCGCGCGCTCTCTCTCAAATAAATAAAATCTTAAAAAAAAAAAAAAATCACAATCAAGAAGAGAGTCCCCAAACATAGGGGGTACTTTCTAAAATAGGACACACGAGTGGGCCTGGCTGGCTCAGTTAGTAGAGCATATGACTCTTGATCTTGGGGTTGTGAGTTCAAGCCCATGTTGGGTGTAGAGATTACTTAACAAACAAATAAAATATTTAAAAAAAATAAAATAAAATAGGATACACAGAGATCAGGGCCTTCCTAATGTGAGGCAATGAGAATGACATAATGTAAAATTCCTGTTAAAGATTTTTTTTTTTTTAAAGATTTTATTTATTTGACAGAGAGAGACACAGCGAGAGAGGGAACACAAGCAGGGGGAGTGGGAGAGGGAGAAGCAGGCATCCCGCTGAGCAGGGAGCCCAAGGCAGGAGCTCAGGCTAACGATGGAGCCACCCAGGCGCCCCCTGTTAAAGATATTTAGCGTGAATACAATTATAAGGAAACCATCAGACAAAAGAAACAATGCAACTGTTAGGATGTTCTGCAAAACAGTTGACCCGGCTTTAAAAAAAAAAATAGCAATATAAACACCTCCCACCCATCTGCCCACAAAAGAACAGGGTATTGCTTTAGATTAAAGAAAGCTAATGAGGGGGCTCCTGGGTCGCTCAGTCGTTAAGCGTCTGCCTTGGGCTCAGGTCATGATCCCAGAGTCCTAGGATCGAGCCCCACATCAGGCTCCTTACTCAGCCACGGGCCTGCTGCTCCACCTGCTCGTGCTCTCTCTCTCTCTCTCTGTCGAATAAATAAATAAAATCTTTAAAAAAAGAAAAAAAAGGGGCGCCTGGGTGGCTCAGTCGGTTAGGTGTCTGCTTTCGGCTCTGGTCCTGATCCCAGGGTCCTGGGATGGAGCCCTGCATTGGGCTCCCTGCTTGGCGGGGAGCCTGCTTTTCCCTCTCTCTCTGCCTGCCACTCTGCCTACTTGTGTTTTCTCTCTCTGTCAAATAAATAAATAAAATCTTTTAAAAAAGAAAAAAAAGAAAAAAGAAAGCTAATGAGGCATGACCTCCACATGCAATGCATGATTCTTATTAGATTCTGGATTCCTGAGGGCCCCCCCTCCCAAATTTAAAGAAATTATTGGGACAACTTGGGACAATTAATATGGACTATCTATTATATAGTATTATTGCATCAATGTTAAGTTTCTTGTGTGTGTGATAATGTGGCCCCATTTTTGTTGGGTCGCTAGGACTTCCCTCTAGCAAAAATCAAACTTTTTGATTTTAGGACCCCTGTATATTCTAGAAGTTGTTGAGGACTCCAAAAAGCTGTTGTTTATATGGGTTATATAAAACCACATTTGCTGAATTAAAAGTTAAAGCAGAAAATTTTTATTTACTTTATTTAATTTTATTTATTTAGTTATTTAGTAAATTTCAGTTTCACAGCTATTCTCTCCCACAGTAGTTCAGCATGAATTTTAAAAGAGAGGAGATGAGACCAACAAACACAGGGGCACTCAGGGTCGGAGAAGCTAGCGTGCGGTCTGTGGCACCCCACGTTCCACTGTACCAGGAAGGGGACCAGTCATCAGTGGGGCCTTTCCTTCCTTCCTTCCTTCCCTCCTTCCTTCCTTCCCTCCCTCCCTCCCTCCTTCCTTCCTTCCCTCCCTCCCTCCTTCCTTCCTTCCCTCCCTCCCTCCCTCCTTACTTCCTTCTTAAATTAAGGCAGTTACTTGATTTTTTTTTTAAAGAATTTATTTATTCATTTGAGAGAGAGCGCATGTGAGAGCATAAGCAGGGGGAGTGGGAGAGGGAGAAGCAGACTTCCCGCTGAGCAGGGAGCCCGACGCGGGGCTCGATCCCAGGACCGACCCCGGGATCATGACCTGAGCTGAAAGCAGACGCTTAACGACTGAGCCACCCAGGCGCCCCAGGTACTTGACTTTGAACAAGAAAGTGGCAGGTGGCATAACCAACTGAGAGCGTGCTCCTATTATGAGAGCCCTTCCCCCTTACCACTCCATGCTCTAAGGTTAAGGTGCAATGTGGGGAGAAAATAGTTGCTATATCTAGTTAGTTGTGTTATCTATCAGTACACCTTTCTAGTTCGTTTTCCCACACCGAGCAATTCTCTAATCCTTAGCAGTGATGTGGTTTTGGAACGTAGGTGAGGTTCGGTGGGGTGGAGTCCGGAGCCCGTGACCAAGAATTCTTGAGACGTCTTTGGTGTAAAAGGATGGTTTTGGGAAAGCACACGCAGAAGACCCGGGCAGAAAAAGCTGCTGCCCTGGGTTGTTGAGTGGCTGATTATATACTCCGGAGCTGGGGGAAGTAAGGAAAAGGGAGGTTTCAAAGGGGTTTTCATATGGTAAAGAAGACCCTCAGGACCCTGGAGGCCTGGCTATATCAAGCTAAGGTTGTTTTTCCCTCTGGTGAGACATTAACATTAAGATAGTTGGGAGATCCTAGAAGAAGGTCACACATGTCTCACCCAGGAGTGGGGCGTGGGGAGAGGTTGCAGGGTGTCAGTTTGTGTTTTGTCTTCAGTTAGCCTTCTGTTCCCTCCTCAGCAGGACTGAACGTCCTACAATTTAACTTAATTCTGATACCATCCACCTAAAGGCGACATCAGATCCCACAGGATAAGTGTTCACTCCCACCAGCCTCATGCCAGTTGCAGATCTGGGACACTTGAACTTCTGATCAACCGGCTCTAAATTGGGGATTCCCATGACTCTCTCCTCTGGTCCCATAATTTGCTGGAATAGCCCACAAAACAGAGGGAAATGTTGATTTACATTGACCAACTTATTATAAGGGATATTATAAAGGATTTAGATGGACAGTGAGATGAAGAGGTACATAGTGTGAGGTCCGGTGGGTCCTGAGCAAAGGAGCTTCTGTCCTTCCTTATGAATAACAAAGGACACTCCTGTCACTCAGGAAATTCCAAGGGGTTTAGGAGCTCTGTGTCTGGGACTGGAAACAAAAAGAATCATGTCCAGGTAGAACATGTAAGAAGTTACATTTCATTTGAGTTAAAGTTGAATTCCTGTCTAAACCACTGATCTTGACTGAGTTAGAGAAAATGGATGCCTGATTTGTCCAAATGTGCACAGTTGTTTCCATGTAAAAAAAATCAGCTTTCTAGCTCTTTTCATTAAAACATATTCTGATCAAATAATCTTACGCAAGAAAGATAGCCTAGCTTCAAGACTCTACTGTAAAAACAGAGAGCAAATGATTGATTTTCTGCTCACTTATCAGGTTTAGGATCTTTACAAGAAGTATGTTAGCTCTCAGGAGCACCGCTACGTGCCAAAAATATCTTGTATTGTCCTTGAGCAAGAAAACGGTCAGCGGGCTGGGAGTACGAAGTCCACGCCACTCCTCCCACAAACAGCCTCGTGACTGTCACGGGGTTGTTTTCATCCAGTGTGAAGCAGGAGGAGTTCTGATGTCACCCTTTTCCATGAAAATCTGGATCCACTTCTCCTCTTTATCACTTACATCAAAGTATCCACTCTCAGCCAAGGGGCAGCAAGTCTTACATCCAAGTGTAACTGCTCCTCACCAAATGCGTTTATCTTTTCTTCCTTTCTTCCAATTTATCCTTGCATGTGGTTATTATACCCACCCAGGAGTTAGTTCTCTTTCTGGAGAATTCTAATTCTGGACCATGCTCCCATTTGTCAGCTTTCCTGGAAAGGACTCTGAGCTGGCATGGCTGCTCCAGACTGACCATGCAGCCAGGTTCTTGGGTTGTAGGGCTACCTTGGGGGGTCCTGGGACTCATCCCTGTGCCAGGCCTGCACCACAGTCCTCCCCCAGGGGGGTGCATCTGGGCACGGTGGACACCGCAAGCACCAGGGCCACCCCAACTTGCATGGGCCAATCTGGACCGAGGCCCGGGTGGCTTTTCTGCTCTAGGCGTCTGGTTTCCTGGTCACTGAGACTGGGTGAGACCCCATGGGGGGGTATTCTTTTACCATAACAAGATGTATGGGGGGGTGCCTGGCTGGCTCATTGGGTAGAGCGAGTGACTCTTGATCTCCATGTTGTGGGTTTGAGCCCCACGTTGGGTGTGGAGTTTACTTAAAATCTTTAAAAAAAAAATGTACAAGTGATTGTTTCTTAAAGGTTAATTGTTATGTGGAATCCAGAACAACATCAATGTGCCTTTCCCACTCTGTGACATTCACATCTATTACATTCAAGTTCATTCTTGACTAGATTTTTTACCCATGCATACGTTTTAACATCATGCATTGGTCACCTGGACAATACTGGGTCACAGAGGTATGCAGACCCTCTAAAAATTGACACATTTCATTGCACCATATGAAAAAGAAATCACATTTGATAATGCCACCAATCTTATTAGAAACATCTTTAAGAACTGGGAAGCTCTCAAGCTCAGGTGGTATATACAAGTTTTACAAAATTTCAGTTTTCCTTTGAAAGCTCAAATGTTATCATTGGCAACTAATATGGTCAGTTATTTCCTTGAAGTGACTTGGCTTATTTCATTCATTCTTGAGAAAATACCTGCCAAATATTCAAGTCTGAATAACTATGGTTTCCCCATCAATTCTTCTTTCCAGTTCAAATGGTGTTCTCTGAAAAAAGCAGCTGCTTCCTCTCGAAAACTCAAATAAGCCTAAATGCTTTTCCAGAAGACAACCATGTTACCTGGGTCTGCACCACAAGCACTTTATAGGTACTTCCCACTTCCAGACAGGCTACTCAAAAGAGGTAAACCCAAGATGTTAAGATTTAATAACATTATTCATTTTTACTGCTTTATTAAAGATACCTTCATACTTTTTAAAGATTTTATTTATTTATTTGAGAGAGAGAGAACACACAAGAGAGGGGCAGGGTCAGAGGGGGAAGCAGACTCCCTGATGAGCAGGGAGCCAAATGCAGGAGTAGATCCGGGATCTCCAGGATCATGACCTGAGCCGAAGGCAGTCGCTTAAGCAACTGAGCCACCCAGACGCCCCCGCTTCGTACTTTTTCTTAAAAGCCAAAGAGTGCCCGTGGTGGACAAGGAAATCTCTGCTCCTATAGTTGGGTGCCTCTGGGTCATGATTCACGGTAAAGTGCCAGCAGTTTTCCCCACCTGTGCAAACAATAACACAGCCCGGAAAGGCATGTGAAGTCTTAGTATCGGTATGAAAACAGTTTTGCCCTCCTGGGTACCCCCACTCCTCCCCCTCCAGGTCCTCGGACCACACTTTGAGAATCGCTGCTCTAGGTGCCACCATCTTGTCTTCATCTCCACCTGAGTTTACATTAAGTTCTCATCATTCGTCCTCCTGCGCTCCTAGGAACTGTGCGGCGCCGCCCAGGCAGCCCGGGGAGGGGGGGGGAGCGGGGGGCGGGGGGGGGCGGCTTCCAGCCGAGGGGCGTGGCCAGCCGCCAGGCAGCCAGCTGAGCCCACGGGGCCCCTCGCCCTTCTTTCCTGACCTCACTTCCTCTTCCCCTCCCCCAGCCCCTTTAACCCTTCACTTCCCCCAGAGTGGAAAGGAAGCCGCTGGAATGACTTGTGCTATACCACACCTAACTTACCGGGTGATTTGTTTTAAAAAATAAAAAAGTAAAATAAGAAATCTACATCTTGATTGTTCTTTTTCTGGTTATAAGAATAATGGGTGCTTGTTACATAATATTCAAACCACACAGAATTGTATATAGTAGAAATTGAGCGTCTCCCCTCATCCCCCCCCCCATGCTCTCTCTGGTGTATGTGCCTCCAATTTTTCACATATATGTATTTTTCATATATATGTGTATATATATTGATGGGGTATTTCTCCTCAACTTTCTGTTTTCACTTAATGTATCACATTACAATTTTCTGCATCAGCAAATATAGATCTACCTCATTCTTAATATAAATGATAATTGGGGCACCTGGGTGGCTCAGATGGTTAATTGTCTGCCTTTGGCTCAGGTCATGATCTCCAGGTCCTGGGATGGAGCCCCGCATCTGTCCATTGGGCTCCCAGCTCAGCAGGGAGTCTGCTTCTCCCTCTCCCTCTGCCTCTCCCCCTGCTTGTGCTCTCTCTGTCTCTTTTTCTCTCTCAAAAAATATATATATATATAATGTGTATATATATATATATATATATATAACTGACAATGGACATTTACTCATTCCTAAGTTTTCCCTGGTATAAACAGTACCGCGGTGAACACCTTGCTCTTTTATGTCTCTAAATAATTTGGTGAGTATTTCCAGGGTGTCAGTCCTTCAGAGTGGAATTTCTGGATAAAAGGGTATGTGCATTTTATAAAAGGATGGAGGCTACCCAATTACCCTCCACAGAGATGTTACTAACCAACACTCCCTCCAACCACATCCGCTGTATTTTGAAATGACCTCTTTACATATCCATCTCCCTGGCACCCCCAGCGGCTAGGGGTCCCCTCGGGAATGGAATGTGTCCTCTTGTCCATCCCTGGGTCACAACTGTCATGTCACAGGAGCTCATTCATGTGAATGAGTGCGTAATAGTAACAACAGCACTGTTAAAAAAAAAGACAACAGGCCCAAAATGGAGTTTCTTGTGCTAAGCCCAGTGTCAGCGAACCAAGACCTGATACCTAACCCAATGGCAATTTTAGCCTCTCCCAGGAATCTGGGAGTCAATCTGGAATTACGTGGTCAGCACTAGAGAGGTGATTCGCCTGATAGATCCCTTCTGTCCTCCATAGGACGGTGACCTTGTCTGGAAACAATCTACTCTTTGCTAGAAACTTCCTTTTCCTGCCGCTTCTGCCTATAAAATCTTTCCTTTTGTACAGCTATTTGTAGCTCCTATCTACCTGCTAGATGGGATGTTGCCCAGTTCATGAATTGTTGAATAAAGCCAATAAGATCTTTAAATTTTACTCAGTTGGATTTTGACACCACCAACAGTTTTCTATTATGCGTGTCAGGCACCATTCTAAGCATCTTGCCTGCCCGAATTTCTTTAATTGAATAACTACTAGGAGTAAGTGTTGTTATAACCCCCATTTATAGACGAAGAAACTGAGGCTGGGGAGTTAAGTGACTTGCCCAGACAATGAGACAGTCATAACTAATGACTTCAGCAAACAAGCAGAAATCTTTGTGCTCCGGAATATGCTGCCCACAGGGTAATGATGCCCCTGGTTCTTTTTTAATGCCTTTTTGATCATTTCCCCTTGCTCCATCTTCTGGATCTCCAGTTTTATGAGGGATTTTTAGGATTCACGTAGGCAACCTGAGAGAAAATTTCATAAAGTTAAATAGTATCCTAAAATCTTCCAAGTTTGAGGGCACCTGGGTGGCTCAGTCGGTTAAGTGCCTGCCTTCGGCTCAGGTCATGATCCCGGAGTCCCGGGATCAAGTTCCTTCCCTGATGGAGCCCCACGTCAGGCTCCCTGTTCAGCGGGAAGCCTGTTTCTCCCTCTCCTACTCCCCTTGCTTGTGTTCCCTCTCTCGCTGTGTCTCTCTCTGTCAAATAAATAAATAAATCTAAAAAAAAAAAAATCTTCCAAGTTCGTTTCTGGACCCTATCTGTTATTTTTATTTATTTATTTATTTTAAAGATTTTATTTACTTATTTGACAGAGAGAGAGGGCAGGAGAGCACAGGCAGGGGGAGCAGCAGAGGGAGAGGGAGAAGCAGGCTCCCCGCTGAGCAAGGAGCTGGATGTGGGACTCGATCCCAGGACTCTGGGATCGTGACCTGAGCTGAAGGCAGACGCTTAACCGACTGAGCCACCCAGGTGCCCTGTCCATAGATTTCTTTGACAAAATTAAAATCAGAGTAGTATATGGTGCACTTTTATTGGGAGGGGGAGCCTGGGGAGTTGTTTACCTTGCATGATGACTTAGGTGTAAATGAATGCTGTGTGCCCCTCACCCCCAGCGCAGGCTTGAGAAGGTGGGCTTGGGGATGGGGCGGGCTGTGTGGTGGGGGGGATGGGAAGAGTCCACTTGATGGAAGGAAGGGGCAGTGCAAAGGCTCAGAGTCAGGGACTATTTAAGGGAATGGCTAAATTTAGAGTTCTTGGGGAGGGGAAATAGTAGAAGAGAAGGATGGTGAGGGAGGTGAAGGCCGGGAAATGTTCTAAGCGATCAGACTTGACTGTGTCACGCCTGGAGAGCGACTCCAGGCGACTGCCCAGAGCCGGCTGGGGAGTGACTGCTCAGGGCTGGGCAGCCATAGTGTGATTGGGAAGGGGAGGGAAAAGACTGCTGGCAGGGACATCCATTTAGAAATGACCATAAATAGCTCTGCTATCAACACCGCCGCCCCCCCCCATACCCTGCCTTCTTCTCCTCTTTTCTGATTTCTAATAATGGCATGACTATTTTTCTAACCCCCAGGATGGAAGTCTGAGTCACTCTGACTCCTCCCCCTGCCCAAGTCCAGCCAGTGGCCATTCCTGCTGATTCCATCTCTACACCACCTCTGGAGTCTTGAGGGTCCTGCCAGGACCTCGTGTGAGGCCTGGCCCTGGTTCAGGGACTCTGGCCTCCCCTGCCCAGGCCCGGTCCCCTAGTCCCCAACGTCCTCTCACTGCTGTTGCCCGATGTTACCCCCTGCCAACAAACACACCGCGCAACTAATGCCCTAGAGTGTCCACCTGGGTGAAGTGCGAGTCCCTCCCTCTCCCAGACGGCCAGGCCTGTCCACCCTCCTCCCAGATCGTAATTATCCTTAAGAGCCAGCTTGATGGGCATTCCTGCCCTAAACCAACCAGGGTGCCCCCCACAGAAGTAATTTCGTCTTTGACTTTGGTGCTTTGCTCGTCACCTAAGCTCCTCTTGGGACACTTTCTTCTTGTGCCTGGTGTGTGGTGATGACACAGCTGTGTGTCTGGTTCCCCAAGGGTAGAGACCGAGTTTGGTGCCTCCACAGGGAACTTGCAGATGACCTCGTCTCAATAACTAATTGCTGTTGGATTAAAAACATGGAAGGGTGGGAGTTTCCGCTTCCGCTGACCCCAAGCTGAAGGATCTGAGCATTTTTCCTTTGAACACCATCGTTCTAGGGACGCCTGGGTGGCTCAGTCGGTTAAACGTCTGCCTTCGGCTCAGGTCATGATCCCAGGGTCCTGGGATCGAGTGCCGCATCGGGCTCCCTGCTCTGCGGGGAGCCTGCTTCTCCCTCTGCCTCTGCCTCTCTCTCTCTGTCTCTCATGAATAAATAAATAAAATCTTTAAAAACAACAACCACAACAACAAAAAAAACACCACCATTCTATGAAATGGCTCTCAGGGCCAGTAGCTTGCACTGCCAGGCATTCCAGACAAGTGCAATAGATAGGGACTCTGTTTTCTCCTTCTTTCTTCTTACAAGAGCAATAGACTGTGAGCCAGGCATATGGGTATGAACTAGAGTTCTGCTACTTCCCAGCTGTGTGACGTTGAGTAAGTGTCCTGACCTCTTCGAGCAAATGTCAGCTGTCTCACCAAATAGGCACCGTATGTGGAAGGCGGGCATGGAGCTGGAGCCCTGGGAGGCAGGGAGTGAAGACGTTAACCTGAAGACGTTGCCTCACTGCCCTGGGCTACTGCTGGGTTTGCAAAGGATACACGTGCCCCCACCCTCTCTGCAGGTGATGGCTAGACTCTGGAACACACTGAGGCTTCGGTGCTGCCTCTCACCAGGGCTTCTGACACCCTAGTCTACCATGCAGAGGCACAGATGAGCCCCTGGGGGTGGGCAGCAATTTCTTCATGGCCATTTCAGAAGTGGTAGTATGGGTAGCTGACATCCATAACAGAAAGATCCTCAGGGGGTCCTTTCTCCCAGGTGACAGGCATGGACACCAAGGCCCAGGTGCCTGATAATACCAGGATGGCATAAAGGCAATACCAGAGGCTTCCAAGGTCTTTAGCTGTGTTTTGAACAAGAGGACTGGGAACAGAATGAAAGGCATCATGAGTCATTCTGGGACACGCTGGCCTAAGATCAGGCCTTTGACTGAGACCTCAGACTTTGGCGGGGAGGGGCGTCCAAAAGCAACCTCCCCTTGGATCCAGTCTACTGGGTCTCAGGGCCAAAGCAGTAGCTCTGCCTGGTTGGGACAGGGAGAAAGAAGCACTGAAGTCAGTAATTCAAGGTTGCTTTCTTGGCCCAGCCCCATCTGGCACTGTTGACTGTGAGGCAATGAAGGGGAGAGCTGAGGACACAGGGCAGAAAGAGGTTGCTAGTATTTGGAGTGAGTTGGTGTGACCAGGAAAGTGGGGGCTGGGGTCAGATTTTTCTAAATAAAACCCAGCCCCAGCTGGTGTCTCATTTCAAGAACATGGGCGATGAGACTGGTTGCTTGCGACAGAACCAATCAGTATTGTGTTCCGCATGCAAACAGGCAAAGATGGAACTGTTTGCCCGGGTGGATCCTGAACTCCTTCGGTGCAGGCTGCATGAGGACTCGTCTGGATCGTGATAAGCATCAACTACAACCGTTGAGCCGAGGGTGTGCCCCAAGCCTTTTCCTTGCGTTATGTCACCCACCTCTCCTGGCAGCCCTGTTACTGTTACAATTCCCATTCCGGACGGGAGAAAACAGAGTCTGGCTAGGCTGAATAACTTCGAGGATTAGCAGCTTGACCTGGTGAGAAGCAGAGGCGAAGAGATTTCAGCTCTTGACTCGGATCAGTCTACGCAACTCGTGTGGACAGGAGTATCTGAGCGCGAACTTGAGGAGCCGACGTGCCCGTGGTCTTAGTCCAAGAACACGGAACCCGCACTTCGTGAATGCGAAGGAGTTTCAGTCCAGCCAACGCGAAGGGCGCAGGCGTTTGCTCACTTTGGGGGTTCAAGCTGATTTGTCAGCAACTGACACCCAGGTTTAAATAGGGCATCCCGGAGAGAGGGGTTTAGCCCCGCTAACAGCTGCCCTAATCCCCCAGCTCAGACCCCGGCTCGCGCATCCCGGCGGGTCTGTCGATCTCTAGCAGCAGCCCCTTGGCTCCAAAGGAAGCGCGCTCTGGGCGCTGGGGCGGGGTCCGGCTGGCGCGGGGGGGCGGGGGTGGCCCGGAGGAGGCCGGCCAGGCCCCGGCCCCGCCTCCTCTCCGGCGAGGCCCAATCGGGTGGCGGCCCCCGACATCCCCGCCCCGCCCCTGCCCGCGCGCGGGCGCCGGGCAGGCCTCGGCGGCTCGCAGCCAGGCGGCCCGGAGCAGCACGGGCGCTGGGATCTCGCCTGTCTCGCTCGGTTCGCTCGCCTGCTTGGCGGCATGGCTGGCTACCTGCGGGTCGCACGCTCGCTCTGCAGAGTCTCCAGCTCCGGCGGGCCGGCCTGGGCGCCGGCAGCCCCGACGGGCCCCAACTTGCAGGAGCAGCCGCGGCGCCACTGTGAGTGCCACGAGCAGGGTCCGGGCGGGGCGGGCTCCAGGCACCGCGACGTGGCGGCCTCCCGGGCGGGGACCTGGGAGCGCGAGTCGGGACAATCGCGGGGCCGGGGACGGCGGG
>NC_138377.1:121830875-121841641 GCF_054177405.1 Leptonychotes weddellii | reverse complement strand
GTCTAACTTAAGTCTCCATCCTGGGGCCTCTCCTTGGCCTGACCTGCCTTTTCTCGCCAGCCCAGCCTGCGCTGCTCCTTGGCCTGGCCCTCTCTCCCAACTGGGAGACTGGGCTCCTGGGCAGCCGCACCAAAATGCCACTTTCCTGAATAGTTCCTCACTGCTTCTGTGGTAGCCTTAGCACCCTGCTTAGGAGAGAAGACAGTAGTCGGGTCAGAACGAGCAGGATTTAGCCTCAATCTCCATTACCAACCCCTCCCCCGCCCCCTGTGGCATGTGGGCATTGGCCCGCACTGAGGCTCTCCATTGCCAGCTACAAAAGGCAGGGAGAATGTAGGTCTCTTGGCCCTGTCTCTTGCCTGTTGCCGCGGAAACCCCTTTCCTGACCTGGCCTGCAGCCCCTCAGAGTGAGTGAGGACAGTGAGGAAGAGGGAGTGGGGCCCAGGCAGCCGGGCCTTAACTATTAGGGTAGGTAATCTTTAACGAGTGTGGGAGCAGCTGACCAGAATTGGGGAGGAGCGGGGGAGAGCTTGGTCCCCCACCCCCACGTCTCCTGCCAAGAAGAAAGGGGCATTTCTGCTTTTGTACTAATGGGATTTGTCTCTAAGTGGTCCGTCCTGCAACTCCAAGGTTCTAAGTGCCCACAGGCCCCAAAACAGAGTTTCCCATATGGCAGAGTTTCCTTTAGCAAAATGGAGTGGGAGTTAGGTACATTCTCCAGGTCTCCCCTTTTCTCCTTTGCATTGATGGTAAGAAAGAAGGTTCTTTCAGTCGTAGGTCCTTCCAGAAGTCCCCAAGCGGATGGGTTATTAATGGGGCCAATACGTAGTATTTGAGTTGGACAAGAGATTACAACTGTGGCCTCTGCTAGTTTGTTACCTGGCAACGCTGCGGGAGGCCGAATATTTGGCATTCCCCTTGATGACAAGGAAAGAATATATTTTTTTTGGCTAAAACACTCCTGTGTCTTTGCTGCTCGGTAATTCCCACGTCTCTAGTTTTGCAGTTCCTAGGCCTCCAGCGATTGCTGGTGGTGGTTCTGATATGCTGGCCTTTGGGAAAGTGAGGGTGGGCTCTGCCCAAGCGCTCACTGGGAGAATGATCTTGTCTGGCCTTCCTTAGCTCCACTCCTCTCCCGGGAGCTTCTTGATTTTCTCACCCTACCTCTTAACTTTTCAGACCTTGGTGACTTGCCTGAACTCTTAGATTCCAGGGCAGATTATTTAATGATTGTTCAAAGTTCTGCAGACCCACCGGTGGAGTTATTAACGTGTTCTCCACTGAAGCTGGTTTCAACCACATCAGATAAAACCACTGCTGCCCCATCAGAGGTTTACCCCAGCCCCCAAATCCTCCATGGGAGCTTGGAGCCTCTTGTGCTGGTTCCATTCAGGGTATGAGGGGCTGGACACCGCCCTCTGGTTACTGGCAGCTAGGCTCTGTGACCTGCACTGGAGTTTACACTAATGTAAATGCATGTTTAAGATGCCAGTGGAGGGGCGCCTGGGTGGCTCAGTTGGTTGAGCGACTGCCTTCAGCTCAGGTCATGATCCTGGAGTCCCGGGATCGAGTCCCACATCGGGCTCCCTGCTTAGCAGGGAGTCTGCTTCTCCCTCTGACCCTCCTCCCTCTCGTGCTCTCTCTCATTCTCTCTCGCAAAAAAAAAAAAAAAAAAAGATGCCAGTGGATTGCACATTTTAACACAGTATGAAGTGTGAGCTTTTCCAGGGCAAGTTGCCCATTGCCTGGCAGAGATGCCACCCATGTACATTTGTGATGGTCTGGTGCAATCTGCTGGTGAGAATTCGCCCAGTCTCTGTGTGGCAATGCATCCCGGGGTGGGGGGGCGGGGATGGGAGCGAGCACATTTCATCCCAAGAGGAGGGGAGGGAAGGGCAGCAGCTTACTATAGACCAAATTGACTGTGACTTGACATTCACTTGTGACTTCAACAACTATTGTGTTCTCCTGTGTTTCAGGCAAGGTGCTGGGGACAGAGCCAGGGGTAAGAGGCAAAGATTTCTGCCCTTGTGGAGCCTAAATTCTAATGCGGGGACAGTCAGTAAAACAAGGTCGAAGTTGGCTAGTATGGAGTAAAGGAACATTGGCTAAGGGGAACAAATCGGGGCCAAGCAGGTGTGCGTGGAAGTTTGGATGGGGTGGCCAGCAAAGACCTGGAGTGAAGCGCTAAGGGAAGGAAGGAAACAGGCCGTTTGGTTGTCAGGTGCCAAGGCCATGCTGGGGGTGTCCCCCTTTGCTTGAGGGAGGAGTGCCTGCGGCTGGCACAGAGTTGGGGGGGGCAGTGACAGATTAGGCCAGGCCTCTGGGGGCCTTGCATTTTTGAGGACTTTGACCTTTACTCTGTGCGAAAGGGGAAGCTTTGCAGGGTTTTGAGAAGAGTATGGCCTGATTTACATTTTAACGGGAGCACTCTGGTTTCAGCGTCTTGGGGGGCTTGTAGTCCTGATCTGGCAAGAGATGGTGGGGCAAAAGAAAGAGAGAGAGAAATGGTGATGGGCACGTGGATAGTAGCACTGGGAGTGGTGAGAAGGGACTGGATTCTGATGTATTTTGAAGGAAGAGCCAATAGGATTTTTTGATGGTGCAGATGTGGGTGTGAGGGAGTGGAGTGGAGGATGACACCAAGGAAAACGCTAGAGCCTCTTCCAGATTGCTGCCCTGCCTTCTTGAGCTCCCAGGAATTGGGGGCTTCCCCTCACATCCTGCTGGGCCATGCTGGCCCATCAGCTTCTCTGCTGACCCGCGGCCAGGGTGGGAAAGTGGCAAAGCACTTACTCTTGGGGGGAGGCTGTCTTGGGAGAGACCTTCAGCCTTGAGTTTGGAGCAGCAGGCCGATCTCGAAACTGGGGACAAGTTTTGATATCCTTACTTGGTGTTGGGTGCTAGCAGTCCAGATGAGGAGGAGAATTGGCCTGTTGGGTCGCCTGTGACTGGTATAATTCCGTCCCACACTGTGACCAAGAGGACATGTGCAACATGGCTTCTGAAGATTTCATGGTGGCTGGCCCTTGGAAGCTGTCAGGGAGGCCCATGTACTGTTCCTTGGATTTCAGATTGCTTGTCATCATTTGTCACCCAGAGAGGGGCACACGACGGCGGTGTCTTTACCATATTGGCCGAACCACACACCAGGTCGCCAACTCTGATGTCTTGGGGGGTCCCCTGGAGGGTACATAATGGGCCTGGAATCAAGGAGAAGGTGTGCGTGAGCACCAGCTCAGTGTGGGGGAAGCAACTCATGCTTCAAGAAGAGACTGGAGGGGCGCCTGGGTGGCTCAGTGGGTTGAGCATCTGCCTTCGGCTCAGGTCATGATCCCAGAGTTCCGGGATCAATCCCAGTGTCAGGCTCCCTGCCCAGTGGGGAGCCTGCTTCTCCCTCTCCCTTGCCTTCTCCCTCTGCCACTCCCCCTGCTTGTTCCCTCTCTCTCTCTCTCAAAGAAATAAATAAAATCTTAAAAAAAAAAAAAAAAGAGAGACTGTATTTTTATGTAAAATCTCCTGGGTTGTTCTCCCCCCCACCCCGCCCCCGCCGCCCCCCGGTTCAAATTTTTAAAAAAAATCTTATTTCTTATTTTGTATTGTGGTAAAAACCACACAATAAAAATTTCCATCTTAACCATTTTTAAGAGTGCAGTTCAGTAGTGTTAATACTTTCACATTGTTGTAAAACCAATCCCCAGAGCTTTATCATCTTGCAAAACTGAAACTCTGTACCCATTAAACAACAGTGCCCCACCCCCTCCTCCCCCAGCTCCTGGCAACTCCCCACCCTTCCACTTTCTGTTTCTATGAATTTGACTACTCGAGATACCACCTGTAAATAAAATCAGACCGTAGTTTTCTTCTTGTGCCTAGCCTGTTTCAGTCCTCATAAGTCCTCCAGGTTTATCCCTGTTATAGCTTGTGTCAGCCTTTTCTTAATTTTTAGGGCTGAATATTCCACTCTCTATATACCCATTTAAAAAATAGTCCATTTGGGGGCACCTGGGTGGCTCAGTCGTTGGGCGTCTGCCTTCCGCTCAGGTCATGATCCCGGGGTCCTGGGATCGAGCCCCGCATCGGGCCCTGCTCAGCGGGAAGCCTGCTTCTCCCTCTCCCACTCCCCGTGCTTGTGTTCCCTCTCTCACTGTCTCTCTATCTGTCAGATAGATTAGTAGAATCTTTGGAAAAAAAAAAAAGTCCATTTAAAATTTACTGACGTTCTGGGTAAGGTACAGGAATTATGAAAAGCTTAGGCAGTATGGTTATTAATTCCTTGCATATTTATTATTGCTTCTAATTTATTATAAGAGTTACCGCCCAGAAATGTTAATCACAGCCGTACTGAAAGTGTTTGGGATGGGGTAATGCTGTCTGGGTAAGTATACCACATTGTAAGTCCACTGGCCGTCCAAGGGGAAACTGGCTTTGTGGAATTTGAAACAAAAGAACTTGAGCAGCAAAAGCTATTGAGGTAGGTCCCGATCCATCGCTATCACTAACCATGCCGGCACTTCCTTTTTTTTTAGCTTCCAAGCAAGTCCATGCACATTTGAGTGGTGGGGAGCCCAGTCTTGGAGAAACTTGGAATTAGGAACATTGTTTAACCTTTGGAGGGACGTTTCTCTTACCCTTCCTGGATTAGTTTCCAGAGTCCTCTTCTCTGGAAGGCTCATACCACATTTTGTTCATCCATTCGTTCCTTGATGGACACTTGACTTGCTTCCACCTCTTGGCTATTGTCAATAATTCTGCTATGGACATGAGTGTACAAATACCTCTTTGAGACCCTGCTTTTATTTTTAATTTTTTTTTTTTAAGATTTTATTTATTTGCGAGAGAGAGCATGAGAGACAGAGAGCATGAGAGGGAGGAGGGTCAGAGGGAGAAGCAGACTCCCTGCCGAGCAGGGAGCCTGATGTGGGACTCCATCCCGGGACTCCAGGATCATGACCTGAGCCGAAGGCAGTCGCTCAACCAACTGAGCCACCCAGGCGCCCAGTTTGTTTTTTTTTGAGAGTAGCTATCCTCATGGGTGTGAGGTGGTATCTCATTGTGATTTTCATTTGCACTTCCCTAATGATTAGTGCTATGGGGTGACTTTTCATATGCTTCTTGGCCATTTATATATCATTTTTGAAGAAATATCTGTTCAAGTCCTTTGCCCATTTATTAATTGGTTGTTACTGTTGTTGAAATCACCTGATTTTAAAACCTTGGTCACCAATCAATATATTATTTTTTAAAAACCCTGCCTGAGCAGGGTCATTTTTTTGTGATTGTTTGTAATTTTGTAATTGTTGGTAATTTTTATTTTATTTTTTAAAGTAGGCTCCATGCCCAGTGTGGGGCTTGAACTCAACAACCTTGAGATCAGGAGTTGCATGCTCTACTGATTGAGCCAGCCAGGCGCCCCAAGTCTCTGCTGCTTTGGCTCCCATGGCTGCTGACTTTTTTTTTTTTTAATTTAAGATTTTATTTATTTATTTGACAGCAAGAGAGTGAGAGCACAAGCAGGGGGAGCGGCAGGGAGCCTGATGCGGGACTTGATCCCAGGACCCTGGGATCATGACCTGAACTAAAGGCAGACACTTAACCAACTGAGCCACCCAGGCGCCCCACTCCTGACTCTGTTAATAGCCCTGCTTGCCCTCTCTCTCCATCTGTAGGTTTCCCCTCACATACTCACTCCTTGAGGCCAGGCACTGTTTTTCTGTTTCAGGAAGAGGTGCTTAGCATCTGGTTGTAAATAAGTGGGCCCTGTGTCCTCTGAGGGTTTGACAGCTGCAGGCACAGCAGGGAGGGCTGCCCGCTGTGATCTTGACATTGAGTTCTGCATGTAGGAGGTGTGTCCACAGCCCACAGGTTGCTGTGTGTGAAACCCAAAACTTGAGTGGAGCCCAGGTGAAGCTGAAACCTTCAGGACTGGCCCCAAATGAATTCTCCTTAGGGATTATGATTATGGCAGATTCAGTAGAGTTAAAAAAAACATCTTGATTAGCTCTCATGACATTAACGCTTAAGAGATGCTCTTAAAAACTAAGCTAGCTCTGCAACAGCCCAGTAGACTTTCTGCAGGTCCTAAAGCCCTTTATACTCAAGCTTTCAACCAGGTAAGGTAAAGGAATTTTGTAACTTGGGTCCCAAGGCCCCTTCGAATCCTGGAAAGGGTGGTAGAGTTGGGTGCACCTTGTTCTGTAGGGAATGGAATGTTTGGAGTCTGTTTGCTTTCCGTTTCTCTGCATGTGACCCACGAGGGTGTCCAGAGGCTGCGCTTGAACCAGAGACCTGGGATCTATCCTGACTTCTGACACAAGCCACACTCCCTGGGTCTCATTTTTCTTCCTAAATAATCTCTCAAATTCTTTTTAGGTTAAAAAAAAAATCTGTTTGCATATCCTTGAGAGATTATTTTTAGATTAAAAAAGATCTGTGCACATCTTTGGAAAGTGAGTCATTTTGCTGCACGTAATTCACCTTTTTCTCAGCGGGCTGGGGAAGTCAGCATGAATCACGGTGGTGGTGTGTGTTGTCGGACAGTGATATGTCTGGGGTTGTGGGGTTTTGGCCACTTCTGTTTTACATGTGCGTAGGCGGTCATGCTTTTTTAGTCTTGGCCTGCTTTTTACAGACTTCTGTCCCTTGCTGTCCACCTAGCGGTGGTCACTTCTTCTGACCATTGGTGTTTTTAAGTGAGCATCTGGGTCCCCTGTTCGGACTTGCTGTCTAATCTCTGGTGAGGTGAAAGACCCAGCACTCCATCTGTAAGGACTGTGCGTCACGTAAGAGTCCGTGGGCCCTGAGTGAGGGCTGAGGAGGCTCTGCTGGGGACAGAGCCCCACTCTTAGCTGTCCTCCTGCCTGCGTTCCAGCAGCGAGTGCGCTTTCTGGTGATGGAGGCCCGGCTGTAGGTGTCGCACAGATCTGCTTGCGCGACTCTGCAGTCACTGTCTCCTCCCGGCTGTGCATAGAGGCACGTGCTAGCGCGTGGGTACCTCCTCTGTCTGCTCCAGGCTGAGGCTCAACAAGCTCCCTCCAGGTAGCCTGCACTGATTTAATGCGGTGGGCCGTTTTCCTGAATTTTCTTTGGAATTCACTTCCCAGACTGTTGGTTTTTCTCATGAGTCAGACTTTGCTTGGAGAGCCTCCCCCGGCTCCTCTTGTCCTCAGCCATCTCCCTGGACCTTAGATGCTTCTCTGGCGGGACTGGCTACCCTGAGCCAGCTCGTATTGAGGGTTCTGAGTTCTAGTCCAGATGCCCTAAGCCACGCTTTCCATCGAGAAAGGTGTGACTCCTGGTAGATGTATTGTCTTCAAGCAGTGTAACCTGTGTCGGTCTCTTCTGCCTTCAGATTCCAGGGGAGAGGGTCTGACCGGCCAGGCTGGCATCCTTCTGGCCAGTCCTAGGTGGCCATCCTCAGCGGGGGATCCAGGCCCCCCAGGTGGCCGGGGAGCTGCTCCTGCTGAGGGGGACGGAACGTGGGGAGCTGGGCCCTGGCTGACACGGCTCCCTCCTTGGTGAAGGGCAGGTCCGGCCGGGGAGGAGAGGGGCTCCCCCACGAACCTCCCCGGAGGTGTGATGTGCTCTGTGTGCCCGGTCCCAGATGCCGACAAGAGGATCAAGGTGGCGAAGCCGGTGGTGGAGATGGACGGCGATGAGATGACCCGGATCATCTGGCAGTTCATCAAGGAGAAGGTAGTTCCTCCCAAAGCAGGCGGCTCTCCGCACGGCCTCCTGGGCCCCGTGTCCGGTCCCAGGGCTCACCCGCCACCCTGGTGGGCAGCAACAGCCTTTTTCTGTCCTTCCATCCACCTTTCTGTCATGGCCACACATAGTTTTCACGACGTCAGGCAGGGGCCCGGCCTCAGCCGTCTGTCTTGTGCTGGTACCAAAGCCCACATGTTTTCCAGAATGGGTGCACATTCAAGGCCCATCCTGTATCGGGTCCGTCTTGGTGCCCCACAGTCCGATGTGCGTTCTCCAGGGCGCGGAAAGAGCAGGGCCGGTGTGCCGGGCAGCGTGCACACCTCTCCTGGGCGGTTCAGGGACGTTATCTGGAGTCGTGGCTGTGGTGTGTCGTCGGACAGCGATACGTCCGAGCCATCGAGCCGTCCTGGCGGAGGGCTCCCAGCGTGGCTCCTTGGCTTCCCCAAAGTCGCTGCGGTCTGGATCTGCCTGGAGAACTTGTCCATGTGAAGACCCCTGTATTGTGTGTGTGTCCACAAGAAGGTCGAGAATTGCCACTTCTGAATGGGGAGGAGAAGGGAACCCACCGTACAGAGAAATCTAGATGCACTTGGGGTTGGGGTTCAGCTGAGTTGGTGGGCCATTGCGGTCCATGCTAGGGGCTGAGCCCTCCGAGGGGCCGCAGCCTGGTCTGCTGGCCTCTTTGCAGAGAGCCCTGCATCCTGGCAGCTTCTGCCTGGCCCCGCGGAGGAATGGCTGATCCCACCCTTCTGGCCGTGCTGCCCGCTTCCTCCACTGGCCTTCCCTGACTGGGCGTCCCGTGCCATGGCCCACACGTGCCCCTGAGTCACAGACATCTGGGCTGACGCCTTGCCCCGGTCATCTGTCTCTAGCTCATCCTACCCCACGTGGCCGTCCAGCTCAAGTACTTCGACCTGGGGCTCCCACGCCGTGACCAGACCAATGACCAGGTCACCATAGACTCTGCGTTGGCCACCCAGAAGCACAGTGTGGCTGTCAAGTGTGCCACCATCACCCCTGATGAGGCCCGTGTGGAAGGTGTGAGGGTGCGGAGGTGGGTGGGCCGGGGCAGCGGGGGCTGGGCCACGAACCCGGGAGACGGGAGCCCCAGGGGTGCCTGCAGATGAGGCTGGGCGGGGTGTTGTTCCCAGGCCCGTGGTGTCTGTGCTGTGCTGTGCGGCTCTGGCCAGGGTAGGGGTCGTTGGCAACAGCGAGCAGGAAGCTCATGCAGGCACAGTAAGGACGGCCTCTTTGGGCAGCCTGCCCCTCCGGGCTCCTGGACTGTTCTGCAGGCAGGTTTACGGACAGACCTTGGGGCCACCTCTGGCCAGCAGAGTGCTCTGTGTCGGGCTCACATCCTTCAGAGCCTCAGAGGGCGCTGGGGAGCACTGCTTGGATCTCACCACCCACTTGGCACCGCAACTCTGTCTCAGAGAGGTGCCCTCACCGGGCTTGGACTGGCTGCTGGGCCCTGGTTCTGGGACCACTTCCGAGGGTTCCGTGAAATAGGGCACCAGCGTGTGGACAAAGGGGCCGGGTTTGGAAAATTCGAGAAAGGGTAGCTTAGGGGCTCGCGGAGCTCTTTCTCTCTTGCTACGTCCTGCAGTGTGAGGGAGCTGGAAGGAGGCATTCAAGGCCCATTTCCCAAACGCTCCAGAGCTCCTCCCGTCTTTCGGGTGCAACCTGACCTTAGGCTGCTGGAATCATCTCCGTGCTAAACTCTTTTTGCAGGTTTTCTTTTATTTCTCCCGAGCCCCGGGATTTAGGCATCCCTGTTTTGTGGACAAGGAAGTAGGGAGTCACTGTCTTAATAATGTGGGCTGGACCCCGTGGTTCGTGGCAGTACCACGGCTAGAACAGCACGTCTGCTGCAAGGCCGGGGGCTGCCACGGCCGAACATGATGTGGGAGCCGCTTTAGGAAGAAGTTTATTTAATCCTCACCGCGACCCTTAGCAATCATTTCATTTTATAGCTCGGGTTAAGCCACCTGCGTAAAACTCACAGTTAGAGGTGGTGGAGTGAGACCCTGAAGCCAAGAAATCTGATCCCACAGCCCACACATTCATATTCTAGACATTCCCCAGGATGATTTCCAGGGCCCCCGTCTGGCCGCGTTCTTGCCTAGGGTTCAAATTTTGGTTGGAAGGTGGGGGCTGCAGCCGGGCCACTTCGTCTCTGTCCTCACAGAGTTCAAGCTGAAGAAGATGTGGAAGAGTCCCAACGGGACCATCCGAAACATCCTCGGGGGGACCGTCTTCCGGGAACCCATCATCTGCAAAAACATCCCCCGCCTCGTCCCTGGCTGGACCAAGCCCATCACCATTGGCAGGCACGCCCACGGCGACCAGGTTGGCCCCGGAGGGAGCTGGCCCGCACTGGCCTGGGACCCTCACCCGGACCCCCTGGCCAGAGCCGCGCTCTTGTCTCCGTAGTACAAGGCCACGGACTTTGTGGTGGACCGGGCCGGCACGTTCAAGATCGTCTTCTCCCCGAAGGACGGCAGTGGCGCGAAGGAGTGGGAGGTGTTCAACTTCCCCGCCGGCGGCGTGGGGATGGGCATGTACAATACGGACGAGGTGAGGCCCCGGCGCGCGGCTCCCCGAGCCTGGCCCCCCGCTCGGGCCGCTGTGGACTGCCGATTCTGACTGCCCCGCGACAGCGGCCTGAGGAAGCTCCGCGGCCTGCAAGCAAATGCATCGGGATGCGTTCAGGGGGACCCGCAATGTGCCTGGGGTGGAGTGGGGCGGGCGGACTCCTGCTTAGCCAGATGCTCCTGCTGTGCTCCTTCTCCGACACCCCGACTTCCTGTGTCTTCTCCGACACCCCGACTTCCTGTGCTCCTTCTCCGACACCCCGACTTCCTGTGTGTCTTCTCCGACACCCCGACTTCCTGTGTGTCTTCTCCGACACCCCGACTTCCTGTGTCTTCTCCGACACCCCGACTTCCTGTGTCTTCTCCGACATCCCGACTTCCTGTGCTCCTCCGACACCCCGACTTCCTGTGTGTCTTCTCCGACACCCCGACGTCCTGTGTGTCTTCTCCGACACCCCGACTTCC
>NC_138377.1:121823831-121830375 GCF_054177405.1 Leptonychotes weddellii | reverse complement strand
GAAAATCTTAAAAAAATACACAAAAGGGGCGCCTGGGTGGCTCAGATGGTTAAGCGTCTGCCTTCAGCTCGGGTCATGATCCCAGGGTCCTGGGATCGAGCCCCACATGGGGCTCCTGGCTCAGCCGGGAGTCTGCTTCTCCCTCTCCCTCTGCCTCTCCCCCTGCTCATGCTCTCTCTCTCTCTCTCTCTCTGTATCTCTGTGTCTCAAATGAATAAATAAAATCTTAAAAAAAAAAAATACACAAAAAACTAATGATGTAATGTATGGTGATTAACATAACATTAAAAAAAAAAAACAAACTTCAAAAAAGTAAGTTTTATCTAGAACTAATGATGTAATGTATGGGGATTAACATAAGAATAAAAAAAAAATTAAAAAAAAAGTAAGTTTTACTGTTAAGAAAAAAACCCTGAGTTTCAATTGTATTTTTTTCTAATACTCCTCCCAATGAACATGTAATTATAAGCGTAAGACAGGTTCATGGGCGTCCCACCTCTATTGTCCCCTAAATGATCTGAAGCAGGACTTTGGGAGGCACTGGAGGAAAGGCGGGCAGGAGGAGGGGGAGGGGCCTCAGGCCTGGGGCCACGCCCCTGGGGGAGGGGCAGAGGCGCCAGGGGCTAGGCCCCGCCCCTCCCCGGGAGGCGCCCCCCCCCCCCCCCGCCCCCGCCGCCCCTCCCCGCCGCCCAGGGCGGCCGGCAGCCGTACCTTGTGGGTGAGGGAGTGCTGCTTGAGGTGGTGGATCTGGCTGAACTCCATGCCGCACTCGGTGCACACGAAGGGCCGCACGTTCTGGTGCTTGAGCATGTGGTTCTGCAGCTGGCTGCGGTAGTGGAAGGACTTGTCGCACTCGAGGCACTGGTAGAGGGTGGGGCCCTGGTGGGAGGCCAGGTGGCGCTTGAGCTGGGTCAGGGTGGAGAAGTCCAGGCCGCACTCGACACACACGTGGCAGCGGCCGCTCTCGTGCTTCACCTCGTGCGCCTTGAGCTCGCTGGGGTAGGCAAAGCCGCGGCCGCAGAAGTGGCAGCTGTAGGGCTTGACCTCCGAGTGCAGGAGCATGTGGCGCTTGAGGTGGCTGGTCTGCGTGAAGGCCTTCTGGCACACCTGGCACTTGTGCGGCCGGGTGCCCTGGTGCGTCAGCAGGTGCGTCTGCAGGTGGCTGGGCTGCTTGAAGAGCTTGCTGCAGTGCGGGCACGAATGCGGCTTGATGCCGTTGTGGCCCAGGATGTGCGTCACCAGGTTGTACTTGGACGTGTAGGACTTCTCGCACATGCGACACTGCCAGCGCTTCTGGCGGTCGCCCGCCTCCACCAGGTACGAGTCGTCGATCTGCACGTTGATGTCCAGCCGGTCCAGCTGGGCCTTCTTGTGGCGCTCCGCCGTCGAGCCGGCCGCGTCGGCCTCGAACTCGCCCGCCTCCTGCCACACGAAGGCCTGCTCCGGCTTCACGGGCTCCGGGGACTCCATGGTGGCGGCCTCGGGATCGCTCAGGGGGGCCAGGTGGGCCGGCTCAAAGCCACACTCGGAGGGCAGGGCCTCCGGCCCGGGCAGCGCCACGCCGGGCTCCGGGAAGCCGTCCCGGGCCGGGTCGGGGAAGTGGGGGTCGTAAGGGGCCGCGTCCAGCTCCGGCCTCGGGGCGCGGGGCACGTGGCGCAGCGTCCGGGGCTTGCGGCTGAAGGCGCTGAGGTCGATCATCTTGACGGCGCTGCTCTGCACCAGGGTCTCGCAGCCGCTGCTGCCGCCGCCGCCGGCCACCTGGGCGGGGGCCTCTGCGGGGCCGGCGTCCTTGTCGTCACCGGGCACGGACACCTCGTAGACCTCCTGCTCCTCCTCCTCCTCCTCCACCTTCTCAAACTTGACCTTGGGCACCAGCCGCACGGGCGGCCGCGTCTTCCGCCGGGTGTGCTTCTCGAAGGCCGCCTCCACCTCCAGCACCTCCTCTTCTGCCGGCTCCTCCAGGGCCCTCCCGCTGCAGGCCAGCTGGTAGACGTCGGGGCCCGGGGGCCCGGGCTCCCCCATGGCCGACCCGGACAGCTCGGGCCCCAGGTCCGGGTAGAAGGCTTCGGCGCTTATGGTGGCTCCAAAGAGCTCATTTTCCGAGACCAGGCCCAGCACGGCGGCCTGAGCCAAGGACAGCACCACCACGGCATCCGTCTGTGTCCCTGAGTCCATGAAGCCCTCCATCCCGCGGCGGCTGGCTAGGAGGGCATCGCTGCAGGGGGAGAACGGAGCGTTAATAGTGCCGGTTCCTGGCCGCACACACAACAGACACACACGCATGTAGCCATTAGCTTGGCTAATTTGGGCTGCATCGGTCCCTGGCGTGTTTCTCCCCCGGCCTTGGGCACAGGACGCACCTGTCATTACGGGGACGCCCTCTGTGTGTCTGACCATTTCCCCCATTCCCTGTGGGATCCTGGACAAGCCCTGCCCCCTCCCTGGCCTCAGTCGGCCCTCCTGTAACAGGAGGGTGGCATTTCCACAGCGGTTCTCAAACTATGTTCCCCATAATGTCCTTCCAGAGTTCCTCCAAAAAGCCGATTTAAAATCGCAAAAAATAAAGACTCCTTTCTTTTAAAAATCCATTTTAGAGTACCCATCTACTCTCAAACGTGATATACACCTCGCTTCGGCACGTTCTGTAGCCCCACTGGCTTTGTTCCCAAGGTAATTAATTTTGCACAGACCTTGAGACCGTACAGTGAGGTGTTTTGGGTTTTAAGAAATATATATATTGCCGGGAGGGCGGGTGAGGTGGGGGAAAGATTTAAAAAAATGTTATATATATATATATATATATATATATATATAGCAAAAACAAGGCAACACACAAACATAAATTAGGTGCCAAGGTCCATCTCGGCGGCTTATCTGTGAAGCCTGATGTTACAGGACTCCGTCACCACAGGTGATTGTTCTGGATTAGCTAAGTATTACACATTTAGATATCTAAATTTATGCCGATTAAAAGTACAGCTCTCCTCGGCTTTGCACACTGGCGTTCCATGTAGGATGTGATCTGGTCGAAGGGCCCGTGATCACGGCTAACACGTTCGAGAGCGCTGTCTGAAACGAATACAAAAGCCGGCTCCCAGGTTTGCAGGCATGCGCTCTGACCCGACGGGGTCTTCTAAAAAAGCCAACACGCCCACCCGCTCCGGTCCAAACCCCGGGAGCACCGGCTCCCTGCCTTCCTAGGGGCGCAGTCTGTGTAACGGGCCCTTGCATATGATTCTCCCACCGGCGCCAACGAGCTCCCGGTTCCTCCCACCAGCCTCCCAGGCTTCCCTCAAATTGCACCTGTTTCTGGGACTCACCGGGCCTCCCTGGGCCCTGGCGCCCTCTCCGGGCCTCCCGGGCACTGCGTGTGCCCCGCATGTGGGAGGGCCTCCTCTCTGGCCTGGGACACTCGGCCTGATTGCAAGGCCCAGCTGGTTCGGCGCAGGCACATCAGAAGTGCTCCATAGGAAGGGGAAAGCTATTACTGGGCTGGCTCCTGGCTGCCCGGCCGGCTCTGACCTCAGGGTCAGGGTCAGGCACATGGTGGGCTGTGGCCCTTCCTCAGGAAACCGGCTCTGGGCCTCGTATCTCCCTGCCCCCCACAGGCCAGGGGAGCTTCTCCTTCCTGAAGCCGGCTAAAAATAAAATACCCCAGACAGGAATTTAGCTTCCTTGAAACGGACACTAAAGATTAAACTATTAATCTTAAAGTCAGGCTCTCGTGAGAGGGTCAGGTGGGACATTCCCACTCTCCCCCCCGCCCCCCCCAGACCACCAGTCTGACACAGCACCCAGGGGCAGGCCTCATGCCGGCTGTGGGTTTGAGCAAACAACATGCTCAGCACTTTTTCTAGACTTCCCTGAAGTCAGGGCCAGGGAGGGAGCAACTGATCCCCAGCAGCAGAGCTGGTGTTGGGCCTTGGCCCTGGGTTTGGAGTTCAAATCCGACTTTTGCCCTTTTCTTGCTCAGGCACATCCCATAGCATCCCCTGCTCGTGGGGTGGTGAGTGCAAATGTTGGCTCCCTCTCTGTCCTCCCTTCCGCGGCCCCAAAGCTGGCACCTCCCCCCCCACCCCACCCCCAGCGACCTCAAGTGAATGGGAGCAAAGAAGCCATCATCCCTCTGGGAGATGAGCCGCGGGAGCGGGGCGCAGGTCTGGCGTGGGCCCCCGTGGGGCGGGTCACCGTCCAGTCTATCATCAGGGCTAGGACTGACCTTTTGGAGTGAAAGGGGCCACTCCTAATGATCACACCAGCCCCTGGCCAACCAGGCGTCCCCTTCCCCTGGGAGCAGGCAGGCAGTTTTGACTTTGGGGCTGGAGTCAATGTTCCTGTGACAGGAGCCTCTGCCTGGGTGTGAAAGGGGACCTGCCCAGGGTTCTTGCTCATGAGGGGTTTGTGCCCACGTGGCGTGGGACACAGGGGAGCCAACAATTAACCCTAAATGTGGGCAGAAGAGCTAGCTTCCCATTACCGAGTGCTCACAAGGTCCCAGGTGAGCCATTTAATCCTAAAACAACCCCATGGGGGGGGGTGGGGGCGGGATGCACCCCCTTTCACAGCCCAGGAACCCAGGGCCTCAGTCACAGGCTCGAGTGTCCCGTCAGTCAGGGCAGAGCTGGGTCTGCACCCAGGCGTGTGGGCCCTACAGCCCAGCCCCATCTGGGCCCCATGCCTCTAGCTCTGCTCCTTTAATCTGTGCCACCTGGTAGGTCGCGTCACGGCTCTGAGCCCGGCCTCGGCTCCCAGGTGCTGCCCTGTGGTGCCCAGGGTCCGAGGAGCCAGCAGGTGCTCGTGGGCCCCCAGGCGACCTGCAACTGGGAAGCCTCAGAGCTGTCCCTGTCCGGCTGGTCCGGGGACCCCTCCAGGGCGGCTAGAGCCCCTCCACGGCTCTCTACTCAGACCGCACTTCTTGCTGGAACCCTGCATCAGCCCCGTACCTGCCTGGCCAGTCAGACCCCTGCTCTTCCCGTGCGCCGGACAGACACTTGCCTGAGCAGAACACCGCCCCCCGCCCCCACCCCCCGCCGCAAGTGCACGTTCGCTGGCGCAGCCACGCGGGCTGCAATGCGGGCTGCACGTGTGTGCGTGTGCGCGCGTGGGTTTCAGATGGGCTCTGTTTGTTGAGACAGAGGCTCAGAAAAGGAAGACAGGGAATCTAATTTACCTGCATTTTGCATGCGTGCTCCGTCTACCAGACACAGAAACGAGGAGTGGGAAGGTGGGGACGCTCTGCAACCCAGTGTCCCTATTTCTCCTCCTCCTGGGTCATCTTTTGGGCACCCTCCCCCCCTCGGCCCCACTGGCTGCAGCCCTTCTGTTTTATGCCCTAGCTCGAGGCCTGGAGGAGAGCCTGCCAGGCACCCCCTCCTCAAGGCCCCCCCCTTGTGTGGGGCTCAGAACCAAAGCTCACCACTGTGTCCCAGAGAAAGGGGAGCTCAGGCCTTCCTGGGCTCTCCACGGCCTCGCTAGGAGGTGAGGGGCATCCATCTGGGCAGGATGCAGCTCAGCCTCCTGCCAGGGCACCCTTGGTTCCCAATGTGGAGAGAAAGGACATGGCAAAGGCAGGAAAACAGAGGAGATAGAATAGCTGCTTGGTTGTAGCCCAAAGAGTGGGACTGGGAGTGCGGGGAAGGGAGGCCATGGCGGGGAGGTAGGAGGGGCAGCCCTATTTCCCAGGGCCCAGCATCACCCAGGCCAGCCCCCTGGGGAGCGCCCCAAGCCTTACCCTCTGAGGCCCAGCAGGAGGCCTTCCCCACCCGGGCAGGGACCCTGGCCCCCAGGGCGCTGTCACTTCACCTACTGCTATACTCTAAGTGTTCCTGTCAACACCGACACTCTTGTCAAATGCATTAAGGGGTGACTTGCTGTGTGACGCTGGACGAGTCACCTGACCACACAAGGTCTTGGTTTCCTGGTCTATAAAAAAGCACACGTGGCTTCTCGGAACGCTGAGGGCAGGTTAATCCTTGACCTACCTGCCTGTCACCCCGGGTCCCCCCACACTGTTCTAGAAGAGCCTTTCCCGTCAGTGAGAGCCCCTCCACGCATCCCCGCTCTGAGAGCAGGACAGGGCTGGGGAGCTCGGGGTGGCCAGTGTCCCTAGAACACACACGGTAGGGCAGAGCTCGGGTGGAAGGCACTCGAGGCCTGGTCTGCCTTGGGGGCCCTGGGAAGGAAGTGACCAGCAGGTTATTCCTTGAGTAAATTCTACCACCAGGACATCCTCTCAAGAAACAACTGACAGCATAGGAATCATGCCCTGGGGCTTCTGCCAACCCCACTCTGGGATGTCCCCATGCGCCGTGACCCGTTTACTGCGATGACTATTCCTTGAGGGTCTAGTAGGTGTCAGGGCCTGTGCCCCCACAAAGGCTGCACGGTGCTCCGGGCTTCTGCTGGGAGGGCAGGTTTGGCCCTTGGCCCCTTCATCTTGGCCTTGGACCACCAGGTGGCTCAGAGGCTGTGTCTCCGGTCCTGCAACTGAATCACCGACTCAGCCACAGCTCCCGGGTACCCACGAGGTGCTGGGTACTGGTCT
>NC_138377.1:121769386-121823731 GCF_054177405.1 Leptonychotes weddellii | reverse complement strand
TGGGGGGGTGCATGCCCATGCGTGCAGGGGCTGCGGCTGGGCCCTCTGTCCCCCGGGTGTGGACAAGCGGAGGCTGGAGTGGGGCGGGAGGGCAGCTGGGCCCGGGGAGGGGGAAAAGGCAGTCGCAGGTATGTCCGGGGCTGTAAGCACTCGCAGCAAAACTGCCCGCTGTGTCCTCGGCTGTCTTCCTCACTGCAGACCTCAAGGTGAATCCCCAGAAAGGAAGAGGAAGCAAAAGCCAGGGCTGGAGTCTTGTGCAAACCTCAGGGCTCCTTGCCACAGTCTCACTTCTGTTGGCCCTGGGCCTCACTGGACTCGGCCCTGGGCCTCCCTGGACTCGGGGCATGAGGGCCTTGCTGAGGGGGCGGGTGGGGATGGGGTGTGGCGGCCAAGGGGGAAGTGTGCGAGTCTCTCTCTGCCTCAGCTTCCCCTTTTCTCTATGGGCAGATTTGCTGAGCCCGCCTCCAGGAGTCAGGGTGGCTGGGCCACCAACACAGCGCCTCCAACCCACAAACCACACAAGAGCCTGAGGTACACGTACACTGTGTCCAGCCATTCTTTCTACAGGTAAGGAAAGTGAGGCCCAGGGAGGGGACTGGTCCAAGGTCACACAGTGAGAAGGTGAGGCAAGGACTAGAGTATAGGCTGTGGGCCCCCAAGCCTATCCTCAGCCACATGGCCTGCAGGATAAAGTCCTCACGTCTTAGCTGGCTGCTCAGTGTTGTCCCCAGCTAGGCTCCACCTGATCCTCCATCAAGCCTTCCTGCCTCTCTGCAGTGTGTGTGTACACACGTGTACACACACACACAAAACCTGTCTTCTACCTCAGGGCCTTTGCACAGGCTGACTCCTCTGCCAGGCCTGCCCTTCCCCGGCACTGAGTAAATACCCCCTTATCCTTTAGGATTCCCCCCTCCAGGGAAGCATTCCTTAGCCTGTGGGCAGGGCAAGGGCCTCTTCCACAGCCTGAGGCCTCAGGTTAATTTTCCTATAGACTTGGCTGGGCCATGGTGCCCCGCTGTTTGCTCAAACACTGATCTAGATGTTGCTGTGAACTATCCTGTGGATGTGATTAACATCTACAACCAGCTGACCTGAAGTAAAGCAGACTGCCCTCCTTAATGTCAGCAGCTCTCAGCCAATCGGTTGAAGCCTTCGGAGAACAGCTGAGATTTCCCAGAGAAGGGATTCTGCCTGAAGACCGAATCACGGAAATCCTGCCCGCGTTGCCAGCCTGCCAGTCTGCCCTGCAGATTTCGGACTTGCCAGCCCCCACAATTGGGTGAGCCAATTCCTTAAAATAAATCTCTCTCTTTGTATATATATATATACATCCTACTGGTTCTGCTTCTCTGGAGAACTCGGTACAATCACGCTGATTCATAACTGTATGTTTATGATCATCTCACCACCAGCCGGCCCACCCAGAGGATAGTGACTGTAGGGGAGCAGAGTGGGCCCCGTAGGGGACTGTCCTGGGGGACAGACACCAGGCTAGAGGAAGGGGGAGGAAAGAGCTGATAGCCACTGAGGCACCTAGAATGAATGAATGAGACCCGGGGGAGGGTGGGGGGGTGGGAATCCTTGCCTGAGAGTTCCACAGACGCTTTGCTCTTCTGTGCCCTTTTATCCACCTCACCCTGGGGACAGTCCTGCCTCCTCCACAGGGGTGGACTCCAGGCTTCACAGAGAGGGTTTTGCTCTGGCAGAGTCCCCGGGGGCTCAGGCCCACGAGCTCGGCGCTATTCCCACCTGTGACGCCCGCAGAGGTGGGGCCAGTTACTCCCACAGGCCTGTTCTGAAAGCCCTTCCCTTCTCCATCTCCTGGAAGGCCCCGGGCACCGAGACTCATCCTGGGGGCCCCACCTCTGCTTTAGAAGCTGAGAGCTGAGGTGGGCCTGGCTGCCACAGGTCCGCCACTGTGTGAGGGAGGTCACAGGGACCCCTTCACCCAAGGAAACGAGGGATGGAGTCCCCGTGGCGAGAGGCACAACCTCGGGCCCACTGTATCTGTGTGACCTCTCAGACTCAGACTCTCCCGAGGGCAGACATCCTGGCTTCACAGGGTCCAAAGGCCTCGTTTGATTAAGAGCACAGTGCCTGGGCCTGGAATCTCCGGGGATATTTTCTTTCTTTTTAGGTTTACTTATTTTTAGTAATCTCTACACCCAACGTGGGGCTCGAACTCATGACCCCGAGATCAAGTGTCCCACACTCTTCCGACTGAGCCAGCCAGGCGCCCTGACCCTACCTTCTTGAAGCTGTTGACAGCCCACCCTGCGTGGGCTCCTTCCTCTCCCTCCCCTATGGGCACCTGCCCCACTCCCAGCGCGGGGCTACCCCACACAGCTCACCCCCATATAGGCAGTGCACACGGCAGCTGGACCCAGACCTTGGCCTGCTCCTCCCCATGCCCCAGTGGGCTTAGGCCAGACGGGTTCCTCTCTGGGAAACGTGGCTATGCATCAGGCCTCACACCCTCAACCACAGGAGCCGATGCACAAGGACTTCATGCAGGCGTGCCGTGAGATGGAGTCAGGCCAGGACACGAGTGGGCAGAACTCCTGAGCAAGCCTGAGGTATGGGGGGTGGGGGAGGCGGGCTGGGGGCTGTGCCCGCCTCTCTGAGGAGGAGGCCACGCACACTCCAGAGGAGCAGAGCCCTGGCCCCAGGTGGACTGAAGCACCTTCAGGGGGGCCTGGGGAGAGTCCTGCTCTCTGGATGGGGCCAGCCCCTGCTTCTAGCCTGGGGATCCCTTGCTGACAGTCAACCCCCTTTGTCCTGAGGTCAGGTGGGTGGGTCTCTGATCCGTGCAGAAATGAGCCTGTCTAAAAACGACCCAGGCATCTGATGCAGAAATTATGGGAGAAATGCCACGCCGCCTGCAGAGCTACCCACGGGACCCAGGGCAGCTTCCCCTTGATGCTGGTGTGGGAGTGATATGGTGTCTCTGATCTGAAGTCACCAGGCCCCCAGAAGCTGTGGGCCCTGGGTCCTCCCACCTGATGCTCCACCGGCTCCCTGGGCAGATGCATCTGTTTCTTCACCACAAAGGAAGAAAGCTCGGTTCTCCCACAGCGGGACAGTGGCCCTGCTGAAGGCCCTTCACCGCGGCCACTCGGGCTGTGTACCCTCAAGGCTGGCTTTGGAATCCCATTGGCAGGGCTGGAAGGAACTCTGTGGACCCTCCTGTCCAATGCCATCATTTAGAGATGTGGGAAGCGACGCCCCAAGCCCTCCCCCCACCACAGGGACGAACCTGAGAGCTCTTGATTCCTGGTAGGTTTCTGCCCACCATGTCAACAAACATGGTGGCCACTCCCACAGGGGTGTCTGCCTTCCAAGGCCTGGGGGCCTCGAGGGAGGGCACGGTGGGATCGGGCAGCAAGGGATTCAACCAACCTGCAGGAAGTGTCTTGAGTTCTCAAGAGTTGGCCCTCACACCTGCCCCTTGACCTCAAAGGCTAAAACAGTCCTGGCTCCCCTGCTCAGGACCCCAGCCACTTGCCCTCCTCCCACAGTCAAGTGCAAACATCTCCACCAAGGACTTAGAAGAACTTGAGTGTGATTGGTTTCTCCCCATGTGGCAGCTTCTCAGCATGCTGCTCGTCCCCTTATCATCCCCCAGACACGTGGGCTTTTTTCATCTTTAACAGACCTGCCCGCACACAGCCTTTTCATACGCTGTTCCCCCTGCCTGGAATGCTCTTCCTCATCTTTCACCTTTCAACGGGGCAGCCCTTCCTCAGGAAGCCTTCCCTGACTCTCCTCATGACCCCAGTCAGGTTTGACTCCCCCAAGTTCTAAGAAGCTAGACATGCAATACTTTTCTTTCCTGGACCTTATTAAAAATCGTAATGATGTATCTCTTTACGTAACTACTGGCTTGCTGTCTGGCACTCCGGTTAGATCACAGCCGACAAGGCCAGGGCAAAGAGCACGTCTGTGTGCTTCCGCAGCTCATTCCCGGCAGAGTGCACACCCAGAACGAAGACTGTCCTTTTGAGAAGACCCATATTCAAGTGCAAAGAAAAAAAAAGAGGCCCTTTGCTGAGCCCCAGGTGGAACCAGCCTCCTCCCTTGAGCCTAGACTTCCTCTCTTCGAGCTCCAGGACCAGTGCCTGTTCCCAGGAGAAGGGACAGCAGGCCTCATGTTTCCGGAAAACTCCATGTCTTTCCTCCAAATCCAGAAGCAAAAAGCACATCTGCCCTCCAAACTACTACCCTCTGCTGGACCCAAAGATCACCAGCTTCCTGTCACAGGGAAAAACAAACAAAAACTTGGGCTTACGAGTTCATGGGACAAAGATAAGAATCACAGATGAAGGAACGACAGGGGCATTTATTGGGCTTGAACTTTGTCAGGCCCTGTGATGAGCACACACAATTTCTAGGCTTCCGGGCAGCCCTCTGGGGTTGGGAGGACCATTTCCGTTCTGTAGTTGTGGAAACGGTGGCTTGGAGAGAGGCAGCCCCTGCAGGGTGGGGAGTCTCCCCAGGGCCCGGGCCAGCTCTGGGCGGGGAATGAGGTTTCCGGGTTGCGTCTTCTACCCCTGCTGACCTCAGTTTCCCCGCCAGGGCCGGAGTCAGCCCTGGGAGCCCCTCCTGGCTTCCCTTCCTCCTCACCAGGCCCCGCCCTCTCGGAGACCTCAGCCTTCTCCATCCTGTCTTCCTTTCCCTCCATTCCTCCCCTCCTTTCGTTTCCGTGGCAACCCCATCCTCTGCTCTGCCACTCGGTCCTGCGCTCCCACCTCCTCTTTCCTCTTTCATCTCTCCCCTCCACGTGGGGTATGGTCCACATGCCCCTCTGTCCTTTGCTTCTGGTCTCTCACTCCCTTTTGCTATGCTTTTATCTCCTTCAATGTTCTCTTGTCATCTCAGGGCGACATTTATTTACCTCTTGCTTAAGAAAAAAGAAAAAGGAGGGAAGGAGGGAAAAGAAACCCCCGTTTCACCAGCCTTGGCTTCTCTAGTTCAGTCCCAGCCACCATTCTCTTGCGGCCACCCCCGAATGAGCCCCCTGCCCGCCACCATGCAGGCTCCCCACGACCTCACCTGTAGAAGGGAGGAGGCAGACGCATGGCGGGGAGGACAGCTGCGAGGTATCCGGGTGAGGGCTCACTGGGGGCAGGCACTCCAGGGGGTGCACCCTGCTTTCCTGAGGCTGGGCTGGGGGAGACGCCGGAGGCCCCCTCAGGACGCAGCAAGGGCAGGACCTAGAGCGTGGGTTAAGCCAGGTCCAGAATCCCTCCTCAGTGTGGCCCACGAAGGCCCACACGCACACTGCCCCGAGCCGCCTGCCCAGGCCCCACGCTGCGGCACACGGGGGATGCCCATGTACCAGGCAAGGTACACTCCCGCTCCAGACAGGATGGTGGATCCATCCATTCTTCAAGATTCACTCTTCACCGTAATCCTAAACTGCCTCTGGGAAAAGGAAGCGTCCACTCTCCTAGCCAGCTCTGTGTCTCCACAGCTTAAGGCAGATAGAAGGTGGCCAGCCCATTTCCTTTCAGCCATTGTTTACTGAGCTTGTATGATGGACCAGGCGCGTGATACGGGCTGTCCCATGGAGATGGGCATCTTAATTTTCATTTTACAGATGGGCAGACTGAGGCTTGGAAAAGCTGTCACTTGCCCAACCACACAGTCAGTAAGAGGTAAAGGTGGGCTTTGAACTGATTATAATCATGTTCTTCCCTTGTGATGTCCCTTCTTCCTGGGTCCCCAGGAGGACAGGGTTAGGCCCCCCCTTTGGCGCAGCGCTCCCCCCATCCTGCCTTCTGCATTTCTGTGCTCAATCTGGAGTGATCAGAAATGACAGGAGAAACAAAGAGATTTACCACAGAAATTATAAGCAAGCCGACTGTCGCCGTGGCCCCAGCGTCTGAGTGACAGAGGACAGATAGCCTGGCAGAAAATGATGTTACTCTCCTCTGAGACCAAAGTCACCTGGAGAAGAAAGGACCATGGATCTTTGGGCGCCCCACAGGCTTGTGAGCCTCTGTGGAAGTTGTGACTGGCTCCCTAAGTCCCGGGACTCAAAGGCTCTGCTGGAGGAGCTCCCGGCCCACCCTGTCGGGTGCAGATGGCAAGGCGTGGCCACAGGAGGTGGCAGGTCCCGGCGCCCAGGCCAGCTAAGCCCACAGAGACCCCCATGACACAACAGCTCTGCTTCTCCCCCAAGAGGCTCGCTCAGCGCCTCAGGAACCCCGGGAGCAAGGCCTGAGGAGGAAGAGATAGGAAGCAGCAAACAGGGATGGGGGAGTAGGGAGGGGCAGCCCCTGGCTCTGCAGATGAACAGAGTGGGGAGGAACCTGGCTCTCAGGCTGGCAGGCCCGGCCTGCACCCCTATCTTTGCCACTTACGAGCTGTGTGACCTTGAGCATTTTCCTCAACCTCCCTGGGCCTCAGTTTCCCCATCTGTAAAATGGAGTAGGGATACGGAAAGGCCCTGCCTTAAAGCTCCTCCTTCAGGTCAGGCTTGTAGATGATGAGATCATGTATATAAGGGGTGGGATCCGCATAACAGGACCCACTTTACAGAGACGTCTGGTGACGTGCCCCGAAGTCACCAGATCACCAGAGAAAAGGTGGAGGTTGGGGTTCCTTCTCGGATCTAACTTAAATGCGCATGCTTTTAAGGGCAAGGAGATCGGGGAGATAGAATTTGATAACAGTGCTGGAGCATAGGAAGGACTAGGTTTCTAGGAGCTACTGTTCGTCTTCTTTCCATCACCATCCACTCTGTTGGGCGAGGCTAATGCAGGCTGCTGGTGGGACCCCAAGATCCCCACTCTCAGGGACCTCATAATTTGGTTAGAAGGATAAGACTAAGAACCACAAAACAGAAGAGCAAAATAGCAGGCAGGAAATGAGCCCTAAATGTGTGGGGAACCACAAAAGGACAAAGTAACGATGCTTTTCCCTCCTCTATTTCAACGTAAGGGGTCAGGAACATTCTTCCTTGTCAAGTGGCCCTTCGGGAGGCCACAGAGGCTGTGGAGTCGGCTGCATCTCTCACACGTCTGTTTGTGTGAGCCCATCTCTTCTGCGATAGGGGACAAAGGTTCCCATTTTCCAGAGCTCTCAGGAGGTTTCACTGAGCCCACTAAGCCCAGTGAGCATGATCCCCGGTGCTCAGGACACAGAGTCGGGCGGAGGGGTGGGGAAGCCTCGAGACGGGGGAGCCTGGCTAGGAAGCCCCCACCCCCAGAGATGCACAAGGACTGAAGAGGGCCTGCCCGGCTGGAGGCAGAGGATGGACGAGGGAAAGTAAGGAGGACAGAAGAGCAGCGGGCAGAGAGAAGGGACGAGGATGGGGGAGGAGGGTGGCCTGGACCCAGAGCCCTCCCCTTCCTTCCCACTGCCGCCGGTGTGAGTCACCCCGGGGCCTCCATCCCGGCAGAGCCCCTGGCGCGGCTGCCTCCTGATGCCCATGCCGTGATCAACATTTATTTTGCAGTCACCCACACACCCAACTCGAGAACGGATTTATGCCAGGAGAGGAGTAAAAAAAAAAAAAAATGCCTCTCTCATTCACGTAAAGCCTCCAGGGATCTCCCGGGGGGAGGGACCGCTGGCCCAACATTTAGGCTGACAGCGTACACAGGCAGACATCAGACCTGTACGCCGTCCACAGAAGGCTATAATCCGCGGCAAGCAGGAGCAACGTGCAAATCCATCCATTCTTAGTCACCTTCATGCAGCGAGGCGAGGGACGAGGTGAGGGTCGGGACCCACGAAAGGGGTGGGAGCCCGCGTGCATATGCACACTCAAAGACCCGGCAGACTGGCCGGGGAGGAATGCATGTGGGGGGGGAGGGAACCCGCAGTTTAGCTGTGAGATAAAAGGGTCGGCGGGAGGCTGGCAGGGAAGGCCGGACGGGCATCCCAGCCGGGGGCTGCTGGGTTGTTACGTCCCGGGAGCCAATGCCCAATGCCATGGGCCAAGGTGGGCCTCATCTGCAGGCTGGAGGAGAGGTGAGGGGAGTCCGGGAAGGCAGGGAGGCCTGGGAGGGAGAGCCAGGAGGGGCGCTTAAGGGCAGGTCCCCAGCAGGGAGGCGGATCCACAGACTCAGAGGAGAAGGTGCTGCAGGTGGCCAGCTCAGCCCAGAGCGCGATCTGGTTTCCTCTTCAATCTAGATCACAAAGGACGACACTCAGGGGCTCCAGAGGCCTCATCTGCAGAGCGGTGAGCTCTGGGTCGTGGATCCCCAGGTACAAAAATTCAAATGCATGTGGTGCTGGGACCCAAGGGCCAAAATGACTTTAATGGACATGACAATCATAAATATCTGGCCTTCAGCAGAGGTGACTGTGGTCCAACTTGAAGGCTTCCTCCCCACTGTCCTGTGGGGATGTAGAATCAGCCCGGCCACTGCCTGGCTGAATGGCCTTGGGTGACTTGCTTCAACTCTCAGAGCCTCAGTTTGCTCAACTGTAAAATGGGGATACCAGCTGCCCGCCCTACAGAATGGTAGAGAAGATTAAATAAGATCCCGGAGTGAAAGTACCTGGCATGCGGGCTGGCGTTTGGTAAATGGTGATTTTTTTTGGTTTCACCACTACAATATATGGGCACACACAATGTGAATCACCAAGGACCCGACAATATCTGGCATGTACTTATTACTACTAAAAATATGCTCTTACCACTCCCATGAATGAGCACGACCACTTGGAAAAAGCATCTGCTATTGTGAAGGAGAGAAAGTAGCCAAATCGGGTGCACGGGCAGAGAGGCTGGAAACGAACCTGACCTTATGGAAGGTTCTAGTTTAGTTCTCAGCCTGCACAGGAGCCCCTGGCTTGTCTGGGGACAGGTGTTCCCGACCCCAGTGCCTGTGGGCTGCAAGGGTCCCTCGGGCCCCAGGCCCAGAGTGGAGCCCTTGGAGAGTCCTCGGAGAGGCAGGAAAGCCTTTCCTGGCCGGACGTGGAAGCCCTCCTCATAGGTGCCCGACATCGTCTCTTTTCTGAAACTTTACAACCCATCAAGGCAGCCCCAAAGACCAAATTCCTAAACAAATCACAAAACCCAACTGTCCTCACACGAGTAGTCGATTTCTGGGACCCCTGGGCACCTGCTCAGTCTCTCAGAGCTGGGATGACTCACCGTCAGCAAACACAGCCCTGATGGGTCACAAGGTGAAGGGGAGACGCTGAGAATGAGGACTCCCCCTCCCCCCCCACCAACGTGCTGGCCCAGATTCCCTGAAACAAAAATGCCCAGGAAGCTTCTAGTGAGAAAGCCACATTCCCGGACACATGCACGGGTCAGGGGGCAAGGGTCACCCTCCTCCCTGCGCTGCAGCCGGGACCTGCCTCCGAGAGGCTCTGCAGAGCCCCTCCTCCAAACGCACCCGGATCTGGGTGCCAAGTGCAGGACAAACACAGGCTCTTCTGGGACTCCGAGAGCGAGGCCGGGCGGGGGAGGGAACAGGTCCGCTCATGCAGGCACAGCCCTTCCTGGCTCCCCGGTCTGGCCACTGCTGCGGGGTCCTCTCTGCTGGTGGCCAATCTGGGCAGGGCCTATTCCCGCCCCACAGATCGGGGGATGAGGATCCCGACGTTAGCCGACTGGCTGGCTGTCCTGGGAGCTACAGTGCCGGCCGCGCCTGCTCGAAGGGCATTACCGAACTTAGTACTGACCGCTGTCTGTGTGCTTGGTACTAGGACCATCACCCTCCCGTCCTACACATAAGGAAACTGAGGCACGGAAAGATTAAGAACACCTTTAGAGCAGTGCTCCCTGGGACTGCTTCCATATTGATGCAAGCGGATAGCATTTAGGGTTTTTTGTTTTTTTAAGATTTATTTACTTATTTGAGAGAGAGCATGTGGGAGCGAGTGGGGGGAGGGGCAGAGGGAGAGGGAGAGAATCTCAAGCGGACTCCCTGCTGACCATGGAGCCCGAAGCGGGCTCGATCTCACCACCCCGAGATCATGACCTGAGCTGAAATGAAGAGTTGGACACTCAACCTCCTGGGCCACCCAGGTGCCCCCAAGCAGGTGGCATTTAGAAACTTTTACAGCTACGTGAAATTGCTAGGACATCCAGGCAGGCTGATAAGGTGTTGGTCTGTAAGGATCACGAATAAGAGTAGTTTTAAAAGTAGAAGCACTAGGGGCGCCTGGGTGGCTCAGTTGGTTAAGCGACTGCCTTCGGCTCAGGTCACGATCCTGGAGTCCCTGGATCGAGTCCCGCATCGGGCTCCCTGCTGGGCGGGAAGTCGGCTTCTCCCTCTCCCACTCCCCCTGCTTGTGTTCCTGCTCTCGCTCTCTCTGTCAAATAAATAAAATCTTAAAATAATAATAATAATAATAATAACAGGGGAGGGCGCCTGGGTGGCTCAGTTGGTTAAGCGACTGCCTTCGGCTCAGGTCATGATCCTGGAGTCCCGGGATCGAGTCCCGCATCGATTCCCGCATCGAGTCCCGCATCGGGCTCCCTGCTCGACAGGGAGTCTGCTTCTCCCTCTGACCCTGCCCCCTCTCATGTGCTCGCTCTCTCTCTTTCTCTCTCTCAAATAAATAAAATCTTAAAAAAAAAAAAAGTAGAAGCACTGGTTTAGAGCCCAGACTGGTTTGCGAAGGCCTAAGTTCAGTCCTGCCCCTCTTCACTCCCAGAGGCGTGACTATTTCTCTCTACTAACGTGGGGTGGTACGGAGAGCACCTGCCTTACAAGCTGAAAAATGCAAAGGGCTCCCAGAGGCACCTGGCGCGCCTGTTTGCTATTATTAGCACTGGGCACCTTGCTGGGGCCATAGCGCTAGTTCCTGGAGGAGTGGCGCTCCTTGATACCAGTTGTCCGAGGGGGACTGACCACCAGCTCCTCTGCCACCCTGGTGGCCGGGGCCCAGGACACACGCCTACCTCTAAAAGCCTTTCCACAGATGCAGACCCTCCACCCCTCTGCTGGGAGCTGCCCCCCCTTTCATCTTCAGGCCACGGTGGCTGTGGGCGCCTTCATGGGGTGTAAGGAGATGTTCTGGCCCAAACTGGAAAAACCTGCCGGGCAGCCAGCACCCCTAACTCTTGCAACCTCCAGTTTTGCCAGCAGGTGTCTTGAGAAGCAGGTGGGGCGCAGGCAGAGCAGCGGTGGCCTTCTCGCCTGTTCCCAGTCTCAGAGCTCTCCGGCCGGGTCCACACTGGCTCCGCAGCCTTCTCCATCCTTCCCTGGGGTCCAAATCCCAAACTTGCCCAGATAACCGCATTCCCTGCTCCCTTTACCCATAGTCCACTTCGTCCAGAGCCCCAGACCCAGAGTGAGGACACACAGTCCGTGCTCGAGGCACGGTTTCCTGAACAAAGGACCCTTCAGGGTGGGGGTGGGGGGTAGCTCAGATCCACCTCCCCAGAAGCTCTTCCTCCACCTGGACCCCAGTGGCCACAGATGAGGCTGCTCTCTGTCCCTACCCGTCCTGCTGTCTGGCTTGGTCACCACCTATTCCGGCTCCTGCCACCCTCCACGTCTGGTGCTGACTTGTCCCTCTACCTTTCTCCACAGATGTGGCCGGAACCCTGTCGCAGTCTTCTTTGGGTAGGAGACTGCGCCTTTCCCTCAATACCTTGTGCCCTCAGCGGGTAGGGGCCGGGGCCCCACTCGGTATGGGGCTTTCCATTCTACCTAGCACTCGGCTGCATGCCGTGCTGTAACCATCCCACATCTGCTAAGGACAAATTCAGTTCACACCTCAACAAATGTTTACGAAGCACCTGCCCTGGACCAGCTGTGCTGGGTGTGGCAGCAGGAAGACACAGAGCTTGCCCTTGGGAGTCTCCCACTAGCCCAGGCCTCCACTCTGGCCTTGTGGCTTACGCCAGCATCCTCACTCCGCACTGCCCAGGCCACTCACACCCCAGGGCTCCTTCCCAGGGCTCCCTGTAACCCCCGCAGGGGACCTAGCCCTTCCTCCTGGGCTCTGAGGAGGACCAAAGGGTCTCCCAGACCTGGCCCCTCTCTCCTACAGGCCTGCCTCCCCCACACTCCTCAGGTAACCCTGATCCACTCACTTGCCTTCCCTCTCGGGCCTCAGGCTCGAGGCCTTCCCCACACCCTGGTTGCAGCCCCTGGCGGTGCCCGAATTCTTGCCTTCTCTCTACCCCTGAACAGGAGGTCAGATCCCACGTCCTCCACCACCTCTTGGACCCCTGCTCTCTGTCCCCTCCCCTGGACACCCTAGGTGACCGCCTCCAAACGCAGAGACTTTGATTCGGGCCTCCTCCCTGACCTGGCAGCAGCCCCTGCATCTTCCCCGGGCTCCAGGCCACTCACGGCTTCCCTTTAGCTTTGCTTCTTCCTCCTGGTGGGCTCTGCTGGCCCGTCTTACCAGGGCTTCCTCAGACTCTCCCCTCTTTGCTGATGTCACCAGAACGATGCCTCTATTCCCCACCCCGCAGCGTTTCCTAGGTGTCGAACCTTCTGTTAACCATCCTTCTAAACTCCAAGGAGGGCTCGCCTCCTGGAAGCCATCGGCCCCTCTCAGGGTCCTCCTTTCTGCTGTTCCAGGTTTTCAGGCCCCTCTGCAGGGCTCCAGGGCCAGCCGATGCAGGACCTGCCGCCCCCAGGGGCTGGGGCCACGCCAGACAACTGTGGCAGTGGGTGTGGACCCGGCCTTCTTCCTCACGCTCAGCCCACGTGCCACGTCCCTTGCAGGAAAGACAGGCTCTCACAGAGGAGGGAAGTTTGGGTGGGGGGAGGGGTCTGCATCCACCTCGGACCTTGACCCTCACATCGAGGCCCACCCTAGGGCCAGGCAGAGAGGGAGCCGGTCCCCAGGGCCATGTCTGAATCCTGCAGGCGGCAGGACCGGCCCTTGAGCCAACCATCCCTATTGACCGATGCGGGCCTTCCTGGCGAGAACCGGCTGCCTGTGAGCAGCTCCCTCTGGTCTGGCGGAGCCCCTTTCCAAACACCCTTCCCTCTCAAAGTGGGAGCCTGGAGGAAACCATGTCCCACACGGCGGGTTTTTTTTTTTTTTTTTTTTTTTCCTTTTACACATTTAGAGCAACGGAGGAAAATGAACACATTCACATTCTCCCTGCTCAAATAAACCAACTTCTCTGTGCGTTCCATCCCTTGAAAACAGAAGCACTATTCAAAAAGAAAAAGAAAAAAGAAGAAAGAAAGAGGCAAAAAGAACTGAATAGAAGAGGAAGAAGGGGGGAAGGAGAGCGGGAGGAGAGTGGTCCCCGAGGGAGCCGGGCAGGGCTCAGAATGAAAGGCAGAGCGGGAAGGGAAGGAGAGTGGAGAGACAAAGCGGGAGAGAAAGCCGGGAGCTTTGAAAGGAAGAGTGTTCGGCGTGAATTCGGCGTGCAGGGGAGAGGGGAGCACTTGAAAAGGAGCAGCCGAGGCTGTGACCCCTCATTCACACTCGTGCCAATCACAGTGACAATGCAGACCCTTTTCTTCATTTTTCCTTCTCCCCGTTCTGGGGAGGAAGGGAGGGAGGGAGGGAGAGGCTGAGAACTCTAAGTTAATTCCTAAAAATACAAAAAATAAATTCAGTTCCACCGGAGAAGCATCAAAGAGCGGTTTGAAAGGCTTCCCCGGAAACTCACTATACCCGCAAGAGTGGTGCTCCCTCTCGGGGAGCAGGGGGGTACAGGCCTGCGACCATCAGCTTTATTTCAGGGACCTGGGTGAGCCAAGGTGGAGAGGGCCCCAGGCTGTGACGCTGGCAGGGAGGCCTGGTCTCCGTGGGCGGCTTGGCTCTCGTGGTTGTCCTGCCCCGGCGGAGAGCTGAGGGCCCAGGCAGGAGGGCCAAGGAGGAGGGTTTGAGTGGGGCGGCTGGGCACATGGTACTTGTGGAATGAATGACATTCTAGTGGCTCTGGGATGGGGGGGAAGTCCTCTGCAGGGACTGCTCAGGCTGGGAGGGTGAGAAGTGAGTCCTTTTCATTAGGGATCACTGTGCTTACAAGGGAGGGGCCTCTGTGGCCTCCTCACAGATCAGCACTTTCCTGAGTTAGACCAAAAGACTGCAAGACATGTGGGTGCCCCAAGGACCCCAGGTCCCTCGTTCCTCCCTGCAATCAGACGTCAGTCATGACGGATCTCCTGTGTGCTCAGCCTGGTGCTAAGCTCCGGGTCACACAGCGCACAGGACCCTGCCTACCCGCACACAGCCCTCAGTCTAGTGACCGAATGGCTCCCAGGATGTCCCTCTGAGACCACGGGTGAATGTCCCTGGTCCCCCTTTCTTTGTCTTTCCTGGTCTCGCTCTCCTTGTCTTTCAATACTCAGCGAGTCATGACGAAACCCGAAATGGGGTCACCTTTATGCAGAGGTTCCTTTTTCCTTCTGATCATCCAGACGCTGGATAATGAGAAATGCCTGGGAACAGAGAGGCTGGGTGCAGGAAGACTGATTGGTTTATTGATTGATTGACTGAGCGAGTCTCACCCTCACTCCTCTATTGAGCAATCAGTCTGTGCCGAGCTCAGGGGCATGGGCTGGGATTAGAAAGTGACAAGGACCAATCGGAGGCCCCGACACGCTTGAGGCCAATCTAGTCGGGGTTGGGGGTGGGGTGCACCACCGAGCTGGGAAAGGAAACCCTGCCTTTGCTAGCTTCATCTGGGAAGGGCTGTTAAGTTGGAACGGGCCCAGAAAGGCCTCCAAACCCAACAAGGAAGCCGAGAGATCAGGCACATGGAAAATGCAAAGAAGCGCAGGGTCAGAAATTTCCCTGCACCACCAGGAGCATACAATTACTCTTGCCTTTCAATCCAACAAATGCGAATTCCAACAAATATTTGAGTGCCTACTATGTGCCAGCCAGCTCTTGTGCATTCCTAGAGAATGCAGTGAACAAGAAGACCAAGGCTTGCCCTTGAGAACTCACACTCAAGGTGTGGGGCAGCACAGGCAAAGAAACAGGGGATTACAATTTAGTGTGAGGGGGCTGCGGGGGCCCTGGAGGAGGGGCAGACTTGGGGAGGCTGGGAAGAGGGGTCAGGGAAACCTTTGCAGAGGAGAGGGCACGGAGTTATTTTAATCCGTTAAAACGAACTAGATTTTCATTTGTTTTGAGAAAGCTTTATAGAATTCCACTGGTGGGATACCCCAGTGTCTAGGAAAAACAATGGAATTGATCAATGAACTATAGATAAAACATCGGATAGATGTTTTCTCGATCCTTTGGTGTATTGGGAAGAATCAGAAATAGACCCAGAAAACTAAGCTGCTGAGAAAAATAATGAACTCTTTTTAAAGAAGAAATGTAGCTCAGTACTAGGCTCGGCGATGAGCCGTATTAGCATTGTGAGTTTAACCCCAAATTGTGATAGAATAATATTAGCAGGAAGGGCAAGAATATGGCGGCAACAGATAATGTCCAAAATTGCTAAATGGAGAAGTCATAGGATAAACATATTGTTTCAAAATATGGAGGTGAATAACAGAGGAGAAATAAAAAGAATTGAGAAAATCGTTTATGGATCTAGAGGGCTGGCGTACGCAAGAAGGCGGGCGGGGCCTGCTGCTTTCTCCTGACCAGGCCTTCAGTATTGTCTGACATTAAAAAAGATGCATATGAGGCGCCTGGTGGCTCAGTCGGTTAAGCAGCTGCCTTCAGCTCAGGTCATGATCTCAGGGTCCTGGGATCGAGCTCAGCGGGGAGTTTGCTTCTCCCTCTCCCTATGCTGTTCCCCCTGCTTGTACTCTCTCTCTCTGTCAAATAACTAAAATCTTTAAAAAAAAAAAAGAAGGATGCATATGGATTAGTTTGATAAAAAAAAACAAAACAAAAAGCAAGCAAACAAGCAAAAAAGGCTTGGCAAAGGATGCACTGTTAAGTCAAGCTGGGATCTTTCTGGAGTACTCAGCCGAGAAACAGAAAGGGCACCATGCTTATACGTTTATGAGAACAGAAATTTCTTCGAGAAAGAGCACGATTCAGTGGGCTCCTGCCCAACGTAACACAATTAAGACAGAACAGAATGGGGGGAAGAGTACCTTGGGGAAAAAAACCTGGAGGATATTGGTATGTAGCTTTAACAACAAGATCCGGAGCAATAGGGACCCTGCCCTGGGGGATGAGGAGATCCAGAGACTGGAGTGCTGCTCTCTAGCAGGGGCCTAGATCCTCAGGAAAACTGGGGTGCGTGTGAATACAGCTCACTTGGGCAAAGGCAGCGTGATCTACCTGCAGGGAGGGTGGTGGTCGGGGCACGCCGGCCTGAGCCCCAGGACCCCTGAGGAGCTGAGCTCCCCCGGATCCTCAGCACTGAGTCCACCATGTCCAAAGTGCCCTCGCGCTCTGGCACTCACAGGCTCACGCTGACCGTTCCCACCAGCCACTCCACTGTACATTACGGTCTTTTCTAGGCCTTTTAAACTTGAAACATGTGACAGCAACACCCCACTTGTCCAGAAGTCCCTTCTCTGGCAACCTCACTTACCCCAAAACCAGAGACTGGTGGAGAGTACCACATAGCTCAGAAAGCCCAGAAGTTAATCGGACTGAGGGTGCCTCCAAGAGGGGTCTTTGCAGTTACACTCACTCCTCCCTCCACGGACAATGCCCCTCCCTTGCAGCCTCTGGACTCAGTTCCTTTTTTTTTTTAGATTTTATTTATTTGACACAGAGAGCACAAGCAAGCGGAGCAGGGGGAGAGGGAGAGGGAGAAGCAGACTCCCCGCTGAGCAGAGAGCCCGATGAGGGGCTCGATCCCAGGACCCTGGGATCATGACCTGAGCCGAAGGCAGATGCTTCACCGGCTGAGCCACCCAGGCGCCCCTGGACTCAGTTCTAACAAGCTTGTGTGTCTGGCTTCCTAGACCGGCAGATGCAGGCCACAGATGAGAAGGACCAGCAGGAAGCTGGCTGGGGTGCCCCTGCCGGAGACTGGGACAGTGAGGGTGTGGGATGCAAACCTACCAGATGGCAGTGTGGGACCAGCCAGGGTGGGGAGGGCAGCTCCAGCACCTCCATACCTCAGTTCAGTCCCTAAGCTCCTGACTGTCAAGACAGGTTCGATCCTATTAGAGTATATCCAGTGTTCTGTTTAGCACTCGGGGACGCAGGTGCTGGGGCCAGGGCTGAGGTTCGGTGACATGACCTTGTAACTTACCCGGTCTCCCAGCTGCCACCTCAGTGCAGGGGGCATGGGAAGCCCCAGTGTGGGTCAGAAGGGCTGGGCTCTGGGCCAGCTCTGCCCACCGTGGGACCTGGGCATGAACTCAATCTCTCAGAACCCCATCCACTCAGTGACTAGAGAACGCCGGCCCAATCGGGCCAAGCTTGGTGCGGATTGAGTGAAATAATCTTCACAGTCAGCTGAAACATTTTATAAATATAACGTAATGTTACTAATGCCACCTCTTTTTCTGGTGGCTGGACAGGACATCCCATGACTCGTACAAGGGTAGGGGACAAAGGAGATACCCTCTGCCTTCGGACTTTTTTGGACACAATGAAGCAATTATCAGGCGAGTTTGAAAACCATGCAAACTTAACTTGTACGGGCTCAATCAAAGACAAAGCCAGAATCCATTCTACAAGACAGCTGGCCTGCCTGGGCTCTTCAAAGCCACCGCACACACACACAAAGCAGGGGGACTGTTCTAGATTAAAAGAAGCTAAAGAAACGTAACAACCAAACGCAACACCTGAGCCTTTTTGGATCAGGAAAAGAACCTAAAAAACACATTCGGAGGACAACTGGGGAATATCATATGGATTATATACATTATATTATATATTATTGAATAATGGTCATTTTTTAAGGCATGATGACACCATTGTCGCTACAAGGGGAAAGTTCTTGCTCCTAAAAGACACCTGCCGAGGTATTGAGGGGTGAAGTATCATGCTGCCCATAACTCACTTTCAAATGATTCAGCAAAACCATGTGAAAGAGAGCGAGATAAAGCAAACGTAGTAAAACGTTAACAACTGGTGAACCTAGATGAAGGTTCTTAGCTTTTCGGTTAGGCTCGACATTTTCAAAATACAAAGTAATGAGGAAACAGACCCTGCAGGCGAATTGTGACTTGTTTTTTGCGTTTGTTGGGCCCATCTTTGGTTTGTTACCCAACCTGCCCAACGCAGACTCCATGTGCCCGTGATGAGGACGGGGGTCATGCTGTGCTCCCCGATCCGATCCACGCGGCACACACAGGAAATACCTGGACGGTGGGCTCACGGCCAGCCTCGGCCACAGCTGGCCCCCGCTCTGCCGCTGGAGGGCCCAGGGGAAGTCAACACCTGGGCACAGCTTCCTCTCGGGTCGGCCCCTGGAGGAGCTCATCTCTTCCTCCTCAAGCCCATCTCCCGTGTGTCCAGATTTCAATACTTTATGCCTGGGCCCATCAGCCCCCTGGATTCTGAGTTCTCTGAGGACAGAAGCCCAGATCCTGGTACCCCACGTTTGAAGGTCAGAGAAAAGAATCCAGACCGTGGGGATCACGGTGCTGAAGATGCTCTAACAGTCAGAACCACGAAGTGCCCGTTGGAGATCATTTGGACTGGAACGTACTAGCTCAGCCCTCATTCCATCCTAGCCAGGTGGTGGCGAAGGCTGGAAACCCCAGGCTCTGCTACCCAGTGGTGATGTCCCCTGGCAAGGAGGCCTCAGTTTCCCTTTCTGAACATGGGCCCTGCCAGCTGGCTCTCTAGGGACCCCATCCCTGCTTAGTGCTCCCTTAGCTCATTGTGGCCAGAGGCTCAGGGTGGACTGAGTTTGCAAAGCAGCCTTCCCATCATCACCAGAGAAAAGTGCCAGTGCGTTCTCGCTGAGGCCATCTTCCTCAAGTGCTCCCAGGGGATGCCTGGGCTTGCCGCCCTGGGGGAGCAAATGAAAACGCCCAGGATGGGCCCATCCCCAGAGGCTCTGGTAATTTTCAAGGCCCTTGCGTGATTGGAAGGAGCACCAGGGTGGAGTACCATCCCCTAAGGAACCAGGTCAGAGCCGAGACAGGCAGACGTTCTCTGTGTCCTGCTGCCCCTCCTCCCGCCCATCCTCCAGAGGAGCCATCCCTTCCTGGGCAGGCCCCCTCCCCTCTCCACCTCCCCAAAGGTGGGGCTCAAGGGTCACTTCAGCAACCCCGGGCTGCCTACTTCTCCGGGAGCCCAGGGCCTTGAAGGCCGCACGAGCGTCCAGATGCCATGCTCAGGCATCAGGAAGCCAGAGGATGGTTTTAGGCAAGGGGCTGTTGTGATCCAGTCCTTCTGGTTACAGTATGGCCATGGTGAAGGCGGGCCAGGACAGCATCCCACTGGGCTTATCTGTCATCTCCTCCACAGTCCCCACCCCCCGCTCTCAGGCCTCCGCGGAAGCCTCGAAACCTCCATCTTTGGGAAGCAGGGCCAGGTTTGTCACCGGGGCATGAGTGGTGTCACAAGGAAGAATAGAGCATGCTTTCTTTCCAGCCAGTAGGGCTGACAGCTGAATGTGGGCAGGACATGGTGAGTGACAAATGCTAACAATGAGAATTCATTCCAGGCTCCCAATGGGCAGAGACCATCTGGACGGAGCCAGAGGCCACTGAAGGGACGTCCCTCGGTGGGGGAAGGTGCTCACTTGAGCCACTTCAGAGAGAGGCTCTGGAAATCCAAGGAGCATTCTTGCTCATTCAGAGGGACGTTAAAATCAAACAGCACCAAATGAATGGCGGGAAATGTCACCCAGCAAACACGGGAAGGGTTTTCCCATCCAGATGAAAGCAATGGGAAAGGAAGAGGGAAACAGAGCTGGAGCGAGGGGGAGGGCAGCACAGAAGGAGGGGAGGAAAGAAAGGAGGAGGAGGAGTGGGAGGGAGGGTCCAACGTTTGTGAGTTTACCAAGGAAGGGGGAAACAGGGTAGAGGAGAGAAAGGAGAAGTGGAAGTCACTCCAACCCTTGAGAAAAGCTGCCCGTGGGACAGGGTGGGGAACTCACAGCTGGCATGGAGGCTAAGTCCCTCTTCTTCCAAAAAGAAGCCCAATTTGGCCACCCCGGAAGCCTCAGAAATCCGTAAGGCTGGGAAATGCTGACCGCAGGGTGCAGTCCCCCCCCTTGGGGCGCCAGGCTTAGGAGGGTCTGTGCTTGGTTCCATCACGCTCTGCTCTAGCCATCTTGAAGTTCTTCCTAATTTTCAGACCAGGGGCCCTCATTTTCATTTTGCAACACCAAATCATGTAGCCGGTCCTGGCTGACCTTTCCAGAGGTCATTTTTGCTAGCAAGGCCGGAGCAGGAAGGCGGTGGGCCAGCTCCAGTTGCTGCTCCCTGTTTGCTAACCAAATACGCATCCTGGCCTTGTTGACTCAGCCAGCAGGCGGGCCTGACTCAGATGAAGCGTGAGGAGCTGTGTGCGCTGTAGCGTGGCGTCGTTCCAGGGGCTCTGAGGGTCCACCGCACGCCGGGCACAAGATGGTTCTGACCCCATCCCTCGGTGTAGGACGCACGGGTGGTCCTCAGGCCCCAAAGCCAGGCTGCACACCCGCCCGGTCCTGGAGACCTGCCTTCTGCAGTTCACTGGCGCTGAGGGTCCACATCCAGGAACAGCTGGGCGAAGAGTGGAGACGCCCCGTCTGTGGTTGCTGCGGGCTCCAAGAAGGGAGGCTCAGCTCATCACCTGCACACTGCAGACAGAGAGCTGCAGGGTTTGGGGACAAGACCACGGATTCACGTGTGGCCCCCACACCGTTCACGGGACCACTGTGCGGTCACCAAGTCTCTAAATGAAGTGGCCAGGAGGATCCAGGCCAACACGGCGACCGCAGGCCCGACCCGAGCCCAGCCCCCTCCTGAGCTGCACTCCCCTTCTCACTCAAGGGCCAAGGCGCAGGCCAGGGACCCCCAATCCCAACACACTGGCCTCTCCCCCCTGCCAGAACTTTCCTTCTGAAGACCAAAGGCATACTCTCCAGACTCCCTCCCTACCAGCAGGGAGATCCTGGGGTCTGGTGCCTTTCGGGAGCCACGGACATCAGCCTCCCGCTCCGAAGGGGCGGAGGACCCCAACAGCCTCATTTCCAAGGGCTTGCAGTTCAGATGATCAAAACCTCCTGGCCCCAATCTGGGGGCGATGGGAAGAAGCCCAAGTCCCCACAGGTGCCAGGTGGGCAAAGGAAACACACCTGCAGGCAAAACCCAATTCAGCTGGAACCCAGGAGGCCCACCTACGGCCAGAACAAAGCCGGACTCACCAGGCCTGCAAAGGGCGTCTTGGGCCCTAGGGTGGCAGGAGGGCAGGCGGGCCTCTTAGAAGGGGCCAGGAGAGTGAGGCAGTGAGGCGGGCGGCCGGGCCCTCCTCTCTGCCAGGGAAGGGCCCTCAGGAACTGGATTAATCAGCAGGAAACCGAAGACTGTTTCCCCGCACCAAGGGCACAGAAAACACACACACACACACACACACACAGGAATTCAGAAACTGGGACGATAACTGGCAACTTCCTGGAGACCCACAATGCAATCCACTTTTTTCAAATAACAGACAAAACAGCACAAAGAACCCTCCCTTTCCCAAGTGCAGAGAGCCCCAGCATCATCTCATTTTTATCTCGCTTGGAAGCCCTTCCAGGAGGGACCGTCACTGCCCGTTTCCTAAACACCGAGACTCAGAGAAGGAAAGCCAGCGGGGCCGAAGTCACAACGGCTAGCCAGGCCTGCAACAAGGACTCCAAGGGCCAGCTCTTAAACCACCTCACTCCGCCCCGGACCAACCAATCTCCGCGCCCCCCCACCCCTGACTCCCGGACCAGGCTTCCATGAATCTTCGGGGACAAGCAGAAGGGCTCACAATGGAGTTCCCAGCTGGTGTGGCAGCCGACCGCCTTCTGCACGAACTGGCCTGTGGGGCTCCCAGGAAGAACGAGAACTAACGGGACAGGTCCTGGCCCTGAGACTGAGGCAGGAGGTGCGTGATGCCCACACGGGTCCATGCCCAGCTCGAGGTGCGGCTGCAGGTCACGCCCTCGCATGCTGTCCTGGCAGGTGGCCTGCAGTATAAGTTGCTATAGCTCGTTCTCAATTCCTCTGGGCTGGGTGACGCTGTGCAGAACAGCACCATCGGCCCATGGCCCATCCTTTTGTGTGGCTCTGGCCCAAGAAGGTATGACAGTGCTTACACATTTAAGAAATTAAATGTAGGGGCGCCTGGGTGGCTCAGACAGTCAAGCGTCTGCTTTCAGCTCAGGTCATGATCTCAGGGTCCTGGGATGGAGCCCTGTGCTGGGCTCCTTGCTCAGCAGGGAGTCTGCTTCTCCCTCTCCCTCTGCCCCTCCCGCCCGTGCTCTCTCTCTCTCTCTCAAATAAAATCTTTATTATTTTTTAAGATTTTATTTATTTGACAGAGAGAGACACAGCGAGAGAGGGGACACAAGCAGGGACAGAGGGATAGGGAGAACTGGACTCCCCACTAAGCAAGGAGTCCAATGTGGGACTCGATCCCAGGACTCTGGGATCATGACCTGAGCCAAAGGCAGAAGCTTAACGACTGAGCCACCCAGGCACCCTCAAATAAATAAAATCCTCAAAAAAAAAGAAATTAAATGTAGATGTGTATCTTTCCCCTTAGGTGAACACTCCACTGCTAGGTGAGAGAGCCTCAAATTTGCCCTTCTGAAGGTCATCTCACCTGCCTCTCCTCTCTCTTTAAAACAGAAAAACAAAAAACAAAACAAAACAAAAACATTTAAGTTTCTTAAGTGTTTTTGGAATTTACATTCAACTGCACATGGCCCGCTGAGCTCTATGGAGCTGAGGTTTGAAGAGAATGTTCTGTCAGTGGGAAATCCACAAGTGTTCAGTCAGTACAAAATTTGCAATCCTTAGCCACGTTCATTGCTTTGCTGGGTTCCTCCAGATGGAAAAGGGCTCTGGTTTATAGGAGCCCAAGCATCTGCCGGTTTAATCTCAGAAGGACAAGGCCACTGTAACAGTTGAGGGTTGGCCTATGTTGGCTGTAAACAAGACTGGCGGCTAGGAAACACCTGATGTTACTTTAAGATGCAGTCTCTTGGGCCCTGCCTGGATCCAGCGGATTTGGGACTGGACACAGGGAACTGCATTTTTTTTTTTTTTTAAGATTTTATTTATTTATTTGTCAGAGAGAGCACAAGCTGGGGGAGAAGCAAGCAGAGGGAGAAGCAGGCTCCCCGCCAAGCAAGGAGCCTGATGCGAGACTCAGATCATGACCTGAGCCGAAGGCAGACGCTTAACCGACTGAGCCACCCAGGCGTCCCAAGGGAACTGCATTTTAACAAGCTCCCAAGCAGGGAATAATGAAGGACTCGGCCACTGAAGATGGCCCTGCTGCGTGAGAACCTGGAGTTACGGGGTGCCACCAGGGTCCTCAGAAGCTTTGGCCTGGGGCAAGTAAAACAAACCCAAACCAAAAAGACCAATTGGATTTAGTGCACGAGGCCAAGTGCTGCGTCAGTCCCTAGTGTGGAGATGCCAGTGGCCTAAATCCCGTTTGTTTGCTGAAGGCGGCCTTTCATTCTCGCTCAGCTGAGCCTGGCACATAGTAAACACTCAACTAAGTCAGTGGTTGTTCTTCATCAACGAGGCAATTAAAGCCCAGAAGGCTTGCGGTTTGCTCAAGGTTAAGTTCTTGGCAAAACCAAGGCCTGCCCTGGAGCTCATGCCTCATTCCTCGGTAACTCAGTTTCCTGACCTATAAAATGGAGCTAATGTAGTTGCGAATCCTTACATAGTTGCTGTGAAAACGAAAGGAGAGGATTGCTTTGTAAACGCACTTAGCCCGCCCTCCGGGGAGCGCTCAGTAAATATACAGTAACTGTCCATATAACCATGACTCTCAATTTTGAAAGCCTGAGAATGACATAAAATCTGTTTCTGTCTGACTGGAGCTTGTTTATTCCACATGGATATTAGCACTAAATGCCCTGGTGAGGCTGAATAGTCCAAATGGTCCCTCCGCCTTGGTAGGGGACCCTTCTGGTTGGACAGGAGAGCTCACCACCCTGCAAATAGGCCACCCCATGACACACCTGGCCTGTGCCTGCTCTTGGGGAGACCAGCTGGCAGAAACTCTCTGCAAACACGTTCCGGGCCCTCAGAGGTTTCCCAGTGGGCACCTGTCCAGCACACTTACTATGTCCATAATATGGCAGGCAGGGTGCTGGGCACTGGAAAATACAAGAACAGCAATAAACAGGGCAGAGCCTTCCCCTGCCATGAGCTTACAAAACTGTAAAGTGGGTACAAATTTCTTTTTCTGATTAAAAATTTCTATTATAAAATTAAGAAAACTACCCACTGCAAAGAGTTTGAAAAGGATGGAAGAGGAAAAAAAAAAAAATTAATACTCCTCACCCTAACCCAGCCCCTTCTTGTGTATTTCTTCCTGGGCCTCCCCAAGCATGTGGTTTTCACAAGATGTTGATGGTGGCACTGAAAACCTGGTGTCCTGCTCATTTCCCCTTACCTGGACGACCAAGCGATTTTCCATGTTGTACGTTCATAATCAATAGTCTATGTTCATGAACACAGCACGTCCACACTAACACACAGACCACCATCTGCCTGCCCACACTCGCACCGAAGGACACTCAGATTTCTTCCCATTTGTCCGTACAGCCCACAAAATGCCTTCATGCATTCATGCAGAGAGAAGATAAAGGGAAGAGGCAGATGTATAATTCGATGGTGTCAGATGAGCCTGGGTTGAATAATGCCACTGTGTGAACCTGGACAAGTCACTTAACCTCTCTGAACTTTGGTTTCCCCTCAAATTGGCACAACACTTCCTTCATATGGTTATGAAGAGGATTAAACTGGAGACCATCAGTAAAACCCCCAGCACAGGGGCTGACAGTAAATATGCACTTTCTTTTCTCTTAAATACCAGAAGGTCATCACTGTGACTCCTGAATGCCTTCTCAAAGGCTAGGACAATCTGCAGAGACACCCCTTGGAGGACGGTGCAGGAGCTTCCCCAATCCTCCGCACAGATAGCTAAATTCTGGGAAATTTAGAATTCACAATTGAAGTAATTCAGAGGAGTGAATGTATTCTGCAACTTACTTCAAAATGGTTCAGGAAAAAAAAGCCCATATACATGTACAGATGAAGCAAATATGGCAGCAAACATCACTGTAATATCTAATCACGGGTGTACGAGTATTTACTGTACTGTTCTTTCATTTCTATATAATTGCAATTTTTCGTTATAAAACCTTGGTGAAAACTCCTGCTTTAAGTTTAAAAGGTAGGGCGCCTAGGTGGCTCAGTCGTTAAGCGCCTGCCTTCGGCTCAGGTCATGATCCTGGGGTCCTGGGATTGAGCCCCGCGTCGGGCTCCCTGCTCAGCAGGAAGCCTGCTTCTCCCTCTCCCACTCCCCCTGCTTGTGTTCCCTCTCTCGCTGTGTCTCTGTCAAATAAATAAATAAAATATTAAAAAAAAATTTTTAGAAGGTAAAAAGCCATGTAATACTTAAAAAACTTGCATTGCATTCATTTATTTGAACAAGTAATAATAGTACAGTATCTGTGATGCTCTCTGACCTCATAGGGCTTACCATCCAGCATTTCTTTCTTTTTTTTTTTTTTAAAGATTTTATTTATTTATTTGAGAGAGAGAGACTGAGAGAGAGAGAGCATGAGAGGGGGGAGGGTCGGGGAGGGTCAGAGGGAGAAGCAGACTCCCTGCCGAGCAGGGAGCCCAATGCGGGACTCGATCCAGGGACTCCAGGATCATGACCTGAGCCGAAGGCAGTCGCTTAACCAACTGAGCCACCCAGGTGCCCACCATCCAGCATTTCTTTGGGTGGGTATTTCCTTACTAATTTTATTGTCTGTTCACTTTCTCTTCAAGTTTCAATCTTGTTAAAAAAAGATTTATATTTATTTGAGGCGGGGAGGGGCAGAGGGAGAGGGAGAGAGAGTCTTAAGCCGACTCTGCACTGAGCGTGGAGCCCGACGAGGGGCCTGATCTCATGACCCTGAGATCAGGACCTGAGCCAAAACCAAGAGTCAGACGCTTAACCAACTGTGCCACTTGGGCACCCCTAAATCTCGATTTTTAAAAACAAATGTATATATGGTCTTAATAGCATCAAAATATTAACCCTTTAGGGTATCTTATAATAAAATCTTTTCCCCCAAGTTCTCAAATGTTTCGTAGAATTCACAGAGCAGTTACAATTTTTTTTTTTTAATGTAGTCAAATCTGTTGGGTTTTTGATGACTTTTTTATTTCTAAACTTTGGAAACCGACCTTTAGCCCAAGATTTGGTATAGAATAAACTGAATATATGGAACGTTTACTTCTTCTTTAGTATATATTTCTGTTTCAGTATTATTGAGGATTTTAAAAGCAAGGCTAGGACAGTGAATATGATGGCAGGCCTCCTTACTTTGTTACTGGTTTGAACAGGAACGCTTCTAGTGTTTCATGGTTAATTACAACATTGGCTATTGGTTTGAAATAGATATTCTTCATCACGTTACAAATGCGCCCTTCTATTCCTTTTTTGGTGTATTGATTAGGTAGAAATGGTTGTTCGATTTTAATCAATTTTCCCCTGCATATATTGGAATCAATCCAGTTTTACTTCTTTAACCCATTAGCATGACGTAGTTACTATATTAAGCTTTCCTGATATTGACAATTGCCCCCACTGGGTTATGGTAGATGACTTGTTTAATACATTATTGAATTCTATTTCCAACCTAACATTTCCATCCTCTGTGCCATGGTTAATATCAGGCTTATTTTGCTTTGTAGAATGAATTGGATCATTCCATCAATCTTGTGCTAAGCCATGGACTAGCTTAATATTATCAGTATTATCAAATTTGAAATAATTACCTAGCAAAAACACTTGGGACTGGTGTCTTCTTTGGGTAAAGGGGGCAGTGCTTTGATAACAATCACAAATTTTTTTTCTCAATTAACAACATATATATTTTCAGAAGAGCCTTCATTTAATTGAGATTTTCAAACTTAAGTCGATCGTGCCTACATTTTATTTCTTAAAATGTCTCTATTGCGATGTTCCCTTTCTTGTTCCCATTATTTTTTTCTCTTCTTTCTCAAGTCGATTTGCCAGAGGTTAGTCTACTGTACTGTTTGTTTAAAAACAGAATCAGCTCTTGGATATATTTGCTAATTTTACTGTGTTTCTGTTTTCTAATTCATTTATTTCTGGCTTTACTCTTTTTTTCTCCCCATTTTCCTTAGGGGCTGTTTTTTATTCTTTTTTTTCTAAGATCTCAGGCTAATTCTTGGTTTATTCTCTTTTTCTGTCTCCCTTCTTCTAATAAAAGCATTTAAGTCCATGAGAATAGCGGCAGCTGTCTCCCAGAGGTTTAGTTATGTGGCATTCTGGTTTTCAAGGCTTTCTAAATATTTGTCACTATATTCTTTATTCCTTCCTTGACCAAATAGCAATTTTGGAGAGGGTTTTAAAATTTTTCAAGTGGTTGGGTTTTAGTTTTAGTCCGTTTAAATTTACAATTATTTTGGCTACGTTTACTGCATGATCGTGATCAAAGGACTCCCTGACTGGCACAATTTCTGTTGTGGGTGGAACGTGAGTTCTTACAGTTGGTTACTGGTGGCTGACAGAAATGTCTGCAAAGCATATGCTCGCTTGCAAAGCCCAAGTGCTTTTCAAAAGTTCTTGCTTGCCATAATGTTACGTCAAACGAAAGAGAAAGAGGATACAGAGTTCAATGTGCTTGTAACCATGTTTAAAATACAGTGTTTACTTATGTGCACTGAAGAAGGCTGTGACCAAATATGTGAAGGCACTGAACAGTGTTGGTAATTTCTACTTTGAGGAGATTATGGGGCAATTTTTACTTTCCCGTATTTTTCTTCTTCTTTTTTTTAAAGTAGCGTGGAGCCCAGCACAGGGCTTAAACTCACGACCCTGAGATCAAGACCTGAGCTGAGATCACGAGTCAGATGCTCAACCGACTCAGCCACTCGGGCACCCTGACACTTTCCTGTATTTTTAAATTGTCCTGTATTTCAAATTTTCTATAGAAGTGTAAGATTTACTCTTTTAATAATAAGATTTCTCTGAATGCTAATTCGCCTAAGCTTCGGTAAGAGAAATGCTCTGCGGCTGAAAGTGTTTTTGCAAATCGCCCCCTGGCCAGAGTTAAGGAAGTTACCAAGAAGTACCTGAGCAATGCTTGGACTTGGACCCTAACCGGCAATGACACCTGAAGATGGTGACCCCTGTGAGGGAGCCACCGTCACTCTGGTGCTGGAGGTCCCCTCTGGAGGACGTTCATTCGCAGGAGGCACCCAGGAGAGTCACCCTCATCCTCCGTGTTCCCCACTCGCAAACGAGCATGCCCTCATTACTGTGATGGTGGACTTGTCCCTCAGAGGAAAAAACAGCAGAATCCAACTACTACAACCGACCCATGTGGGCTTTTATTTTCTCCCTTCCTACATGATCTCTAAGGCCTACCCAAAAAAACCACATTTCCAACTGCTAGAGCTGAACTTGGAGCAACTCTGGCCAAAGCCCCCATCTGGGCCCTTGCCAATGGAAAAGGGGGCTGACGGTCCCCTTGGCGGTACCACCAGCTCCTGTGGCTCCCCCCCAATACTAGCAGCTCTGGAGACGGAAAGATACAGAGAGATCCAGAAGCCTGCTCCATGACTGCCCACCCTGAGAAGGAAGCACAGAGGGAAGCTGAAGGAGAGGCGGCAGGGGCAAGAAAGGAGAGAGGGAGAAGGGGGTGTGTGACAGGGAGCGGAGAGGTAGTTCAGGAGTTCCTGGGAGACCCATCCGTTCAGAACCACGAGCCAGTGAGCACACCACACAGGTGCAACGGCCCAGCCAGCCACCTGGGCTGACTCCCCCCCCTCAACGTTCATTACCATTACCAGGAGTCCCTCACACAGGGAAAGACTTTCTCCTGTTTCCCTGCCCTCCATCCCCACTGACCCGCACCCTCTGCACCGGAAGACAGTGGCAGGAAGGAGGGAGAAAAGCATGGTGGGGAGGAAGGGGAGACAGGAGGGCCCTCAGATGTCTCGACTGGCTTCCAAAGAGCCCCTGCCCAGTCTGGTGGGTAGTCTGGGGCCACCTGCGTCATAGGGAGGAGACACTTAGAAAGCCGAGGAAGAGAATCCTGACGGAGGTGCCCTTCCCCTAGGGGAACATATTAAGGTGGCCAAGCAAAGACAGCAAGGGCCAAAAGCAGTGCAGCGGTGGGCAGAGAGATGCGGGTGTGTGCCCAGCTCCCAGCGGTGTCTTGTCTCTGGGGGACGCTCACTACCTGGGTATAGCTCAGGTAAGGGGTGCGGGAGGTCTCGTGACTGCCGCCAGGGAAAAGAGCCACAGACATCCTCTCTCTATAAACCCTGCGCCCCGACCCCCAGCCGCCCTTGCTGTCCCTCTGGCTTCCTACGTCTGGGCAGAGTTCTGCCCACCACCTTGGATGTTCTGAGTAGTGACCTTCAAGCATGTCTATGTTTAAGCCTGATGCCGCCTGCAGGCCCCAACTTCCTGCCCTCTGCTCTGTGTAGTGTCTACACAGCGGGTTGAAACGCCCAAATCAGAATGCAGCCAAGGACCTGGAGCCAATACCCTTTGGAAAGGGTGTTCTCAGCACGTCAGCCAGCAGAAGAACTGACAGAGGGAGAATGGGAGTGAACTCGTGTTTTCGGTCTAATTTTTATCTAGAAGTTAGCAGGCTCTCCAGTGGCTCATCTGGCCCACCTCTGTGTCTCCTGCTTTATTTACTGTTCTGGTGTGTCCTAGGGGTTGGGTGGCAGAGTGGTTCAATGGATGGAGTGTGAACTCTGGACTCAGTCATACCTGGGTTCAAATCCCCCTACCAACCCTTACAGGGACAAGGCCGTGGGAAAGTGGCCACCTTCGTGAACCTGCTTCTCTGCCTCTAAAATGAGTCCGGAATACTGTTTCTTGCAGGGTTATTGACTAAAAAGAGTCTAGCCCTCTGATTGGCCCGAGCAGGTGCTCAATGAACACTGGTTTTCTTTCTCGTTCTCTTGCCAAGCTTTAGGGAAACCCAGACTGAAGATCTCATGCACTCATGCAACATTTCAAAAGATCTTCCTACATTCTCAAGTCAATTTGGTAACTATAAATATGTATTAGGAACACACCCTGGTGGAAAAATTTTACTTGGGATTATTTCTTGGTGAGTTTTAAGAAATACAATCAAGCACAGAAAATATACTTTTGTAAATTATCTGTAAACAACTGGTGCAAAGCTGAAATTTTAGGTGAAATGAGAAGGAATTCAAGCACAAGTGCTATACTTATTCCTCTGAGGGGTTTCTCCACTCTCAGATCAATGTTTCCAGGGGGATTTCCCCACATGGAGTTAACAACAACACAAGTCCCAAGTCCCCTGGTTTATGGCAGTGATCTGTCTTGTTGCTTCTTCGCTCAGAGCCCATGGGGGCTCTGCCTAGCCTCTGGATTAAATCCAAGTCTTTGGACACATTCCCAGATCAGCCCCTCCCTACACCTCCAGCCCCTTCTTCTACCATCTCACCTACACATCCTACCTCCCATCCACACCAAACCACCACTGAGTCTTCAAATGTGCCGGTTCTTCCTGCCTTGGCATGTTTCGGTACCCAATGGAATGCTCCTGCTCCCCTTGCCTGCTGAGACTCCCCTAAAGACCACCTCCACCAGGCAGTCTTCTCTGCATACATCCCTGCCCCCACCATATTCCTAACTTCCTGTGCTCTTGTTTGCATATCCAATATTCCTTCTGGCTGAGGGCTCACTGGGGACAAAAGCCCTGTCATTTCCCTTTATGTCACAGAGTCTGGCACATGGTAGGTACTTGGCAAATGTTTGCTGCTCTAATAAAGGAATAAAGAGATGAGTAAGGAGATTTGTAAGAGAAGAGAGAAGTCAGGATGGCTCTTACATCCTGAATTGACTTGACAGCCCTGTGGTACGCAGGTAATAATGATAACCATGTGCTACCCCGCAGAGAGCAGAGCTATAAAAAGTAGGCTCATAAACCCATTTCACAGGCCATGAAACCAAGGCTTGGTCGGGAAGGCTATGCCTCATCGGGGCTGGGAGATGGTGAGCCAAGATGCAAAGCCATGGTTCCTGTGAACCTGAGTCCTATGGCTTAAAGGGATGTCCTCCCCTGTGTCTCAGAGCCCACTTCCGTGGGGAGCTTATGGGGAAAAGAGCAGCTTCCTGTTTCCATATTGAAAACGGTTTCTGTCCTACAGAGTTCCCCAGGGCCAAGAAGGTGCCAGGGCAGAAGCTGGAACACACAGGAGAGCAAACCCATGACCCTGGTGACGCTGTCTCAGGCTACCCCGAGCCAGGACCCCTCCACCCTGGGACCCAGCACTCTCCCCACGGCTAAGGACGGGGTTCCACACCCCCTCTAACAGGACACTAAAGTTGCCCACTACTTGTGCCTTTGGTGGGTCCAACACCATTAAAAGTGGACCCTCGTCTTCCCCAGGTCTTAACTGGCTAAGAAGCAAAGGGACAAGTTTCATTCTATGTAAGGTGGCAGAAAGGGATCCAGCCAACGTGTCACAAATGGGGGTGGGGTGGGATGGCAATGGGCCATTCAGCGACGCAAGGCAGGACCGGGCAGATAAGAGATCTCATCCACCAGACAGATCACCGGCCTACAATGACAAAGGCGCTAGAAGCCGTCGCTGGTGCATCGAGGGAAAGGAAGAGCATATTAAATTTTAAACAAAGCCCACCCCAGGGGAAATCTCCAGCCTCCGTCTCCCAGCCTGCACCTCTCATTTCCAGCACAGGCTTGGAGAAACTGAAACGTCCGTCCCTCATCTCAGGGGGCTGGGTTTTGTGTTTTTGTTTTTTGGAACCCAACGGGCAGTAGCTGGCATGCTGTGTTTCCGGGTAGCATCTAAGAGCAGCCTGGGCCTCCAGGAGCCCCTGCGGCCTCCCCACCAGGCCTGGGAAAGGAGGGTGAAGGGGGGCCGGGAACCGGAGCAGAGCGGGTGCGGGGAAAGAGCGGTGACATGCTTGGATGTGTCAGATCTGGGAGGTGGGCACCAGCCTAGGTGTCCCCGGTTGGAGAAGAGGAAAGAGGGAAGCTAAGAAGCAGGGAAGGTCCTCAGAGGCCACGCCAACCAAAACTACCATAAAGAACATGCTGACATGCACGAGGAAGAGAGCCGAAAAGGAGGAAGACCGAGTGTGGAGCTGGAACAGGAAGGCCCAATTTAGCCTAAGCAACTGTTACTTCCTCAGTCATTCCATCAAGCCTCCCTCCTGTCCCCCTCCCGCCCTGGCCAAGGCAGTGGTGGTGGTTGGAGGAGTCAGGCTGGCGGGGCTGAAGGTCTGGGCAGATGCACTACTCCCACGACCTGGAGGGGGGAGGCGCAACAGAAAATCCCCCTGACCCGCAACCCCAAACCCCAACCCAGGTCGGGAGGAACAGCCTTGGTCTCTGGCGTTGGGGTGGGATGTTTGCTCTATGAGCATCCTCTTGGAAGAAAGACTGTCAAAGTTCCCCGAGAGACTCTGGAGCCCTCAAAGCCAGCACTATGCCGGGCATTCTAAGGATGGGCACCTTGAGGTTTCCCTGGGGAGCCAAAGGCCTGCCCAGTTGCCTGCAGTCAGAGGAGACTCAGCCCTTGAGTCGCACTGCAAGCCAAGGGGCAAGGATGGGACGTTCTCTCTCACAGCTCAGCTCAGGCCTCTCCCCGGCCACTGACTCTCTACCAGCAGCTGCTCAATGTTTGGAAAAAGTGATGTCCGAGAAACACACAACTAGGGTTTAAAAGAAAAGGACTTTGGATTTACCCAAAAGGAGTAAAAAATACGATATAACCTTTCTGGAGGGCCGTTTAACCATCTGAATCAAGAGCCTTTAGAATGTGTCCTCGGCACAGGGATTCCCTTCTAAAAACGGATCCCAAGGAATAATCAAGGCTGTGGGCAAAAATACCCAAGGATGTTCACCGCAGCATTCCTTAGAAGACAGAAAAAGAGGAAATACTGGAAATGTAGGAGGGCTGCTTAACAGTATTATGGTCCTTCTGTTTGAAAGAATATTATGCAGCCCTTTAAAGTGAGCTGGGGGCGATGAGCTCAGGAGGTGCACGGGAGTGCTGAATCACTATACTTCACATCTGAAACTAATGCAGCACTGTATATCAACTCTACTGGAATTAAAACTAAAAAAAAATTAGGGGCACCTGGGTGGCTCAGTTGGTTAAGCGTGTGACCTCAGCGAGGTCATGGTCTGGGGGTCCTGGGATTGAGCCCCACAGAGGGTTCCCTGCTTGGTGGGGAGTCTGTTTCTCCCTCTCCCTCTGCCCCTCCCCCCTGCTTGTGTGTGTGCTCTCTCTCTAATAAATAAATAAAATCTTAAAAAAAAAACTAAAAAAATAATATAGTGACTTGGAGGAAGAAATCTAACTCCATGAAAATTTTAATCACAAATTGTTAAGAAAAAAAAAAAAGGAAGGAAAAAAGTAACATGAAGGTACACATGGTATGATCTCATTTTAATTAAAAAAATATAAGCTGGAAGGGCATATAATATACTGAAATATTTAATTATAGAAGGGTTTTGCTTTCTTCTTTTTGCTTGTTTATATTTCCTAAATTTTCCGCAAAAATCATAAATCTCTTTGTAACAAGAAAAAAAATCAATAAAATCTATTTTCTAAAAAACAAAAGGAAGAGATCCAAGAGCCAAGAGACTGTTCATTCCTTGGACATTCAAACCTGAACTGGATTTGGAAAATAAACAAACAAAAAACAAAATAAAACTGAACAGAGAGACACCTTAACACCATCTAAGAATATTTTCAAGAACTAAGGGGTGGTTTCCAGCGAAGACGAATTAAAATCTCTGGGAGGCCGGAGTGAGTGCAGACAGGGTGAGAATCATAAGCCGAGAGCCAAACCCCGCAGAATACTCAGAACCCAACTTCTCTGTCCAGGTCCTTCAGATAATTGCCACTAGGAGAGGAAAAGGAGAGCAAGCAGCGGAGCCAAGGTACAAAAAGGCAAAACAAACATTTCTTTTGTCCTTCGTGGAGGATGGGACAATAGCTGTCTCTTTAGACAGTAAATTCAAGGAGAGAGAGGGGGGAAAAAAAAGGCCAGTTCCTAAGCTGAGACTGGCTAATCTACCTGGTGATAGGGAATCAATTTTTACAACCAAAGTATAAAAGCTCTAAAATGGGGGCTTGGGGGCACCTGGGTGGCTCAGTCGGTTAAGGGTCCAACTCTTGATTTCAGCTCGGGTCATGATCTCAGAGTCATGAGACTGAGCAAAGGTGGGGGGCGGTAGTTCTGCTCTGGGAGTGCAGTCTGCTTGGGATTCTCTCTCTCCCTCTCTCTGCCCTTCCCCTTTGCTCACACACGTGCTCTCTCTCTCTCAAAATAAATAAATAAATAAATAAATAAATAAATAAGATAAGATAAAATAAAATAAAATTGGGGTTTGGAAGACAAATTCTGACAAGCTCTGTAACCGAAACAAAAGAATTTAGCTGATGTTACATAGAAGTTTTTCTGGAGAATGAGCTAGAACATAGGCAGATAATGGACTGGAACACTCGGGAGGGTATTAAGAGTACTCAGCACACCATTTACAGAAGCTGGCCTTTGCCTAACAGCGATGACCTAGAGCCCAAGGAAGGAACAATTCCACAGAGGATGGTCTTAATTACTCAAGTGTCAGGAAAACCCAAGGAGGAATAATGGCAGACATCTAAATTTCTCCAGTCCTCTTTATGATCAAAAGTTTTAAAGTCTACCTCTAATATCAAAATGTATTCATTTGAGGAACATATACTGGGTGCCTCCTACCGGTTCATGCATTCAGCAAATGGCTGGGTACAAACTAACGTTCAAGGCACTTTCACATCCACCAGCCAGACAAACAAAAATGGACAGGGTGGGTCATTAGGATGCATCCCTTGTAAAGATGCCAAGTAGCACTGCGACAGGGAGTGGGACATGCCGGCTCAGGCCCACGATCCTGAAGACTTCTTACCCCCATTAGCATTCCTCGGCCCCAAAGGACTCTGCCTCTTTCTTAAGAAATGATGACTCCAACTCGGAAAATAAATACGACACCACACACGAGGACAGGTGGTGCTGGATGATTTTGTATCTCTTAAAGACATCAAATTCTTCCCCCGGGTGAAGCTGTACCTATAAATTACAGTCTCGTATTATATATGGCCAACACCTTTAGCTTTGTTCTCCTACAGCATTTCTCCTTGACAAAAAAGAAGCCGTCAATACTCTACTTTGAAAACAGCATAGAAGGTGTTTTTGTGAGACGAAAAGAAAAAGAAAAGAAGAAAGCAAGCAAGCACTTTTCCTGCCCTTTAATTAAAGGGATGCCATCCAATTGCACCTCTGGATAGAAAAATAGAAACAGAAAATTATTCTTCCAGAATCTTCTACGTACCAAGTACCTTTAGCCCTAGAAACTTCTCCACCATATAACAAAGTCAAAGCCCCCGCTTCGGGCACCAGGAAGTGTTCCCTGCACCTGGCAGCAGCTGGTACCTACCTGAGGCCAGTTCACAGACAGTAATAAAAGCTCCCTTGAAATAATGTTAAGGTTCAGACACTCTGATAAAAGCTGGGAACTTCAAAGGTAGGACTGCAAAGCCCATCCCTAATCCTCCTCATTGTGTCTGATGTGGCTGGCTGGGCTCTGGGCTGGCTCTACCACCTACCGCCTGAGCTTTGCCCCATAGGCATTTGTGAGCCAGCAAGCCAGCTGGGGGAGGTGGGACAGAACTTACACTCACTCCCTTGGGAGGGGTGGGCCTTTGGCCAAGGTGTACAACCGCTGGTCTTTGACCAATGGGATGTCAGTTAAAAATGAGGGAAGAGGGGAGGGAGCCTGGGTGGCTCAGTCGTTAAGTGTCTGCCTTCGGCTCCTGGGATCGAGCCCCGCATCGGGCTCCCTGCCCGGCCAGAAGCCTGCTTCTCCCTCTCCCACTCCCCCTGCTTGTGTTCCCTCTCTCGCTGTGTCTCTCTCTGTCAAATAAATAAAATCTTAAAAAAAAAAAAAAAATAAGGGAAGAAAACAAGGAAAAAAAATACTTATCTACGGACAGAAGCCCAATGGTTCTGGAGTGGTAACTGGATTCAATGCGAAGTTCCAAGGCTCTCTCCATGAACTTGAGCAAGTCATTTCAGCTTCAGTTCCTCGGTCTATAAAAATGGTAACCTCACTGGGGGTTGCTGAGGGGAGTAACTAAGATGCCCTGTGTGAAAATGCAGAGCAAAGGTGAGATTCTTCTTCCCACCCTAACTTCCTTCTTTAAAAAATACCCCCTTTAGGGCGCCTGGGTGGCTCAGATGGTTAAGCGTCTGCTTTCGGCTCAGGTCATGATCCCAGGGTCCTGGGATCGAGTCCCACATCGGGCTCCTGGCTCAGCGGGGAGCCTGCTTCTCCCTCTGACCCTCGCCCCTCTCATGCTGTTTCTCACTCGCTCGCTCTCTAAAAAAAATAAAAAAAAAATACCTCCTTTCATTTTTTTTTTTTTTTTGTTAGGTAGGATATGCACATAAGGCATAAAATTCAAAATGTGGAAAAAGTAACCTTGTAGAGCTACTGCATAGCCAGGCATTCTGTCCTGTCCTCTGTCACTTAAGAAAACATCTCAGTGACCAGGACCACATCGACTGACCATATGGACACACGGGGAGCTTTCACATTCTTTTTTTACAGCTGCCCAGAATGGCATTGTATGATCATAGGACAATTTATTTACCAGTTCCCTCCTGGTGGACATTAAGGTTTTCTTTTCTTTCTTTCTTCTTTTTTTTTTTTTTGCTTTTACAAGCAATGATGCAATGAACTATCTTGAAAAATGTTCATTTTGCATGTTATGCCACATACCTGTGAGAAAAATTCCCAGAACTGGAACTGCTTGTGCACTTTGGATTTTAATAAACATCATCAAAATCCTCACTATACAACATGCACTCTATCGACAATTATGAGTATTTGTTCCTACTGTGACTTCTCCAGAGTAGAGTTAACTTGCATCTCTCTAATTAGTAGTGGGCTGAACATGTTCTTACAAGGTTAAGAACCATTTGTATTTCCTTTTCTGTGAATTGTCCATGTTCTTAGCCTATTTTAAATCTTAAAAACAAAAACAAAAATCATGAAACACATAGGAAGCAAGCCCTCAAGAGTGGGAATGAGCAGAAGCATCGTATAACAGAACTATACCTGCAAACACTTCAGGGACTGGAATTATTAGGCTCCATTAGTGAAGCCTGAGACTTGATCTTGGAGTCATGAGTTCGAGCCCTATGTTGGGCCTAGAGCTACTTGAAAAAAAGATGAAATAAAACATAAAAATAGTTGAGCTGACCATCTTTTTCTTAATGATTTGCAGGAGCTCTTTAGATATTAAGGAAACCAGCTCTTTCTATGATCTATGTTGTAAAAATGTTCTCCAGTTTTGAGAACTAGGAGACTCTTCTGATTCCATTTATGATGATTTTAGCCACACAGAAATTTTTTACTTGTGTCTAATTACATCAATCTTTTCTTTTATGGCTTCTGGGTTTTAAGTCCTAGTATTTCCTGGGTTCATTTTTTTTATATTTACCATCTTTAAGCCATCTGAAATTTATTATGTTATAATTGGTTCATTTTTTTAGAAAGTCATCAAGTTGTCATCTCGTCACAAATTTTAAAAAAATGCTATCTTTATTTCATATCAAATTACCTTTAATTTACCTCTGAGTCCCTTCTCTTCCAAATCCTGCTCAGCTGCCTCAAATCATGCTCTTTCTCTCCATGGCCCTCACATCCCTTCATTCCATCTGTGAGCCAAGAGTTGATCCATGTTATCGTGACTGACAATCATGCAAACTGTGCTGAATCTCAGCATCTTAGAACAAGTGTAGATCTCAGAAGCATCCCTTCATTTTACAGCAAGGACACTGAGGTCCAAAAAGGTGAACTGGACTTGTCTAAGATTATAGGGAAGGCTTGAGCTTGGACTTTTTTTTTTTAATTACTATCCAAGAAGAAGAGAAAAATTGATTTTGCCATAAATTCTGCTCGATCAATAGGTATCTATTAAGCAACTACTATGCCCAACAGTGAATCAGGCACTGAGGCTCTAGAAATAAATGACACAGCTCTGAGCTTTCAAGAAGCTCAGAATCCAATGTGGGGTCTAGACGTACACACCTACAGACTAAGAGGTAAGGCAACAGTGGCCAATGGATGTGGAAGAACAGGTCAGTTCTGCAAGGGATGGCATGGGGAAGGCTCAGAAGATACATAGCCTTTATTTTTATTTTATTTTTTTAGAAGATACATAATTTTTAATTGGGCCTGGCATGACCAGGACTTTGTCCAAATATGGAGAGAAAGTATTTGGCAATAGGGGAACAATGAGACTAAGTGGAGTATCTGGTCCTATATAGTCAGGAAGGAAGTAATCTGGCTTCATGTTAGCTGTGGGTGGACTTTCAAAAAAAAGGCTCCTCTGAGGATCTGTGGTCATTGCCAGGCCCTCAAAATGGCACACTAAGAATAACAAATAAATGGACCCATCTGACGGGCCTTCAGGTGTCTGGCAGAAAGCAACATGTCCTCTGTGGAAGAATGTACTCTCATCCCATACTTCAAAGAATTCTCACAGAATTCTAACAAACATAAATTCACAATCAAAAATCATGGAACACATGCAGGGGCACCTTTTGGCTCACTTGGTTAAGATGTGACTCTTGATTTTGGCTCGGGTCATGATCTCAGGGTCTTGAGATGGAGCCTCGCCTTGGGCTCCGTGCTCAGCGGGGAGTCTGCTTGAGGATTCTCTCTCCCTCTCCCTCTGCTCCTCCCTCCCTCACGAGTGCTCACTCTCTCTCTCTCTCAAATAAATAAATAAATCTTAAAAACAAAACCAAAAATCATCAAACACATAGGTAGCAAGCCCTCAAGAGTGGGAATGAGCAGAAGCATCATATGACAGAACTATTTCTGCAAACACTTCAGGGACTGGAATTATTGGATACAGAATCCAAAAATGTTTAATGTGATTAATAAAAAATGGGGAATTAAAAACACAAGTAAGGAATTAAGAGATTATTTAAAAAAAACACAAACCACTATGCATCCTCGGAAAAGGATAAAATAGAAACAGAAGTAAAAAATATAATCATCCAGGTTAAAAACTCAAAGGATGAGCATCAAAAATAATAAGTGTAGTGAAAACATATCCTATATATTAAAATTTGTGAGTTAATATTGATACTAAAAATACTTCTGTGGAAGGACTAAACAGATTAGAGATAACTAAAGAGAGAATTAGTGAGCTGGAAGACAAGTAAGATATTATCCAGAAAACATTACAAAAAACCAAAAGACTGAAAATGAAATGGAAGTTAAGAAACATAAAGGATAGAGTAAGATCTACCATACATCTAATTGGAGTTCCCAAAAGAGAGACCAGAGAGAGATAACGATGGAGAGACAATATTCCAAGAGATAACCACTAAAAATCCTCTAGAACTGATAAAAGTCACCAATCTTTGGTTTCAGGAAGTCCAATGAATCCTTAGCCGAATAAATTCAAATCCACTCCTAAGTAAATAATAATGAACTGCAAAACATACAAATGAGTGTGCATGTGTGCATGCACGCACACTCACACACACACACACTCCCCCCCCAACAACAACCAGGCAGAAGATATTACTTGAGAAGAACAATAATTGTGCTACCAATTTCTCAACATCAACAACTGGCCAGAAGACAATGGAATACTATCTTTATTTATTTTATTTTAAAAAAGATTTTATTTATTTATTTTGGAGAAAGAGAGAGAGCTCGTGTACAAGCAGGGGGAGAGCGGAGGGACAAGCAGGCTCCGCGCTGAGCCTGGAGCCAAATCTCAGGACCCTGAGATCACGACCTGAGCTGAAATCAAGAGTTGGATGCTCAATCGACTGAGCCACCCAGGCTCCTCTGGAATACGATCTTTAAATATTCAGAGAAAATAACTATCAAGCTAATGTTTTATACCCACTAAAACAATACTTTAACAATAAGGATGACATACAATTTTAGTCAAACAGAAACTGGAAAGTTGATGACTAAAAGATCTTCACCACATGCTGTCCTGATCATAGAAAGTAGGTCTTCGATGCAAGGAGAAATCAGTAAACAAAATGGAAAATAGGTGGAAAATCAAAGCAAAGGTTAACTGCATAGGACATTAAAAATAAATGCCTGGGGCACCTGAGTGGCTCAGTCAGTTAAGCGTCTGACTTTTTTTTTTTTTTTTAAGATTTTATTTATTTATTTATTTGAGAGAGAGAGAGAGAGAGAAACAGCAGGAGAGGGGAGAGGGACAGAGGGAGAAGCAGGCCTCCCGGATCACGACCTGAGCCGAAGGCAGTCGCTTAAGTGACTGAGCCACCCAGGCGCCCAAGCGTCTGACTCTTTGATTTCAGGTCAGGTCATGATCTCAGGGTCGTGAGATCGAGCCCCACGTCGGGTTCTGTGCTGGGTGTGGAGTTGGCTCCCTCTCCTGTCCCTCCCCCCCCCCTCTCTCTTTAAATAAATAAATAAATAAATAAATAAATAAATAAATAAATGCCTGATTTGTGGAACTGAAGAGAGAAATAAGATGCATCTAAACCACTGTGTGACAACTGAATGTGTCACAATGGTGACTTTATGTAAAGCATTCCAAGGTCCTTGCATTATTTGAGAAAAGATACAGACAGCAACTAACTTCTGCAGTCTGCATGCATCAAAAGAATAGAAACAGAGTGTGTAAGCTGCAAAGCAGTAGAGAAAAAAAACCGAATGAAGGAAAGAAAAGAAAAAAAACCCTTTTAATCAATTTAAAAAAATGAACAGGGGCACCTGGATGGCTCAGTCAGTCAGTGGAGTGTGCGACACTTGATCTTGGGGTGGTGGGTTTGAGCCCCATGATGAATGTAGAGACTACTGAAAAATAAAGTCTTTAAAAAATTAAAGAGTGGATAAAGAATCAGAAAAAGAAGAAACAGAAAGCACAAAGTAAGATGGTAGAAAGAAATCCATATATATCTAGAACTATAACCAATGTCAACCCAGCTCTGGACTGTTTACAGGATACACAGAGACAGGGACATAGGACAAGAGTCTGAAACCAGAGACATGGAAGGGAAACGGGCAGCAGAGAACCCTGGCTGAGGCACCAAAGTGTAGCTAGGAGAGGAGGGAATGGCAGAAAACAGTAGGATCAGAGAGGTAGGAAGAGGGCCCACAGTAACAAGCCAACACGGTCCATAACAGTATCTGCCACGGAGAAGTCAGGTAAGTAGAGGCCCCCAAACGGACTGCCAGGTGTGATTAGAGGGTGGGCCAGAGGCCTCTGCAAACACAGGTAGGAATGGGGAGTGAAATACTCTGCTGTTTCAGAGCTGGAGAGAAGAAGGGAGAGAAGAAGCAGGGACAGAAAGGGTGAACTCTTCTCTGAAAGTCCTAGGGGGGAGAGAGTGATATGGGAGTTGGGGAGAGGCAGGGCCAAAGGAGGATGTGGGATGCTCAGGCCTAGGGAGGCAGCTGGGGGCAGGACACAGGGGATCTAGGGCTGGGACTGATGGTAGGCATGCTCCCCCAGTGGTAGGCATAGGCTTCCCAGCTTGGGGCAGGAGTGTTTCTAGGAGCGGCTGTGCAGTGGTGGGGGATGGGAAGAATTCTGAATTTCAATGGCGACCTGCTTTCAGGTAGTGCCAAGTCCACAGTGAACTCGTGGTCTGTGGCTAGTGACGGGAGGTGAGGCATGTAAGCTCCGGGGGCCCCAGGATCAAACGTCACAGGGTGGGGTTAGCCTACCAGCACCACCAGCCTCCAAAGGGTACCTGATACTTTTCAAGAGGCCGGCGTGGATGTGGTCCTTGTGAGGACGTTGTGATATGGTGCACAAAACCTCCACTGAGGTTTGGCTCTTGTTTTTTAACCGAATGCACACAGGATAGCCCATTCCATGGCTGCCCTACTGGGAACAAGATGGCGTCATGGATGGCGTTCAGACATGACCCAGAAGACAAACCACACGTAACCAAGAGTCATCACAGAAGTTAGTTTCCCGTGTAAATCTGGAGCGTGGACATTCCTGATTTCTGTGGTGATCATTCTTACCGGATTTTGATCCCCTACTTATTACACACTGGGGACACAGAAGGAAGAAAGGGAAAGCAGTCTGGCCACAACGTGATCCCCTATTCTCAGCTTCCGACTGCATTGAAAACCCTCACGATTCCAACGCCTCTCTCAGTGCTCCCCAAATATACACACAATAGAGCACATAGGTGTAACATCAGAAATGCCTTTACCGTGACGGTTGCAGAAGACAGAATTAAAACCCCCTTAGAGGTCGACCCACTTCTAATAGTCCTTTTACTCCATTTATAAGTATATAGATTATAAAGATAATATATACTGATAAAAATTCACATATTACAGAAATGAATTAAAGAGAAAACAAAAGGCCTCTGTACTTGAGGGTAAACGCACTTGGGGATGGGGGAAGGGTCAGGTCTGCGAGCTACACACGTTAATTAGTAAGTAATAAGAACCAGTCATTTTACCTTTTGAAGCTGCTGATTCGACATACGGTTTTGGCCCTGCTGTGGCTTCTCACATCCTTTAATCCCCCTTTAGGAATCTACCCCAATCTCTTGCCCCCACCTCATCCCTTATTCAACAGTGCACGTCTTCAAGGATCTCCTGCCCAATGCTAGAATTTTAAATTTTGCCTGCAGTACTGCGGCCATCTTGTTTTCTAATTTTTTCTTTTCTTTTCTTTTCTTTTTTTGAGCAAACAAAAATGAGTTGGGCCCAACGGTGACACAGGATCTCATGGGCCAGCCCGGCAACCTGGTGCAACGTGTAACCTGTTTCCTTGGGAAAAACCTTTCTGTTTTATGCATGAGCAACTAACTGGGAGACACTTAACTTGTAATCGTAGGGGCCTCTGTAATCTCCTTTTCTGTTCTACCAAAGGAGTTCTCCCCGATTCCCACCTGCCCTGTTAACGAAGTGAGGCTTTGTGAGCAGGGACGCCCTGGGGCCCACCCATCGGGCGCCAGGCCGGGTTCTGACACTTGACCTCCGGAAAGTCATTCAACCTAAATGACCAGATAATATGGAAAGTGCTTACAATGGTGCCTGGTCCATAGTAAGTGCTGGGTCATAAGAGAGTGGGGTGAGATTAGTTCAGAAAGGCATCTGTCCTATAGTTTGGGGAAGCCAAAGACCCCTTTGAGGCTGGCGAGAGCTATGGGTCCTCTCCCCAGCGAAGTGCACACACAACCCCATGATCCTCTGCACAGCTGCTCGTGCAACTCAAGTACCCCCTCGCCTCCCCGCGCCCCATACTGCAAGGCTCAAGGACCGCTCTCAGCCCTCTGGTCCTCTCCACACTGATGTGAGGATCTCAGGCGCGAAACTCTGTGGCAACGCTTCAAGTCTCATGTTCACAAGCAATGGACTATTGAGCAACAACCCCGTTTCAGGTTCCGCTTTTGGCAGAAATGTTACACCTTTCTTCCCCAAAGCCCTTCTGACCCTTGCCCCTTTTGCTCTCGATTCAGGCCAAATCCTCCCTGGGTCACCTTAAGACAATCTCTGTGTGTGCAACAAAGCTCTGCATCTCTTTGCAAATTATTCTGATCCTTCCCCAAAGCTCTTGATGGTCGGGCCGCTGTGCAGCATCTACTGAAGCCAGGCCACTGCACGGACCCCGTGCCTGCTGGGCCCCCCACCCAAGGCCCCGCAGAGGTGGATGCGGCAGACGCCCGGGCCCTCACTCTTAATAAGCTTGGAAACAGCGCAAACCAGCAAAAGCCAAAGATGACAGAAGCCAGAAGGAACTCATGAAATGATCTAATTCCCTCATTAACCAGAGAAGTGACTTTCCCAGTGGCCACCCCACTCATTCACAGCCAAGCTGAGAACCTCCTGGTTCAGTACTTGGATTCCTTCGGCATTTCTCAGACTTTACCGTGCAGGTGAGTTGTGTGAAAATGCAGTTTCTGCATTTCTAGCAGGCTCCCGGGCCGAGATGCTGATGCTGCGGGTGCTGGGACCACTTAGGAGTAGCAAGGGTTTACGTCAAGGTTAATGGACTATCCCACCCTGGCTAAAGCCTCTTCACCCACCCTTCCTGTGGCTGTTTAAATGCCCTTTCTTCAGGAAAGCCTCTCTTCCCCTCCATCCTCCCTGATTATCAGCTCCCATGGCCTCTGTACTTTTCCCTTTGAAGCGTTTATAACAACTGTAATTAAAGAGTATTTGTGTAATTATTAGTTCAGTGTCTGTCTCCCAGGGAGACTACAAGCTCCATGAGGTCGGGACCAGCACAGAGCCTGGCAAATCACACTGTCAATAAAAGGGGAGCTGTTGTGCTCTGGAATAGCCTGGACCAGCATCCTCAAGTAGAAAGGGAAGGTTTACACCTGTGGAAAACACCTTCTGGAGGCCTCAAGGCCAACAGTGATACTTTTAGCTTTAGAATTCCCAGCAGTTTCAAATACATACCAACTAAAATTTAAGTTGAAAAGCATACTTCAAGAGAAAAACGTCTCCTAAATGTTTATCAAGTGCAAAATAGTCCCGGATCTGTACTAGCCACTCTACTTGGGGAATGGTTAGGCCTCCCAAAGAAGCATTCCCTTCGAATCTTCCTTGGGTAAACGGTCTTTGAGCACTGTGCGGGCTCTGGCATCGGGAGCGGGGGGCACGCCCCCTGACCAGCCTCACGCCACTGCAGACCAACAGTTTCTTTTTGAGTTTTTCTGCTGCCATCTTTTTGAGGAACTCCAAAGCTCTGAGTGCTCAGCTCTAGGGAGGCAAAGTCTGAAGCCAGACAGCCCAGGTTCAGGGATCAGCTCTGTGTCCTTCAGCAAGTGACCCAACTCCACTATGCTCTAGTTTCCCCATCTGCCAAATGGGAATACTAAGGGACATGATACACACACAGAGTACAAGCCTGGCCCCAGATACATGATTATTACTATTCTCCCTCTATCCAGCGCAATTTGAGATCTCTCTATTGTTTTGCACAATCTCTACCCCGTGGCTCCATCTATTTAGGATCGACTCTTCCCAGCTGCTCCTGCCTTACCTGTCTAGAGCTTGTTTGAAGCCATGACTCACTGCAAAACTCTGCAGGTCCCATCAATCACCTTCCCATCCCCGCCTCTGTGTGTCACTCACGGGTTCCTTCTGGGAGGGAGGTCTTTCTCCCAATGCCCAGGACACTTACTCACCAAGAATTATCGAGGGCCCACCACGTGGGCACAGGGGCTCAGCAATGAACAAAGACTTTCTACCCTCACGAGCTAACATTCTAGTAGGAGATCTGACCCATGAACAGACATCAGTTCAGGTCTCTGGCTCTTCCTTACACACCCATTCTCCGCAGACCAATCCTAAATAAATGGCACACAAGTACAAAGCATGAAGAAAGCATCAGATCCAGAAGTGCTGAGTGTGACTTGGGAATATCCCCATGATTAAAATGCTGCCCCACGGAATGGGGGGCCTTTGGTCCTGGTTCCCCCTAGCAGCTGGCCTGTCAAATCCTCCAGAACAGTATGTGTGTAACAAACCCGGGCAATAAGGTGCTCCGATTACCTGTCCCCTGCAGGTAGCAGACACCCATGGCTTCTTTATTCTCAGAGCCACACTCTTTGGACAGAGCCTGATTCGGGACCTCCAGCAGGAAGAGAGGCCCTGGCCTTGTGTTGAAGAGCACTGGAAATGGACTCTGAAAGCTCACATTCAAATGCTGGCTCTGTCAACAGAGTGTGGCCCCAGGCATGGAGCTTTTCCCGTGCCTCGGTTTCTCTTAGACAATCTCTAAGGTGTCTTCCAGCTTTGAAGTCTAAGGGTTGAGATCAACCATCATTAACATGAGACTCAGCAGATTCAGAGATTCCTTAATTGAGCAACATGAGCCCCAGGCCTGGGACCCGGTGGTGAGCAAGCCAGATGAAGAGCCTGTGGGGAGCATCCTCCGAGACACGCTTGACTTCTCCTTTGTTTATTTACTCCCTTCTAACTTCAAACTTGAACTTTTTAAGCAGACTCCGACAGAAATATCTCTGGGCTACAAGGCAAACCTAAAATAGAAGTAGTGCAAAATCTCCGGTGGACCCATTAGTCTCCCTTCCTTCAACTCAAGAACCCTTCCAGACCTTGTCTGTCTCCTTGTCTCTAGACAGCGAGACTAAAATAAGTCTCCTTGGTAGGAAATGCTTGGTTGGAATGGAAGTGACCCAAGTACGGAACAAATGGCCTGCTGGCCACACACCACAGGACAAGGACCCACCTAAGAATCTGCCTGGAGAAGAGTGAGCACCTGCCCTCACTTCAACTCATTGCATCTCCCTCCATAGACAGGCGGGCAACCAGGCGAGACTGCAGGAAAGAAAATGTGACCCAAATGTCCAGCTCCCCCTACTCAGAAGAAAGCAGCTCTATTTCCAGTGCCCTCATGTGAGAAAGCCAGATCCTGCAGGTTTCGGGAGCACGAATGCAGCTAGAGCTATAGGTCAACAATTAGGGGTCAGGCAGGTGCTTGGTCCAGGGTGACAGGTGGCCCATGGGCCAGTTGACAAAACCACCAAGAAAGCTCTAGAAAACAATATTCACTTTAAAACAAACAAGAAAGGTACAATCATACTAGGTCTCAAAAAACCAAAACTGGACAGGCCCATGGCTTGATCACAAACACTAAAAATACACTTTCTAACGTCTAATGACAATTAGGCGTGGTTTTCTTCCCTTCTCCCGTAAGACTCGGTCCTTTGAAGGCCCCCAGATAAGAGCACAACAGGGATGCAGGCCCAGGGGCCCCCTCTACTTGGGAGAAATGAACTTTGACTGCTTTTGCTTACACGTGTACAAAGGCAGAACTCAAAGAGTAGCTTCAAAGTTGGCTGGGTGACCCCCAAGGGTGCAAAGTCCTGCTCTGCACACCTGTGGGGGAATTTCTGTGAATTTCCCAGGCGCCCACGGGAACCGATTACGTCCCCTCCAGGTCGACAACTGCTAGGAGTTTCCACTTTGCACAGAAATAAAGGCGCTCAGGGTGTTCTTAGCAGTTAGGGCGCTCAGCCTGCAGCTCAAAGGTGGGCTACCAGGATGGTCGTTCACTGGACCGCTCAGACTGGGAAGGACGAGCACCTCGCAGTGTCCCTGTGAAAACGCACCCAGGCTACGGCTCTGCCTTTGCCCCAACCAACGCAGAGCTTAGAGATACACCAAGGACCGTTTCGGGTTAGTTAAAACCCACGCCAGCACCTCCCTGGCCTCTTAAATCTTCCCAAACTACAGCTCAGACTGCAGGGAAGCAGTTGCAGCGACCATAAAAGTCATCTTAAAAGGCAAGTTGGAAAAAAACCCGATACGCACCAGTTAGCAAGTCCGCAGTTAGGGGGACGGTGGCACCAGGGCCGGATCTGTGGGATCCGCGCGCCTGCAGGGGCTGCCCCGTCGGTCCCCGGGTCCCCGCGCCCACCCGGCAGCCTCCTGGCCCCCTAGTCTGACGCCGGCGATCACACCCCACAGCTCTGTCCAATTAGGAAAATGACCGCGAGGAGACACAGAGAGGGGCGACGAGGAAGGGGAAGTGAGACTAGGGAGCCTGGGGACAGGCCGTGGGGACCCCGCCAGCCGGCGAGCGCCTTCAACAGGTCCCCCGCCCGGGGCGCCCCGACGCCGGCCGGGCCGGGGTCCAGCAGCGCACGGCGTGCGGCCGCCGGCTGCCCTCCGGGGCGCCCCCGATTACCCCCACTCCTCCGCGCCGGCGCGCTCGGCCCTCCCCCCCCCCCCCCGGGACGGCGGGGACGCGCAGCAACCACCCCCCCACCCGGAGAATAAAGTTTGTGGGCAGCCGCAGGGGCGGGGCGGCGCGGCGAGGGGGTGAAACTTTGAGTCCCGGGCCGGGTGTGGGGGGAGCGCGCGGGGCGCCGGGACACCCACGTGCGGGCCCGGGAGCCGCCGCCGCCGCCTCCCCGGCCTCCCGCTCCGCCGCCGCCGCCGCGGCGCTTTCCTTTCATTTCTGCTTCTCTCTCCCTCTCTCTCCTCTCTCTCTCTCCTCTCATTCGCGCGCTCTCCTCGCTCTCGCCCTCTTTCGCTCGCTCGCTCCCTCCCTCCTTCCCCTCCCCCTCCCAGACGCCATCTCTCCCTCTTTCCGCGGCTCTCCCTCTCTCCCTCCAGCTCCCCGGCATGAGGGAATGTGGAAGTGAAAGGAAAAGACGACATGTTTGCAGCGCGGCGCGGGCCTGCGCGCGGCCGTCCCCGGGGAGAGGCGGGGGGCGGGTCGGCCGCGGCCGCCTCGACCCACCCCCGCGCCCCCCGCGCCCCCGCCGGCGCGCCGCCCGGGGCTGCGGGCCCGGGGGCCGTGGGCCGCGCGGGACACTCACCCTGCTCCGGGCGCGGCTCCTGCGCTGGGGCCCTCGGCGGGCCGGGGCCGGGGCCGGGCCGGGGGCTCTTGGCTGCCCACCGCCCGGGCTGCTGCTGCGCGCCCGCCGCCCGCCTCCACGCGCGCCCGCCGCCTGCTCCTGCCGCCCTCCCTCCGGCTCCTCTCTTTCTCTCCCTCTCTCTCCCTCCTCTCTCTCCCTCTCTCTCTCGCTCTCTCTCTCGCTCTCTCTCTCTCCTGCTCGCTCTCTCGCTCGCTCGCTCTCTCTCCCTCCCTGGAAGAAGGGAATGAGGCAGGGCTGACGTGAAGGGATGCAAAACAGCTCCTCCTAACCCAGCTCGCAGAGGAAGAGAGACAGAAAAGCAGCCCTTTTATCTCTCTTTTGTTTTCTCACTTCCTTCCACCCCCCCCAGCACCCCCCTCTTGTCAGCCCAAGTTTTCTTTTCTCTTTCTACCGCAGAGAGGATTTTTCTTCCTTTCTTTCTCTTTCTTTCGGTTCAACTCTCCCACTCAAATTGAAAGCCTGGAGGGTTTTCTTTCTCCTTTTTTTTTCTTCCCTCTTTTCTTCCTTCTTCCTCCTTTCTTATTTCTCTAAAAGGGTTTTGTTTGCTGTGGGAGTTTCGTTTGAAAATCAAGTCACGCCTTTTTTCCTCCTTTTCTTTCTTTCTCTCTTTTTTTTTTTTTCTCCTCTCAGCAGAAAAGGGGAACAAAGATTAACTGAAGCGGGGGAGAGGGGGAGCGCCAGAACCTCGCATGGAAATGGGGGGCCCGGCCCCGCACAAAGGGGGCCCGGGGGCTGCGCGCCCCCTCCCCCCTGGGAAGCCCGGGGCGTCCTCCCGAGAGGAGGGTCGGTGGGGGTGGGGGCGGGGGCCGCGGCGGCGGCTGGGTGCCGGTTCCTTCCGAAGTGCGGGCGGGGGCCGCCGAGTCCGCCCCTCCCCAGCCAGGGGTGGAAAGCTGGGTGTGTTCTTTACTTATGTATTTTTAAAGTAGGCAGATGGGCTTGGAACAAACATCCCCGCAGAGCACTGAACTGTAAAAGAGCCTTTAAACAGCTGTTTGCAGAGCCCTGGACGGCCAGGCTCGAGGGAGCGGCGCGGGCTGCGAGCGCCCGGGCCGGGGTGGGAAGGGGCTCGGAGGAGGCGCTGGGATCGGCCCCCCGTGGGCTCTCCGATCTCTGGGCCTGGGCCCCGGCCCCCCCCTCCCCGGGCGCACGGCTGGGGGGCGCCGAGGCGTGGCCGTTCGCGGCGCGGGGGGTCAGGCCCCAGGCGCCTCCCCGCGGGGTCGCGGGCTTTGGCACAGCCTGGCCCCCCCTCCCCCCCCCGCCCCAGACCCCGCTCCGGGGCAGGCCGGACCTTCGGCCTCCAACCTCCGGAACGCCCGCCGCTCGGAGCCGCTTCTCAACTCCGACGCTGGGCCGGTCGCGAGTCCTCGGACTGAGCCGGGCAGAGCCGCCAGGAAGGGTCAATTATTCATGGGGCGCCTGGGCGTGCTCCCAAGACCTGCTCTGCCCTCAGCTTCTCCGGAGAAGTGGGGAGAAGACAAGGGAAAAGTTCCCAGAGCAAAGTTGGCCCCGTTTCTCATTTTCCCAAGTGAGTATTGAGCACCTGCTGGATGCCTGACCCTTGGACGGGGGCTGCTGCTAGCGGTTGTGGGGAGAAACGTGAGGTCTTCGTGGGCCTCGAGAGTTTCCGCAGGAAACAATGCCAGAGCAGGCTGCCGCCCAGGACCGGGTCACCGAGAGGAAGGAAAGCCGGAATCCTCACCCCTCCCTCTTCTCTTCCTTCCCCTTCTCTTCCTTCCTCCCGGCTGCTTCTCCTTGGCTCCACCCCTTCTCCTCATCAATTCCTCCCACACTTCCCTGCTCTCCCTGGCTTTTCACTGGAGGGTCCCTTCTCCCAGCGAGGAGCAGATGCTGAGCCCCATTGTCTCTCCCCCAGTGACTGCAGCCTCCCGGGGACAGGACCTGCCACTCTTCACCCCTCCCCCCAGCCCAGAGGCCTGGGCCTTTAGAGACTGGAGCCCCAAGGCCACTGCCCCTCGCTCCACCCTAAACCAGCTCCTGGTGTTGTGAGCAATGACTCCAGTCACTCAGAACATGGTTTGTTTCTGCCTGGGAGTGAGAAAACAGTAGCCTGAGACTTTGCTTTAGCAAGGAGGACACCATGGTTTTCACACGAGAGCGCTGAGCCCGGCATGACCCCGGAGCATTCGCCCACTATGCCCTCTTAATAGGATAGACAGGAAGCCACATTGCTGTCATTTTATATCCTCCCACTTAGTGCACCTAAGCTGTATTCTCCAAACAAAGCAGAACACAGCTGATAATCAGGCATTCATTTAACAGATGCTTACTGACTACCTTCTCTGTGCCCACCACCGTGCTGCATGCTGAGGACCTCACCATGGGCACACATGGCCCTCGCTTAGGCTTCGCAGCCCTGCAGGGGAGGGGAAGTGGCGAGAAGACAGGCAACCACGATGCCATGTGATACACGCCAGGATGAACCAAGGAAGCACCTAAAAGGGTACTTGGACTGGAGTGCTCAGGGGTGGCTTTCTGGAGGAGGTGACATCTAAATGAGTAGGCCTGTGCCAGGCAAATGCATGGGAAGGTACACCCTGTCCAAAGGCCCCAGGGCAAGAGAGAACATTCTTACAGGTTCTTGGAATTGCCACAAGTATTTGCTGCAGTGTGGAGTACAATGGGGGAGTGGGAGTGAGGACCGCCAAGCACACAAGTCAGGGAGGGGCCGGTGGGGAGGGTGTCAGGGCGTAAGTCAGGGAGGCGGGGCCAGGATCAGCGAGATACAGCACATTTTAGCTTCTCCCACTTGCTAGCTTCATGAACTTGGGTGATAGCAGCCTTGGGGAATAACCTAGACTCAGTTTGCTCACTCCTAAATTGGGGTTAAGAAGACCCGTGGGCTGCAGCGACAGGGTCTTCTGTTTAACGGCCCAGGCTTAACTTGCTGCATATCCCTGGGCAGGTTGACCCAAGTTTTCTCATCTGTACAATGAGATGAAAGCCCCTCACTCACAGAGTTCTTTTGAGTCTTACCAGAGCCCGTGCCCAGCACAGGGTCTGGGACGGAAGTTCCAATATATGGTAACTTTTATTCATTATTATAAATCAGGGAGTGACTGACAGGGAGGTACCCGTCCAACCTGGAAGTGACATTACATTCTGGGTTGAAACCAAAATGACTCGCCATGTCAAAAACGTGATGTGCTCTCTGAGGAAGAAGCATTCCTTCAAAGATGGCCCGTGTCCCGGTGGGTGACTGGGATTGGGGCAACACCTATGTCTGATCAGGATGTCCAGGGTGTCATCTCCCAAACATGACTGGAATGTGCAGACCGGAGTTCCAGAAGCCTGGCCTGATCAGTGGAGTTGTAGCCTGCCTAAAGAACAAATAGAAATCAGAAGAGAGGGGGCCTCATAAAATCCAGAAGGGCCCCTAGGAGCAGACACCTGGCTGTGTTTGCTCAGTGGAGAGAGGTAGACACAGACGTTCACACCGAGGGGGAGAGAGGGAGAAAAAGAGATTATTGACTCCTCCAGAGCCCGAATGAAATCTCTTAAAACCTCTCAGGCCTTTGCTTGGGTTCCTCATTCCCCAAGTAACCTGCCGATGAACCTGGCACCAGCAAAATGCCCCCCTGGATAGAGGCAGACCCCGGTGTTCCAGTTCCTGCATTGTAAACATTTTATACCTCTATTATTTCTTTATGACACAAGTTCATTGTGAAAGAATTTGAAAACCAGCTAAGCCCAATAGAAAAAGAACCCCCTGTAGAGACATTATATTTTGGTGTAGATCCTTGGACATTTTATACCCACATATCCACATGTAAATGCCCATCATGATGAAACTGTGCAAAGTAAATCTTGTTAAACAGATGAATGATGATACGTGTAAATACGGTATTTTTACAAAATTAACAAAAATGACATAGCACTATGCCTACTGAATTACAACCACTTCAACCCAGTAATAGGCCATAAATATCCTTCCCTGTGTATAAACATCCACATTATCACTCACGAATGATACTATTCCATGGTGTGCGTGTATCTTCATTTGTTTAAACAAATTGTTGCACTGCGGGATGTTTCCAGTTTTCCACTTTTATGGACCCGCGCCGATAAACATAAAGCACCTGAGTGCCAGGTGGACGTCGTATTCTGGTCATCATTTTACCTAGGAGGAGACTGATGCACAGAGACGTTAAAACAAACTTCCCAAGGCCACAGCTGCGGTGTGGCTGAACCAGACTTTGAATCCAGAGCTTCCAGTTGGGAGTTCCTTTCCGGCATGCCTGTTTTCTCCTTTTGTTTTAGAGCAACTGTTCCCTCCATGTACCTCCCTGTTGTGTTTTTTTTTTTTTTTTTTTTCACAGATTGCCTCCCGGTGACGACCAGTCGGGGCAGGTGACCCACTTCCCTCTCTGACACTCCTTTAAACTTCAGGAGTGTCCACTTCTGGGGGGAGTTGGGAGGAATAAAAGCAGTAATGTATGACATGGCCCACACGATGCTGCATTTCATAAATTGTAAAGCCTACGTGAGTGTCAGGAGCTCCCAGCAAGAGCCTAGACACACAGTCAGACCCCAGCACTGTTGAGCCAAATTCCCTGACCTGCCCCAAACCAGGAAGGAAGCCTCCAGATTCACAGGAGAGAGGGAGAAATCCACTGTTGTGATGCAGAAGCAGCAAACGGAGGCCTCTCCCGGGCATGCCATAGTTGCCGGCCTAGAGCTGAAATGGGAAGGAGGGTTTGTTAATATGAGGTGTACTCATCCTCATGGTCTCCTTGAGGGAGGATGCATGCATGCCACAGGCCTTCCAGAATGTTTGTATCCATCTCTGAAAATCTGAGGAATTTTGTAAGCTGAGAAAAGGGAAGAAACACAGCTCTTCATTCACTGTTTCAATTGATGTGTTCTCCAGAGTAACTGTTTGGAGATTAGCAGGTGAATATTGAAATCTGTTTCTTTCCTTTTTTTTTTTTTTATTAAAGATTTTATTTATTTATTTGAGAAAAAGAGCTTGAGCAGGGAGGAGAGGGAGAAACAGACTCCCCACTGAGCAAGGAGCCCAATGCGGGGCTTGATCCCAGGCTCTGGGATCGTGACCTGAGCTGAAGGCAGACGCTTAACCGACTGAGCCACTCAGGTGCCCTAAAATCCGTTTCTTTCATTGACAAAATCAAACAGACGTTTAAAAAAGTATCACCAGTCTCTTTGCAATATTTAATATTCAATTTTTAGTATCAAACCTCCCAAGTGGAATCCAGCCAGTGGAAGGTGTCGGGCCCCAGGGTTGAACTTTAAAAGGAGCTGTGGAAAGCAGAGGTGGGTCTGGGGCCCCTGAAGGACTGGCCCAGTGGCAGGGGACCAAGAACTAGGTTAGTGACTGGGGTCCCACAGAAGATGGGCAATGACTCAAAATCCTCAGAAGTATAGCAACAATTTAGGAATAACCAGGGTTTCCAGGGCAAACCCAAAGAAAATCGAAAGTCTGTGTGGATAGGTGGAGCAAACATCTGACATCTGAGGATTATTTTTCAAGGAGTAATGACGGGGTGCATCAGATAATCCACCTTCTCTGACCCCGTCCTTGTGGCCAAGAGTGCATATTTGTATGAGTTCATTCCCATCATGTAACTTAACAGGACTTATTTGCATAAATACAAGCATAAAAATATGCGCAGAGAAACACAGACCATTGACCATAACAGGAAACTGCCAGGGTCACCAAACAGTTAAAAACAAGTAAGTACATAAAAGCCACAATGATGGGGCGCCTGGGTGGCTCAGTTGTTAAGCGTCTGCCTTCAGCTCAGGTCATGATCCCAGGGTCCTGGGATCGAGTCCCGCATCGGGCTCCCTGCTCTGCGGGGAGCCTGCTTCTCCCTCTCCCACTCCCCCTGCTTGTGTTCCCTCTCTCGCTGTGTCTCTCTCTGTCAAATAAATAAATAAAATCTT
>NC_138377.1:121745941-121768886 GCF_054177405.1 Leptonychotes weddellii | reverse complement strand
TTAAAAAAAAAAAAAAAAGCCACAATGATGACATGTATTGCTATGGGAGGGCTCACTGGTACAAAGCCTGGAAAATTGGTTGATATTAGAGATCAAGAGAAGTTTAAAAGTTACTTTGATTCAGTAACTTTCATTCTAGAAATCTGAGAGAATTAGCAAGGTGGACAAAAATGCATGTGAAGGATGTTTATCAAAGTATTATTTATGTTGGCAAAAATTACAACCAAAAAAAAAAAAAAGGAGAAGGAAATAACCTAAACAATGAGGAAATTTTTAAAGAAGTTAGGGCATGCACATTTGATGTAATACTATATAGCTATTAAAAACCATGTTTTTTTTAAAAAAAGATTTAATTAATTAACTAATTAATTTAGAAAGCATGGGTGGGGAGAGAGGGAGAGGGAGAGAATCTCAAGCAGACTCCCCACTAAACATGGAGCCCGATGCGGGGCTTGATCCCACGACCTTGAGATCATGACCTGAGCTGAAACCAAGAGTCGGATGCTTAACCGACTGAGCCACTGAGGCACCTCTAAAAACCATGTTTTTGAAGAATATTTAATGACCTGGGAAATGTTTGTAACATCCTGAGCAAGATACAAAATTGCATATGCGTCAGGATTATATTTTTGTATGATTTTACGTATACATACTTACCTATCCCAAAAAACACACATAAAATACTGGGAAGGAAATACAAACAAGTTAAAAAATTACTTCTGTTTGTGGGAATTATAGGCGATTTTTATTTCCTTCTTTGACTCTTAGTGTATTTGACAAATTTCTATGTTGATGACACTATTTGTAAACAATAACAGATATTTGGAGTGCGAGATCTAGGCTTCTTACCCCCGCCACAGTCAACGGTGAAAAGACACAGGCCAGGCCTTCAAGGAGCTTCCACTCCATAGGAGAAAACAGTCAAGCAAACAGCAAGTGAATTCTGCAGAATGCAATTATTTTTCCTCCCTTGGAAATGTTTGAAGACCTAGGAGGAAAGAGGAACCAGCGTTTTGGTTGCTGATGATTTGGGCTCTGGGTTGAATAGACTATCTATTGTGAAAGTGTATTGTGCAAAAGGAGAATGGGGCTTTTTATGAAGGGAGATAAAGAGGGCGCGGGGTGGGAACTGCTAGGCTGGGGGAGGAGGAGGCAGGCCTGGGCGTGGTGGGTGGACTGCGAGCAGGGCTGCCCTGAAGGTCCTTCCAAGTTGTCCTCCTCAGCCTACCCCTGGGTCACAGTGTCCAGGGCCTGCTGAGGACTTGGCGCTCTGTTCGTAACAGGGGCTCAGCAAATGTTTACTGTCCCTAAGAACAGATGAACAGATAAGCCTGTAACATCAGGGCTCACTCTCATGAATTTCCTTTAAGGCATCAATTAAACATATTGTCTGGAAAAGAAAGACTCCATTGTGAAGCCATGATGATGAGCAGGACAGGAGGGGAATTGATAGTCTTCACCAAGGCAGCAAGGTGTGCTTGTGTGTTTGGGTGTTTGTTGTATGTGTGTGTCTGCCTGAAGGTCAGGAAGGACCTGAGTTCAAGTTTGAACGTGGCAACAAGTGGAATCTGAGGAGTTCTTGGCTGTGGCAGCTTATCAGCTGTGTGACCTTGGCCGAACTCAGTCTCTGAATGCTTCACTGCCTAGAAAATGGGCTTAGGGCAACCTACGTTCGTGGAGATCAGACGAGATAATGCCTGCAAGAGAATGCTGTGTAGACAGCAAAACAGTCTGCAAATGGAACGAGCTTTTAATGTCAATATGATTACCTATAAATCCCCAAGCATCACCTGCTCGGCAGGGACAGGGGAGGGGTAGGTACCAAAAGGTGACGGCTTTGCCGTGCCTTATCTTCAGACAGGAATTCTCTTTTTGGTCTCCTTCTTTTGCCTTTAATCTTCGCTTCATCAACAAACATTTACTGAGAACCCACAACGTGCCGGCCACCCTCAAGGGTCTCCCAGGCAACCAAGGGTGACTCGTGTAAGGCTAGTGATGACTTATACAAAGAGCACAAGAGGTGGACCCAGCTCTCATCTTTGGGGAGTCTTCCTAGAAGTGGTGACGTTTAAAATGAGTCTTGAAAGAAAAGCGGGAATCTGCTCAGCCAAACAAGGGGGGACATGCTTTGAGCAGGGGAACAGACTTTAGGAAGTTCCTTCCGCTGCAGTTTCCCGCTCTGAGGCATCCTACCTCACTGCTGAATGAGACAATACACGCAAAGGGCCTCGCACAGAGCCTGGCCTTCGGTTGTTACTGAAAAAAGCCAGTTCTTTGTCCTCTTGGTATCAAAATCACTTCCCCTTTGAAGCTTACTTCCTGTTCACGTTTTGCTCTTTTCCCCCAGTTCCTGAAGATATTTTGACTGTTGGCTTGGGCCTGTGAGTTATACTCAGCCTATTTTCCAGGATTCACAAAATAATTTTAAAAGTGGAATTTTCGACCATAAAGAAAATCCCAATAAATTTGAAATACAAACCTCATAGGGATCACATCCTTTGTTGACAATACGCTAAATCTAGAAATGAATGTTAATTGGCTATTTAAAATTCTCCAAAATAGCTTTTAGATAAAGGAGAAAATGAAGGATAAAGAGTTAATTTGGAAAATAACACAAAGAAGAACCAAATCTATGAAAACCAACAGTGTATGTGCAAAGTTCTACTCAAAAACTTATTTAGCTTTATTTATTTGTTTGTTTGTTTACTGGGGGCGAGGAGCAGAGGGAGAGAGACAAGCAAACTCTGCTGAGCACAGAGCCCGATGAAGGACTCAATCTCATGACCCTGAGATCATGACCTGAGACGAAATCAAGAGTCAGAACCTCAACCAACTGAGCCACCCAGTTGCCTCCAAAATTTGTTTGGTTTTTAAGATGATTCTACTATTAAACTCAGAAAAAGTTAAACAAAATATTCACTACACAAATTTAGAAATATCAGAAAACAAAACCCCAAGTAAAGATAAGGAAGGAAGGGCGCCTGGGTGGCTCAATTGGTTAAGCATCTGCTTTCGGCTCAGGTCATGATCCTGGGGTCCTGGGATCAAGTTGGCACTGGGCTCCTTGCTCAGTGGGGAGCCTGCTTCTCCGTCTGCCTCTGCCCCGCCCCCCCGCTTATGCATGCACATACTCTCTCTCTCAAATAAATAAAATCTTAAGAAAAAAAGAAAGATGAAGAAGGAAGAGATCAGGCAAAAAGCAGAAAAGAATAAATTAAGAAAATGGAACATAGTCCAGTTAATGCATGTGCCTTTGAGTTGTTTCTTTTTGTGAAAATGAGGTCTACATAATACAATGGACAAACGTAATGAAGAAAAGAAAGCAGAAACAAACACAAGGTGAAATGGTGGGAATAACAGAAACAGAGAGACTTTAAAAATAAAAATCTAAAAGGATATTATGTGACATTGCTGACAAATTTGAAAACGCCAGTGAAAAAGGCAATTTTCTGGGAAAAAGAAAATAGAGAAGTTTCCCTGTGTGACAGAATCAAAAGCAGAAAATCTAAAGTACCTCCTTCGGTTTCTGTTCAAAAGCACCCTGGACAGAGAGACTTCCCCAACCAACTTTCCAAAGCCCCGCGCCCCCACCCCCATTTCCATTTTCCCCCGCAGCGCTTCACACCATCTGATATGACATATGCCTAATTGCTTACTTGTTTCCCTTCTTCTCTCCCCACTGGAATAGGAACTTCCTGAGAAGAGAGAATTTGTTGTTGTTGTTGTTTTACTTTAACTTTTTATTTTGACATAATTGTGTTTTTTTTAATTAAACGTTTTATTTTGAGATCATCGTAAGAAAACCACTTGGCTTGCTGTTGTATACCTACCGCACAGAGCTGACACACAGAGGCCGCTTGAAATAAATACTAATTTAGTGCATAAATGAATTGAGGAAGAATTTAAGGAAGAGATCAAGAACACTTCCGCCCAAAGTTATCAGTCCAGAGGGTTGTACTGGGGAGACGGTGGAGGTCTTCGAAAGTTTTGAGGCATGAGTAACCCCATGTTCTAGAAATTAAACCAGAATATAGCATTTTCTTTATGAAGAAAACTGCCTTTTTTTTTTTTTTTCCCTAAGAGAGGACTTGAATAAGGAGAGACCCACCATATGCCTGAGGTAAAGGTTAAATAATGGACAGGTGGAAAGGTCAAATGAATTTACAGGCTTAATGCAAATCCAAATGTGACTCTTTTTCAGACTTTTACAAAAAAGATTATAAAATTCATTTAGCAATATAAACAGAATTTCAAAGAAAATTTTGTAAAGTAAGAATAAGGATGGAGGGAACTGATCTGTATATAAAACATACTGGGGGGGCGCCTGGGTGGCTCAGTCGTTAAGCGTCTGCCTTCGGCTTAGGTCATGATCCCAGGGTCCTGGGATCAAACCCCGCATTGGGCTCCCTGCTCCGCGGGAAGCCTGCTTCTCCCTCTCCCACTCCCCCTGCTTGTGTTCCCTCTCTCGCTGTGTCTCTCTCTGTTAAATAAATAAATAAAATCTTAAAAAAAAAATACTGGGAAATTATAATATTTAAAATTGTGTGGTATTAGGGCAAAGATGTACAGTTATTTTATTTTTTATTCATCTTATTTTAATTAATTAATTAATTTTAGAGAGGGAGGGTGAGAGAGACTGTGCAGGAGCTGAGGGGGAGAAAGGGACTGAGGGAGAGGGAGAGAGAGGATCTTAAGCAGGCTCCATGCCCAGCACAGAGCCCAACGTGGGGCTGGATCTTATGACCCTGAGATCACAACCTGAGCTGAACTCAAGAGTCAGACGTTCAACTGACTGAGCCACCTAGGCGCCCCTATTTTTAGTTTTTTTTGTGTCTAGTTTTTATTTAAATGATGTACAGTTATTTTAATAGATTAAAATAGGTAACTCAAGGGTCACCTGCCTGGGTGGCTCAGTCGGTTAAGTGTCTGCCTTCGGCTCAGATCATGATCCCAGCGTTCTGGGGTCGAATCTCACATCCGGCTCCCCGCTCAGCAGGGCGCCTGCTTCTCCCTCTCCCTCTGTAGCTCCCCCTGCTTGTGCTCTCTCTCTTCTGTCAAATAAATAAATAAAACCTTAAAAAAAAATAGGTAACTCAAAATCAGACAATGATCCACATACTAATTTAACATATAATCAAGTACTATCATGGGGAAGAGGGGGTTATTTTAAAAATTATTTTGGGCTAACTGCTAGCAATTTAGGGGAAGCATATTCTACCCTTACCTTACATAACAATACAGCAAATAGGTTCTATTCTGACTTAATAATAATAATAATAGGTCAAACCATTAAAAAGTTGTGAGGAAAAGAAAATAGACAGTTTCAAACAGCTGGAGGAAGAAATGACTTTTTTAAAAAAGATTTTATTCATTTTTAATTTATTTTTTAAAAAGATTTATTTATTTGAGAGAGAGAGCATGAGCGTGAACAGGGGGAAGGGCAGAGGGAGAGGGAGAGAAGCAGAGTCTCTGCTGGGTGCAGATCCAGTGGTTGGTCACAGCCTCGATCTCACAACCCTGAGGTCATGACCTGAGCCAAAATCAAGAGTCAGACACCTAACCGACTGAGCCACCCAGGCGCCCCAAGATTTTATTTTTAAGTAATCCCTACACCCAACTTGGGGCTCGAACTCACAACCCCGAGATCAAGAGTCGCCTGCTCCACCGACTGAGCCAGCCAGGTGCCCCTAGAAATGACTTTTTAAGCTTAGACTCAGTGGAGTTAATCAACGGACAAAAGAACATTTTTGGTGATGTAAATAAATCAAACCTTACTATGCTAAGAAAACAAAAATTATCTCCAAGATCTGTTAAGTGAAGAAATCAAGTTGCATTTAGGATAATGTTCACATGAGGAAGAAAAATGTACACAAAACAAAGCTATCTATTTGTGTGTGAATACGCCATGTGTATAAATGTCTAGAAAGTGGTGAGAAGGGGCATGCACAAACTGATGTACTAGCATTTGGGGTGTGGAGTGGACTGGAGAAGACAGTGGGCCGAGGGGGACACTGGCTTTATTTGAAGCATATGATTTTACATTTTTTACATCAAGAATATGCTCATGTTCACTTGTGTAATTTTAAAAGATAAAGTGGCGACAAAAACCAAAAGGCAGACTGTGTTAAACATTTTTAAATATTTTAAAAGCCGTCTTTAAAAATTATATAAACCGCATGTATAAACGATTTTTTTTTTAAGCTGTAAAATCCCAACAGATAAATGATCAAAAGATACCATAAGTCAGGTCACTCAGGAGAAAATAACCAGAAAACAAAACTACAAGAAAATGTTCACACTCACAGTCATTTAAATAAATCCAGAGCGGAAGCTAACACGGAAGGTTCAGATTTCAGCTTCCCTTCTGGGCTCCAGGACCAGCTCCATCTTGGGAAGTGGGCACCTTAGGGGAGCCCACAGGAGAAGGGGGCCCCTGCCCAAATCCTCCTAGCTGGAGATTTTGCTAGCGCTGGCCGCCCATTGCCCTCCGGCGGAGTAGGTGGCTCTGTCCTGCTGCGACCCCGCCCGCCTGCCCTTTCTGCCACAGGACCTAGTGCGGGGAGAAGGCGATCTGGTGGGATGGCCAGGCTCAGAAAAAACTGAGTTCTTTGCTGGGGCCTGAGCACCAGAGCATGGGGAAAGGTTGGCATTAGGGCTTCCCAGAGCTGGGAGGAAACCAGCGGAAGAGGTGGGCAGGACTGATAAAGACAAAGAGATTTTAAAGCTCATGGAGCTGGGGCCCCTGGGTGGCTCAGTCGGTTGAGCATCCAACTCTTGTTCTCAGCTCAGGTCTTGATTTCAGGGTCTTGAGTTCAAGCCCTGTGCTGGGCTCCCTAGTTAAAGCTCTTGGAGCAGAGTGGAAACCCTTGGGCACAGGGACCTTCTCTTCCGCTGTTTAGATCCCCAGTGTCACTTACACTGCGTGGACCCCGTGTCTCCACTGTGAGACCGTGGACAGCTCACCCCTCTGGATCTGGACAACTTGGATTTAAATCCCAGTTCTACCTACTACCTACTTGACTTGAAGGAAGTAAGTGAACCTTCCTGAACTCATTTTTTACTTTCCTGCATTGAGGATAAGAACAGAACTCCAGGGCACCTGGGTGGCTCAGCTGGTGAAGCATCTGCCTTCGGCTCTGGTCATGATCCCAGGGTCCTGGGATCGAGCCCCATCAGGCTCTCTGCTCATGGGGGAATCTGCTTCTCCCTCTCCCTTTGCCGCCTGTGCTCTCTTGCTCACTCACTCGCTCGCGCTCTCTCTCTCAAATGAATATATAAAATCTTAAAAAAAAAAAGAACAGAGCTCCAAGGGTGGTGGGGGTGGGGAGGGTTCAGTGGGAGAGCCAGCGAGGTGCTCAGCATGAAGTCAGGCACAGTAAAAGTCTTGCTAGCTGGCAAATGATGGCTGGTTTATCATTCTCCAAAGGCCTGACCTCTCATCATCGCAAAGTGGTTCATGGATATGAACTTGTACGTCTTGTGGCTGTGGGCCGTCTCCACTTACATGGTCTCTTTACATGTCACTTGTCCAAAACAGAGCTCCTCATCCCCTTCTGATCTTCATGCCAAACCTGTCCCCACATTGGGCTCCTGTCAATGGCACCACCGTCCATCCAGGGTCAACCACTCCCTGCCACTCCCTCTCTTTCACCCCCGACGCCCATTAATCCCTGAGGCAATCGATTTCACCATGGAAATACTTCTCAGGCACTCCTCAGCCTCTCCTCTCCCATGGGCCAGGTCCAGCTGCCAGGATGTGTCTCCCCTGTGATAGCCTCTGGTCGCTCTCTCTGCATCCACTCTGGACCCCTCTGACCTATTTAAGAAATATCCTCTTACTGACTTAAACACTTTTATTTATTTTTAAAGTTTATTTATTTATTTTTGTGCGCGTGTGTGCCGAGAGAGAGAGAGAGAGAGAGCACGAGCAGCGGGGAGTCAGGCCGGCAGAGGGGGAAGCTGACTCCCCGCTGAGCAGGGAGCCTGATGCTGGACTCGATCCCAAGATCCTGAGATCATGACCTGAGCCGAAGGCAGATGCTTAACTGACTGAGCCACCCAGGTGTCCAACTTAAACCCTTTTAATGGATTTCTGTTGCTCTTAGGATAAATCAAAATAAAAAATGAAATTTACTAAGCAGCCACTGTGTGCCAGGCACTGTGCTTTATCTCCTGCAGCTCTCGAAACCCTGTTAGGTAGGTACCATCACCTCCAGCTGGCTGGGTCACCTTCAACAAATTCATTTAGCGCCGAGTTGCATCATCGGCTAAGTGGGGATAATACCTTACCTCGTTGGGTTATTGTGAGGATCAAATTAATTCTATCATGTACAGTGCTCAGAACATGCCCCGCAAGTATTAAGCGCTTATTAAATCTAGCTAAGTGTTGGAGAAGATGCAACATTTTGCAGACAGGAAAAGAGACAGAGAGAGGTTAAGAAACTCAGCCCAGGGCTCCCGGTGGCTAAATGGCCCAGGCAGGATTCACACCCAAGCCGGCCGACTCCATCACTGTGCCGAGTCTTCGGGGAGAGTCCAGGGGCCCTGCCTGTTGCTCACCAGCCTCTTCCAAAGCCACCCTGGCCTGCTGTGCTTGCTGCAGCCCCTAAATGCACCTCAGCTCCCCCGCCTCTGTCCTTCATAGGCTGTCCCATCTCCTGTGGGCCTTTGTCTCCTCCAGGAAGCCCTCCCTGGACTCCCCAGACCAGGTGAAGTCCCTCTTAAGTCCCTCCCATAGGTCCTACCCCCACTCCCTCAACTTCTTGGCAACACTTTATGCGCTAGCAAATATTGATTTGTTCATAACACTGTGTTTCCTGTCTGTCTCCCCCTGGCCTGTGGCTCTGTGAGGGTGGGGACCATGTCTTTCTTAAAGCCCCCAGTGCTCAGTCAGTCTTTGTAGAATGAATGAACCAATGAATGAACCCGGGGTTTCAATTATCCTTGTCAACTAGATGCTGCAAAGCTCTTTTCTCAGAGGGAAGAAGGTGGTAAGGGGAACTTGATTGGAGACCCAAGCCAGGCAGAGGAGGTCTAGGATAACCATGCATTGGTACAAGGGGCTGTGGGGCCAGGTGGAAGGGGATATCAAAACATAGAAGGCAACATTGTTAGCATCTTGCTTGAGCTCTGAAGCTCGGGAGCCCGGGTGCAGACAGCTGAATAGAGTGTCCCTGGCACATAGAAAGCGCTCAAGAAACGTTGGTCATTTATATGAACAGGATAATCATCTGCATGGGGTTCTGGGAATGACTGCTTCACTGGGGAAAAGGGAAGGAAGAAGGAATAACATGAACAAGAATATGGAGAAATGAAAGCACGAAGCACCTGTGTGTGTGGTCAGGATGGGGGAAGCAGGGTGCATCTGTGGGAGAACCCCGGGCGGTGAGGCTGGGAAAAGGGGTCGTGGCCTGAATGCAAGGGTCTTGGAAGCCTTGTTGGGGTATCTGGGCTTTATCTTTTAAGCCAGTGATTTCCAAAGTGTGTTTGTTAAATGACAATGCATAAAAAGGGCTTCTGTGCCTAATCAGGTGAAGGACTGATGGAGTCAAAAATCAAAACAGGTACTCTACTGAAAGACTGCTCGGAGCCCTTAACTTGTCATTTTGTATTGGGGTTCTCTAAGAATGTATATGCTATAGAGGGTTTCCTAAACTTATTTGAGCCAAGAATGAGGGTTCTAAGGCACATACGGAAGGCTATAAGAAATGCCGCTGTAGGCCCCGGCAAACTTGAAAGGTTTTTGGGAGTTACAAATTATGGGATCGGATTTGCGTTTTAGGCAAAGAAATTCTGTGGCCCGGTAGCCACTGTGGAGAGAGCACAGGGAAAAGGAGAGGGAGGTATGTATAATCGGTTGCTCCCAGAGAACACAGAAGCAGCAGAGAATCACCTTCCCTGGCCAATGGGCAGAGGTGGGATGGGGCTCTGCGTAGGCTCAGCTGGGGTGCTCTCCCCATACTTCTAGATGGTCAGAGAGGGGAAAGCCTGAGTGTAAGCGACGCATGGGTTTGAATGCACCTGTGGCTGAGACTAGCACCTCTCCAGTCTATTCCCTCCCATAAGCTCAGGTCATTCTTCTGCAGGTCCAGCCTCACCCCTGCAGGCAGGTCTCCTCCAGCCCAACACCTCCCCTGCCCCGCCCCTTACCACCTCTTGCCCAGGTGCTGCGGAACCAACTCCTGGATTATGGGACCATCTCCTTTGGATTCCACTTGTAGGCCCCGAATGACCCAAATCACGGTGGGGTTGCGAAGACTCACATCTTCCAGACACACCTGTAAAAAAGATGTAAGACGAATGATCTCCTTGATGTACCTATGTCAAGAAAAAGAAAAACCATAACACGTGAGGGGAAATTCAACATAACGGGGAGCCCTGCTGTCAACCTCCTGAGTCCTTGGAAGGTGCAGAAGCCCCCTTCAGATTCTCACTGGAGTCTCCATCTGCTAGCTCGTTCTCATTAATTAGTGTGCTTTTTCTCAGGCATCAGCACTCATAGCAAATAACGACAAGGTTTCAGATCCAAAATCTTTTTTATTTATCACCCACTGTTGTAAGCTTTGCTTTCTATTTTTCATTGCAAATAGCCAAGCATTTCTACTATATTATGGATTACATTTTACAATGTTAGGCTAGTTGGGGGAGTTGACAATAAAAAATTTCCCCCTCCCCTCTCTCCACATGGGTAAAAATGTGCTGAGTTCGAAACTGATTTACAAATGAATTTTTGGAGCATAATCTGTCTGGAAGCTATTTGGCATATCTCTGTAACCAAAAAATTGTGGATCTGTTTGTGAATTTGTTCACCCCAAGTAGACTTTTGCCTTCCTTTCTTTTCTTCTTCCCTCCCTCCCTTCTTTCCTGTCTTCCTTCCTCCCCCCCACCCTCTTTTTCTCTCTCATTCTTTGTGACATCCAACACCACCACCCCCAACCCCTCCATCCTGCTTCTCATGATTTTTCACCACCCCTCCACCACTCTAAGTCCAAGCCTGGGTGGGTGTTGACCTCACCCAAGGGTGGCCCGTGCCCAGGCCCAGCCAACCAACACAGCACGTTTCCCTGTGTCCGTGCTGAGCCGAGTCAGGCCAGCTAGAGCCAGTGAAGCTCTCTTGGTTGTTTGACTTGTTGGACTACCGTTTCCCTTTTCCTGAGATGGTAAGAGGTTTGGAGCTGTGGTTGCCATCTTTCCATGACAGGAAAGTAAAGCCAACATGGAGGAGAGCAGAGCTGAGAAGCTGGGTCTTGGAGTCAGCCTTTGATCGTCTGATAGGCTGCAGTTGAACCTCCACCTACATTGGGAGCTTTCGCTCTATGAACCACTAAATCCACTTTGCTTAAACCAGTTTCGGTTGGGTTTTCTGTCACTTGGTAACCAAAAGGGGCCTCACTGTTTCCCTCTCTCTCTGATGCCCAGTCATCTCTTCTGCGTTAGTGAGCCTCGTGGTGGATTCACCGATCCCCCACTGTCGACTGCAATACAATACTCTTCTCCCTCTCTTTGCAGGGTGAGCAGTGCATACGTGTCTAGCTGAAAGAAAAGGAACTGTTTTTGAATATTCTGAGCTTTGGCTCCTCTGTACCTTCAAATAGGCAAGTGACATATGTCCCCAGGGCTCCAGCAGACACTAGCTATCCTCTGGCATCTGTCCTGAAGCCCAGAGTAGTTCTCCTGCAGGGAAAGGCAGCCAGCCCACGGGCAGAACCAAGGAGACATGAATTCAGGGTGTTTTGAGTCTCTTGATCCAAACTGACCAGATTCGCCTCTCCTGCCCCTTCTCAGGAGGCAGAGAGAATTTGTGCCATCTTTGGAAGAATAAGAAACCTGGCTGTTAGGAGGGGAGACATGTGGGGGTTAAAGCCATCAGCCAGATCTGGGTCCACAATCTCATCTCACTGCTCGCAAGCTGTGTGCCCGTGGCAAGTTACTGAGCTTCAGTTATCCCATCTGTAAAATGGGGATAGCAGTATCCACCTCATTTGTGGGGCAACGCACAATGCCTGAAGTAAGCAGCCAATACGTGAGGGGAAATCATGATTCTTATTATCATTAGGTGTCTCCAAGCCTGGTCTCACCTATGAGCATGCTGAATGAAGCATACTGTTAACTGGAAAGTTTCTAAAGATGGAGAAGGCAGGCAGCGGCTATGGTTTGGCTACTCCCCAGCAGGAGCCATGGGGTAAAGAATCTGGACTTTAGCTTTAAGGATGAGTTAAGTTCAAGTCTGGCTCAGTCACTTACAAGCTGTGTGACCTTGAATAAGCTATGAGTGACTTTTCTGAGCCTCCATTACCCCATCTGTAAAATGGGCAAGTGGAACCCTCTCTCAGAAGCCTGTGAGGATGCGATGAGCTAGCGCGCGCACCTGCCTGGCACATTGTTTAAAGCTCAGTAAGTAGTAGTGTGCGTGTCCAGAGGCTGACTATGCAAGTGATGGTCCGTAATTATGTGAGCACGGCAAAGAGGCTGCTGGTATCTTTATTTAAGCGGAATTAAGTATTCCTTAGACAAGGGATGTAACTTGCGATGAGAGACAAGGAAGAGAAGCAAAAGGAGGAAGGATAATGAGAAAGCAGCACGTGCGAGGGAGGAAGAGCTAGTGAGATGACGCTGTCTGGAGATCTTTCTGCAGGCTGCTGCTCTCTGCCCGCCGATGCCAGGAGCCCGGGCCCGGGTGCTGGAGAGCTGGGTCCCCCTGTGCCTCTTCCTCTGGAAACTCGCATCACTTTGGCTCTGGCTGAGATGGTTTCCTTAACTGTGTGACCTTGCGTGGGTCACAGCTTCTCTGAGCCTCGTGTTCGCTCTGTGGGATGAGGGTATTGACACTTGTCTCTTTCACAGGATGGATGTGGGGATTGGAATGTGGAACGTGGACACACTTTTCAAATTCCCTAGAATCCTCTTATGGTCCCAGATGGACTAAATAGTCTATGGTTTGGGTTCTGCCATTTTCTAGTGCACATTAAACATATTGAATATACTTCTTCTTTTTCTTTTCATTTCTTTCTTTTTTTTTAGAGAGGGAGCGGGGAGGGTCAGAGGGAGGGAGAGAGCCTGACACTTAGAACCCTGAGATCATGTCCTGAGCCGAAATCCAAGAGTCAGACACTTAACCCACTGAGCCACCCAGGTGCCCCTGAACATACTTTTTCTATGTCTGTTTCATGCCCTGGAGGATGGGTATGGTGGGGACCGGCTGGGGAAGGCAGCAACACAGAATTTGGCTTGGGCTGGGTTCTTGCTGAGGAGGTGACTGGGGTGGGGCTGTTAAATGCGGCAGGGGCTGAGGGGGTAGACGGGAGGCAGGCTAGCTACTTAGGTGTCAGACAGGCCTAAACCTGAATCCTGGCCTCCAGCCGAGAGACATTGGGCAGATCCCTTATGAACTTTCCAGTCTCCCTTTATTCATGGGGATGAGAGTGTTACTGTGAAGACAGAAAGAGAAACGTGTGTAAAGCGCTTCGCATGGTTCCTGGTACTTTTTTCATCTCCATGAGTTTTGTTTTATTACCCAAAGAGGAGAAACAAGTCAGAAACTCAGGAACCCCTGAATCCAGCCTGGGTTAAATCAGAAATGAACACTCAACCTTCCAAGGGGGAAATCTGATTTTCAAATGTACTTGTCTTCCTTCACTTAATACTACTTGATTAACTTAGAATGGCAGAGTAGGGACTCTCACAGTCGGAGGGGATATTAGCCAGGGCTTGGAGCCACGGCCTTGGGAGTCTGCAGAGAGATGCCAGGAAGGCCAAGTAGGCAGGGTTCCAGGAGTGTGTTGTTGAAGGTGGTTTGCAAACCCCACATCCCCATGCTTGAGTCCATTACGGTGCTCCTCCCGTGTGGCTGAGGCCCTTCTTGGAAGAGGCCTGTCACAGTAAACGTTATTGCCTTTCTTTACTGGAACAGGAATCTATCGTCCAATCACAGTCATCCGTGTCGAATTTTACTTTTGTTTTTTCAAGTTTCAGAGATTTATTCAGCAGTGTAAACCCCAACACAATACACCGACATGATTTCATGGATTGAGAGGGGAAATCTTTCCTGGATAAAGAGGAAAACTACACGGATGACTTCTGCAAGACCTCCATCCTAAGCAGCTTTATAGTGAAACATTTCATTTAGTAGTCTGGACCTTCTTTCTTCAGTTTGCCGTAATCTACATTCACCGAGTAAATCTTGTATTGGTCATGGGGACCCCGTGTGTTCCAGGGTTCTGGGTTATTTTTCTTATCCTAACTGACATCTGGATTGAACAATGCCACGAGCAAGACATACCGCGCTGCTCCAGTACCTCCCCCTCCAATAAATACGAAGCTCATATGCTTCTTGGCCGGACCTAGGATCTGGCCAAACAATGGGGGCAGCAGAGGCCCTGGGTCCAGGAGAACAGATCAAATCTGCAGGTCCCTACACCCTGTGTCCAATTTTAGATCGATTTCTAGGATTCTCCAGCATCTCCCACTAAGAGCTCCAGGGTTCTGCCTGCTAGGCCGTCCTAAGGATGAGCAGCAGAAGGAGGAGGGAGTCCAGAATCCTTGAGAACTCAATCCTTTTGGCCTGGGAGGTAGAGGTGGGGTGTCTGGAGGCCAGAGGCCAATGGGACAAAGAACACTGTCCTCTGTGAAACCTTAGGCTGTAATTAATATCACCGAGGCTCCAAAAGACATCCCATCATTCTAGTAAGAAATGAAAAGCCGGAGACGCTCAGTGCCCAGACTGGCCGGCAGACACTTGCCCGGCCAGGCGCCTCCAGCAGAGGGCGCACGCAGGGATGGGAGGTGCCCCCACACCCGGTCTGGTCCCATCTGCTCCTGCTCACCCAGAGCAGGGCAGGTACCAGGAGACCTGCAGCCCCTGGGATACGAGTCATTCAAAGGTGAGGCCCAGGAGTGTTGAGGGCGGGGAGATAGAGACTGGAGCACTTGACCCCAACCTTGCACCCCAACTTTGCTCATCTGCTTGTTACGCATTTGTCACTCATTTTGCACTGATTGGGTTTCCATCTAGCGCAGGGCACAGCCTGGTCTTCCCCGCACACTGCTTCCAGATTCACCTGCTGAAGACACCCCTCGAATCATGTGCTTCTGCTCCAGGACCTGCAATGACTCCCCAGGTCCATGACATCATGTGATGTCTCTGTCTGGTGTCAAGACCTTTGACGATCTGCTTCCTCCCTTCCGATCTGTGTCGTCTCCTTGTGCAACCATTCCCCTAGGGCAGACTGGTGCCCTCGCTCGCTCCTCCCAAACTGCCACCTGCTTTCTCTTCTGTAAAATGGCCCTGGTAGTGCCCCACCCCCCCATAGAGTCACTGGTATGTGGATTACGTGAGAGAACACGTGTGAACCACAGGCCTGGTGCACAGTAGGCATTATGATAAATGTTTGCAGTGATAATGATGCTGCTTCTGAACTAATCCGTTCCTTTTTAATATGCCCCCACCTCTTTGCCCAGCCAAGACGTCTGTCTTTCACAGCCCAGCTCAACGCTGCTCTTCTTTCCAGAAGCCATGCAGGGTCACTTTGGGCCAGTAGTTTGCAAGGCTGGGACTCACCTGAGAAAGTCCATTTTTCTTTTTCATGGCTTAAAATGTTTTCTTTTAGTGGTAGAAGCACATAACATAAACTTTACCACCTTAACCATCTTTTTTTTTTTTTTAAGATTTCATTTATTTATTTGACAGAGAGAGACACAGCGACAGAGGGAACACAAGCAGGGGGAGTGGGGGAGGGAGAAGCAGGCTTCCCACTGAGCAGGGAGTCTGATGAGGGGCTCGATCCCAGGACCCTGGGATCATGACCTGAGCCGAAGGCATACACTTAACGACCGAGCCACCCAGGCGCCCCATCCACCTTAACCATCTTTAAGGGTACAATGTTGTAGTGTTGAGTACATTCACATCATTGTGCAACAGATCTTTTGAACTTTTTTATCTTGCAAAACCAGCACTGTACACATTAAACAAAAACTCCCCATTTCCTGCTTGCCCCAGCCCCTGGCAATCACCCTTTAACTTTTGTCTCTATGAATTTGACTACTTTAGATACTCAATATAAGCGGAATCATACAATATTTATCTTTTTGTGACTGGCTTCTATCACTTAGCATGAGGTCCTCGAGGTTCATCCGTGTTCAGCGTGTGACAAGATTTCCTTCCATTTTTAAGGCTGAATAACATTCTATCATATAGTGTATATACATACATACATACACATATTTGTAAACCACATTTTAAAAAAGATTTTCTTTTTTTTTTTAAGATTTTTTTTTTTTTTTTTTTGCGAGAGAGAGAATGAGAGACAGAGAGCATGAGAGGGGGGAGGGTCAGAGGGAGAAGCAGACTCCCCGCCGAGCAGGGAGCCCGATGCGGGACTCGATCCCGGGACTCCAGGATCATGACCTGAGCCAAAGGCAGTCGCTTAAACAACTGAGCCACCCAGGCGCCCAAATATTTCTTTATTTGAGAGAGAGAGAGAGAGAGAGCGTGCACAAGCAGGGGGAGGGGCAGAGGGAGAAGCAGGCTCCCTACAGAGCAAGGAAAAAGATGCCGGGACTCTATCCCAAGACCCTGGGATCATAACCTGAGCTGAAGCCAGACGTTTAACTGACTGAGCCACCCAGACGCCCCAACCACATTTCGTTTATTCACTCATCCACTGATGGACATTTGGGGTGCTTCCATCTTTTGGCTATTGTGAATAATGCTGCCGTGAACATGAGCATGCAAATATCTGTTTGAGTCCTTGCTTTCAGTTCTTTTGAGTCTTTACCCCAAAGTGGGATCGCTGGATCATACAGTTCTTCTATGTTTCATATTTTGAGGAACTGCCATACTGTTTTTTCTTGGCCGTTGCACCATTTTGCAATCCCACCACCAGTGCACAGGGTTCCAATTCCTCCACATTCTTGCTGACACTTGTTATTCTCTGGTTTTTAATGGGTGTGAGGTGATAATATCATTAGTCTGTTTTTACTTTTGCTGCCTGTAATTTTGGTGTCATATCCAAGAAATCATTGCAAAATTGAATGTCTTGAAGCTCTTCCCTGATTATTTCTTCAAGAAGATTTATACTTTTGGGTCTCTCGTTTAGGTCTTTAATCGATTTTATTTATTTTATTTTATTTTTTTCAATTTTAAATGAATTATTGTATATGGTATAAAGTAAGGATCCAACTTTATTTATTTATTTTTGCATGTGGATAACCAGTTTTCCTAGCACCATTTGTTGAAGAAATGGTCCTTCTCCCATCGAGTGGTCTTGGCATGCTTATTGGAGATCGTTTGACCATGCATGGCTATCCAGTATTGCTAGAGAGCCCAAGTAAATTTTAGGATGGATTTTTTTTTTTTAATTTCTGCAAAAAAAAAAAAAAGAAAGTCACTGGGATTTTGATAGGGATCGCGTTGAATCTGTAGAGCACTTTGGGTAGTAATGACTTCTGAACAATATGCAGTTTTCTGATCCATGATCATAGGATGTCTCCATTTACTGGTGTGATTTTTTAAAAATTAATTTATTTTAGGGAGAAAGAGAGCACAAGCAGGAGGGGCAGAAGGAGAGGGAGAGAGAATCCCAAGCAGATTCCATGCTGAGCATGGAGTCCCATGGGGGGCTTGATCCCATGACCCTGAGATCACAACCTGAGTGGAAACAGAGAGTTGGCTGCTCAACCAGCTGCGTCACCCAGGCACTCCTACATGTGTGATTTTTGTATGTTGGACCATCTTTGCATTCCAGGAATAAATTCTACTTTTGTCATGGTGTATAATCTTTTTAATGTGGTTGAATTTGGTCTGCTAGTATTTTGTTGAGGATTTTGGAATCAATATTAGGGTAATTCTGGCCTCATAAAACAAGTTTAAGAGTGTTCCTTCCTCTTCAACTTTGTTGGAAGATTTCGAGGAGGATTGGTGTTAATACTATTTTAAATATTTGGTAGAATTCTCCAGTGAAGTCATCTAGTCCTGGGCTTTTCGTTGTTGGGTGGTTTTTTATTATTAGTTCAATTTTTCTTTTATTTTTCATATTTTCTTTTATTGAAGTTCAATTGACATATAACATATTATTAGTTTCAGGTGTACAACATAATGATTCTATTTGTATAATTGCAAAATGATCACCACACAAAGTCTAGTTAGCATCTGTCACCATACCTGGTTACACATTTTTTTTCTTGCAATGAGGATTTTTAAGATCTATTCTTTCAGCAACTTTTATATATGCAATATAGTATTATACTCACCATGCCACACATTGTACTCCTTAGACTTTCTTTCTTTCTTTCTTTTTCGTTCTTTCGTTCTTTCTTCTTTCTCTTTTTTCTTTTTGTTTCTTTTCTTTGTCAGATGTACAATATAGTGATTCAACAATTCTATATATTACTCAGTGCTCATCACCATAACTGTATTCTTTTTTTTTTTTTTAAGATTTGTTTATTCATTTGAGAGAGAGAGAGAGAGAAATAGCATGAACAGATGGAGGGGCAGAAGGAGAGGGAGAATCCCCGAGCAAACTCGCTGCTGAGTAGAGAGTGTGATGCGGGGTTCGATCTCAGGACCCTGAGATCATGACCTGAGCCGAAATCAAGAGTCTGCTGCCTAACTGACTGAGCTACCCAGGTGCCCCATCATAACTGTATTGTTAATCCCCTTCATCTATTTCACCCATCCCCCTACTCACCTCCCCTCTGGTAATGACCAGTTTGTTCTCTGTATTTAACAGCCTAGTTTTTTTTTTTCTCTTTTTTTCTTTGTTTCTTAAATTCCACATATGAGTGAAATCATATGTTATTTTTCTTTCTCTGACTTATTTCACTTAGCGTTATACCCTCCAGACCCACCCATGTCATTGCAAATGGCAAGATTTCATTCATTTTTATGGCTGAATAATATTCTGTCGTGTATATATACCACATCTTCTTTATCCATTCATCTATCGATGGACACTTGGGCTGCTTCCATAATTTGGCTATTGTAAAAAAAATGCTACAACAAACATAGGGGTGCATATATCTTTTCAAATTAGTGTTTTCATATTCTTTGGGTAAATGCCCAGTAGTGGAATTACTGGATCATATGGTAATTTTATTTTTAATTTTTTGAGGCACCTCCATAGTGTTTTCCACAGTGGCTCCACCAGTTTGCATTCCCATGAACATGGCTCCTTTTTCTCCACGTCTTCACCAACATTTGTTGTTTCTTATGTTGTTGATTTTAGCCATTCTTACAGGTGCGAGGTGATATCTCATTGTGGTTTTGATTTGCATTTCCCTGATGATGAGTGATGTTGAGCATCTTTTCATGTGTCTGTTGGTCATCTGCATGTCTTCTTTAGGGAAATGTCTGTTCATGTCTTCTGCCCATTTTTAATTGGATTATCATTATCATTATTATTTGTGTTGAGTTGTATAAATTCTTCATATATTTTGTATACTAACCCCTATTGGATATGTCATTTGCTAATGTCTCCTCCCATTCAGTAGGTTGTCTTTTAGCTCTGTTGATTGTTCCTTCACTGCAGAAACTTTTTATTTTGATGAAGTTACAATAGTTTATTTTTGCTTTTGCTTCCTTTGCCTTAATAGGCATATCTAGAAAAACGTTGCTATGGCTATTGTCAGAGAAATTACTGCCTGTGCACTCTTCTAGGATTTTTTATGGTTCCAAGTCTCATATTTAGGGCTCTAATCCATTTTGAGTTTATTTTTGTGTACGGTGTAAGGAAGAGGTCCATTTTCATTCTTCTGCATGTAGCTGTCCATTCTCCCAACACCATTTGTTGAAAAGACTGTCTTTTTCCCATTGGTTATTCTTGCCTTCTTTGTCAAAGATTGATTAGCCATATAATCGTGGGTAGGTTTATTTCTGGGCTCTCTATTCTGTTCTATTGATCTATGTGTTTATCTTCATGCTGGTACCATGCTGCTTTTATTACTACAGCTTTGTAGTGTATTTTGAAATCTGGGATTGTGATACCTTCAGTTTTGTTCTTCTTTTCCAAGATTACTTTAGCTATTTGGGGTCTTTTGTGGTTCCCTACAAGTTTTAGGATTATTTGTTCTAGTTCTGTGAAAAAGGCTGGTGGTATTTTGATAGGGATTACATTAAATGTGTAAATGGCTTTGGATAATAGATTTATTTATTTATTTATTTATTTTTTTAAAAGATTTTATCCATTTATCTGAGACAGAGAGAACGAGAGAGACAGAGAGCACATGAGAGGGGGGAGGGTCAGAGGGAGAAGCAGGCTCCTCGCCGAGCAGGGAGCCCGATGCGGGACTCGATCCCGGGACTCCAGGATCATGACCTGAGCTGAAGGCAGACGCTTAATGACTGAGCCACCAAGGCACCCCAGATATTTTTAATATTATTGGTTCTCCCAATCCACAAGCATAGAATATCTTCCCATTTGCATCCTCTTCTATTTTGTTCATCAGTGTTTTATAGTTTTTGGAGTACAGGTCTTTCACCTACCTAGTTGAGTTTATTCCTAGGTGTTTTATTATTTTTGGTGCAGTTGTAAATGAGATTGCTTTCTTAGTTTCTCTTTCTGTTACTTCATTATTAGTGTATAGAAATGCCACAGATTTCTGTATATTAATTTTGTACCTTGTGACCTTACTGAATTCATGTATCAGTTCTAGTGGTTTTTTGGTGGAATCTTTAGGGTTTCCTGTATGATCATGCCATCTACAAATAGCAAAAGTTTTACTTCTTTCTTATCAATTTGGATGCCTTTTATTCCCTTTTCTTGTCTGATTGTTACTACTAGAACTTCCAGGACTGTGTTGAATAATATGATGAAAATGGATATCCTTGTCTTGTTCCTGATTTAGGGGAAAAGCTCTCAGTTTTTCACCATTGAGTGTGATGTTAGCTGCGGGTTTTTCATATATGGCCTTTATTATGTTGAGGTATGTTTCCTGTAAACCTATTTTGTTGAGGGTTTTTATCATGAATGGATGCTGTACTTTGTCAAATACTTTTTCTGCATCTACTGAAATGATCATTTTTTTTTATCCTTTCTCTTGATGTGATGTATCATGTTGATTGATTTCTAAATATTGAACCACCCCTGCATCTTTGGAATAAATCCTACTTATTGTGGTGAAAGATTTTTTAAATGTATTGTTGGATTTAGTTTGCTAATATATTGTGGAGAATTTTTGTATCTTTGTTCATCAGAGATATTGGCCTGTGGTTCTCTTTTTTGGTAATGTCTTTATCTGGCTCTGGTGTCAGGGCCAGTTGGGCCAATGTTGGCCTCATAGAATGAATTTGAAAACTTCTCTTCCTCTTTTATTTTTTGGAGTAGTTTGAGAAGAAAAGGTATTAACTCTAAATGTTTGTTAGAATTTGTCTGTGAATCCATCTGGCCCTGGACTTTTCTTGGGAGTTTTTTGACTACTGATTCAATTTTATTGTTGGTATAATCAGTCTATTGAAATTTTCTATTTCTTCTTGATTCAGTTTTAGGAAGTTACATGTTTCTAGGAATTTATCCATATCTTCTTGGTTGTCCAATTCGTTGGCATGTAATTTTCATAAAATTCTTTTATAATTGTTTGTATTTCTTGAGTGGTTGTTATTTCTCTTCTTTTATTTGTGATTATATTTATTTGAGTCCTCTCTCTCTCTTTTGATGAATCTGGCTAGAGGTTTATCAGTTTTGTTGATCTTTTCAAAGAACCAACTTCTGGTTTCATTGTATTGCCTTTTATTTTTTTTTTAAGTATATATATCATTTGCTTCTGTTCTAATCTTTATTTCCTTCCTTCTGCTGGTGTCGGGTTTTGTTTGTTCTTCTTTTTCTAGCTTCTTTAGGTGTAAGATTAGGTTGTTTACTTGAGATTTTTCTTGCTTCTTGAGGTAGGCCTGTATTGCTAAAAATTCCCTCTTAGAACTGTTTTGCTGCATCTCAAAGATTTTGGACGGTTGTGTTTTCATTTTCATTTGTTTCTATATAACTTTTGATTTCTCCTTTGACCCATTCATTGTTTAATAGCATGTTATTTAACTTCTATGTATTTGTGGTCTTTCCAGATTTTTTTTTGTGGTTGATTTCTTTTTTTTTTTTTTTAAAGATTTTTATTTATTTATTTGAGAGAGAGAATGAGATAGAGAGAGCATGAGAGAGGGGAGGGTCAGAGGGAGAAGCAGACTCCCTGCTGAGCAGGGAGCCCGATGCGGGACTCGATCCCAGGACTCCAGGATCATGACCTGAGCTGAAGGCAGTCGCTTAACCAACTGAGCCACCCAGGCGCCCTTGTGGTTTATTTCTAATTTCATAGCGTTGTGGTCAGAAAAGATGCAAGGTATGACTTCAATCTTCTTGAATTTGTTGAGACTAGTTTTGTGGCCTAATATGTGATCTATTCTGGAGAATGTCCCATGTGCACTTGAAAAGAATGTGTATTCTGCCATTTTAGATGGAATGTTCTGAATATATCTTTGAAATCCATCTGGTCCACTGTATCCTTCAGAGCCACTGTTTCCTTGTTGATTTGCCATTTAGATGGATTTAGTCCATTGATGTAAGTGGGGTGGTAAAGGCCCCTACTATTATTGTAATACTGTAAATTAGTCCCTTTATATTTGTGATGAACTGCTTTATGTATTTGGGTGCTTCCATGTTGGGTACATAAACATTTACAATTGTTATATTCTCTTGTTGAATTGTCCCCTTTATTATTAGTGCCCTCCTTGTCTCTTGTGACAGTCTTCCTTTTAAAGTTTATTTTGGCTAGGGGGAGGAGCAAGATGGCAGAGGAGTAGGAGACCTGGATTTCGTCTGGTCCCAGGAATTCAGCTGGATAGGAGTCAAACCATTCTGAACACTGACAAACTCAACAGGAGATCGAAGAAAAGAATAGCAACAACTCTCTGCACAGAAAAGGGACCACTTTCTGGAAGGTAGGACTTGCGGAGAAGTGAATCCAAGGC
>NC_138377.1:121717398-121745441 GCF_054177405.1 Leptonychotes weddellii | reverse complement strand
CACTCGGCATCAGGGAAATCCAAATCAAAACCTCAATGAGATACCACCTCACACCAGTCAGAATGGCTAAAATGAACAAGTCAGGAAACACAGATGTTTGTGGGGATGTGGAGAAAGGGGAACCCTCCTACACTGTTGGTGGGAATGCAAGCTGGTGCAGCCACTCTGGAAAACGGTATGGAGGTTCCTCAAAAAGTTGAAAATAGGGCTACCCTACGACCCAGCAATTGCACTACTGGGTATTTACCCCAAAGATACAAATGTAGTGATCCGAAGGGGCATGTGCCCCCCAGTGTTTATAGCAGCAATGTCCACAATAGCCAAACTATGGAAAGAGCCAAGATGTCCATCGACAGATGAATGGATAAAGAAGATGTATATATATACAATGGAATACTATGGTATATATACACAATGGAATACTATGCAGTCATCAAAAATGAAATCTTGCCATTTGCAATGACATGGATGGAACTACAGGGTATTATGCTAAGTGAAATAAGTCAATCAGAGAAAGACAATTATCATATGATCTCACTGATATGAGGAATTTGAGAAACAAGACAGAGGATCATAGGGGAAGGGAGGGAAAAATGAAACAAGGCAAAACCAGAGAGGGAGACAAACCATAAGAGACTCTTAATCTCAGGAAACAAACCGAGGGTTGCTGGAGTGGAGGGGCTTGGGAGGGATGATGTGACTGGGTGATGGACATTGGGGAGGGTATGTGCTATGGTGTGTGCTGTGAATTGTGTAAGACTGATGAATCACAGGCCTGTACCCCTGATACAAATAAGACATTATATGTTAATAAAAAAAGTCTCTTTTGTTCTATATCAGTACTGCTAACCCAGCTTTCTTTTGACATCTATTTGCATGGTAAATGTTTCTCCATCCCCTCACTTTCAATCTGCAGGTGTCTTTCAGTCTGAAATGAGTCTCTTGTAGGCAGTGTATAGATGGGTCTTATTTTTTTATGCACTCTATCACCCTATGTCTTATTTATTTATTTATTCATTCATTCATTCATTCATTGTCACCCTATGTCTTTTGATTGGAGTGTTTAGTCCATTTACGTTCAAAGTAATTATTGATAGATATGTATTTATTGCTATTTTACTACTTATTTTTTGTTTGTTTTTGTAGATTTTCTCTGATCCTTTCTTCTCTTGCTCTTTCATGGTTTACTGGCTTTCTTTAGTGATATATTTAGATTCTTTTCTCTTTATTCTTTGCATATCTATTTCTGGTTTTTGATTTGTGGTTACCATTAGGTTTGTATATAAGCTCTCCTGCATGTAGCAGTGTATATTAAGTTGATGGTCACTTAAGTTTGAACACATTCTTTACTCCTCACCTCCCCTTCTACATTTGAGGCATGTGGTGACATACTTCACATCCTTTTGTGAGTCCCTTGACATTTTTACAGATATACTTTTTTTTTGCTGCTTTTGTGCTTCCAACTTTTTTACTCTCACTTATGGTTTTTCTTCCCACTCAAAGAGCCCTCTTTAATGTTTTTTTGCAGGGATGGTTTAGTGGTCATGGACTCCTTTAGTTTTTGTTTGACTGAGAAACTCCATATCTCTCCTACTCTGAATGGTAGCCTTGCTGCATAGTTTCCTTGGCTGCAGATTTTTCCCTTTCAGCACCGTGAATGTATCATGCCACTCCCTTCTGGCCTGTGAAGTTTCTGCTGAAAAATCTGCTGATGCCCTTATGAGGTTTCCCTTGTATGTAATTGTTTTCTTTTTCTTTAGCACTACTTTTCCCCTTTCTTTTTTAAAAAATTTATTTTTACGTAATCTGTACACCCAACATGGGGCTCAAACTCACAACCCGAAGATCAAGAGTTCCATGTTCTATGGACTGAGCCAGCCAGGTCCCCTACTTTTTGCCATTTTAATTACTATGTGTCTTGGTGTGGGCCTCCTTGGATTGATTTTGTTCGGAGTTCTACTTCAGGTGGGCAGAACAAACTCCACAACTAAATGTGGACCAGTGCTGTGTTATTGATTTATTCGAGGGAGAGAGAGAGAGAGAGCACACCAGAGGGGAGAGGGGCAGAGAGAGAGAAGGAGAAGCAGACTTCCTGCTGAGCAGGGAGCCTGATGCCTGATGCAGGGCTTGATCCCAGGACCCCGGGATCATGACCTGAGCCGAAGGCAGACCCTTAACTGACTGACCCATCCAGGTGCCCCTATGATCGTTACTTTAAATTCTCTTTCAGACATATTATTTATCTCCATTTTGCTTAAGTCTCTGGCTGTCGTTTTTGTCCCGTTCTTTCATTTGGGACATAGTCCTGTGTCTCCTCATTTTGCCTAACTCTCTGTGTCTGTTTCTCTGTGTTAGGAAAGTCAGCTACATCTCTTGCTCTTACAAGTAATGGTGGAGCAGGCATTTTTAATAAGGTGGCACTGGTTCTTTTCCACAGGGGATGCAAAGCCGCTGGGGAGTCCAGGGTGGCCATGGTTGCTCCTTGAATTGCGCATGGGAGGGTGGGTGGTGTAGTTTTAACAAGATGCGGTTGTCTTCCTCAGGAGGTTGGGAGATGCAGTGTTGGCAAGGTTTGCACCTGCCTTTCAGAGAAGGAGACCTGCCGACCTGGGACTGAGGCAGGTCTGGCCAAAGGGGTAGGGGCACAGTGTCAGCAAGTTAGGTGGTGAATGCCTGGCTGCACTGTTTCCTGGAGGTGGTTGTGTGTTTATGCTGAGAGGCAGGGGAAATGGCGCCTGCCAACTCCTTTGTCCCTGAAGTCCCTCAGGGAACTCTGAGATTAGTAACCAACTCTCTCTCCTGTATGCTCCAGGCATTTTTCAAACTGCTGCTTCTATGCCGTATCTCTGCAGGCTGTTTGTTGTGCTTTCTCTTTAAGGGTGGGGACTCAGCTTCCTCTCTTCCTCTGGGCTCTCCCAGAGCCAAACCTGCTGATTTTTGAAGTTCCAGCTTTATGTCTCACTGGCTGAAAGAACTTAACCAAATTTGGCCCCTCTGATTTTCAGCACTAAATGCTATGTGGATTTGTCTTCCCCATACAAGCTCCCTGGTGTGATAGTTTCTCACCCCCCTCTGCACCCATGGCTCCTTCTCTCCTCTGGTCAGACCCACAGGGCTTAGCTCTCTTCACCGCATCCCTGCCCTGCCTACCTTCTTCAATGTGGCCTCTTTTCTACATTTAGTTGAGTTTGTTTTGCCAGTCTTCGGGTCATTTTCTGGGTTATTTGCACTGATGTGAGTGTTATCTAGTTGTATCCATGGGAGGAGGTGAGTTTAGGGTCCTACTACCGTGCCAGCTTCCTGGCAGTGACTCTTGCTTTTTTTCTTCATTTTGTAACTCTATGTGTTTTGATTGGAGTGTTTAGTCCATTTATATTCCTTTTTTTAAAAAAAAGATTTATTTATTTATTTATTAGAGAGAGAGAGCATGAGAGGCGGGAAGGGCAGAGGGAGAAGCAGACTGCCCACCGAGCAGGGACCCTGATGTGGGACTTGATCCCGGGACTCCAGGATCATGACCTGAGCCAAAGGCAGTCGCTCAACCAACTCAGCCACCCAGGCGCCCTAGTCCACTTATATTCCTAGTAATTATTAATAGATATGTATTTATTGCCATTTTGTTACTTTTGTTAATCATTTTTTGGAGTTCTTCTCTGTTCCTTTCTTCTCTTGCTCTCTTCTCTCATGGTTTGCTGGCTTTCCTTAGTGATAGACTTGGATTCCTTTCTCTTTATGTTTTGCATATCTATCACGTTTTTGATTTGTAGTTAGCATTAGGTTTGTATATAACATCTTCTGCATATAGCCATCCATATTAAGCTGATGGTCGCTTCAGCTTGAACCCATTCTAAAAGCACTATATTTTTTACTCCTCTCCCCTTCATGTTTTACATATATGGTGTGATAGTTTACATCTTTTTATTCTGTGAGTCTCTTGATTGATTTTTATAGCTATACTTAATTTTACTGCTTTTGTGCTCCCTACTCTTCTTACTCCTGTTTATGGTCTTTCCTTTCCACTCCAAGAATCCCCTTTAACATTTCCTGTAAGGCTGGTTTAGTGGTGAAGAATTCCTTTAACTTTTGTTCATCTGGGAAACTCTTTTTCTCTTCTCTTTAGCTGAATGATAGTCTTACTGAATAGAGTATTTTTGATTGCAGAGTTTTTTGTTTTGTTTTGTTTTTGTTTTTGTTTTTTCCTTTCAGTACTGTGAATATGTCATGCCACTGTCTTCTGGCCTGCAAAATTTCTGGTGAAAAATCAACTGTAAGCCTCATGGGATTTCCCTTGTGTGTAACTGTTTTCTGTTACTCCTTTTAAAATTCTCTCTTTACACTACTTTTTGCCATTTTAATTACTACGTGTCTTGGTGTGGATCTTCTTGGGTTGATTTTGTTGGGGGTGGGGGAGGGTCTCTGTGCCTCCTGGATCTGGATTTCTGTTTTCTTCCCTAGTTCAGAAAGTTTTCTGTTATTATTTCTTCAAATGAATTTTCTGCCCCCTTTTCTCTCTCTTCTCCTTCTGGGATGCCTATAATGGGAATGTTATTACACTTGATAGTGTCACTGAGTTCCCTAAATCTATTCTTATTTTTTATCATTCTTTTTTTTCTCCTTCAGCTTGATTGCTTTCCATTACTCTGTCTTCCAGGTCACTGATCCATTCTTATGCTTCCTCTAGCCTAACTTAATTTTAGTTATTGAGTTCTTCATCTCTAATTTCTAAAAATGTTTTCTATTTCTTTGTTCAGGATCTCACTGAAATCCTTCACTCTTTTCTCAAGTCCAGTGAGTATCTGTATGATCATTACTTAAAATTCTCTATCAGGCAAATTACTTGTCTCTGTTTTATTTAGCTCTCTTGCTGTGATTTTGTCTTGTTCTTTCATTTGGGACATATTCCTCTGTCCCCTCATTTTGTCTGACTCTCAGTGTCTGTTTCTGTGCAACAGGAAAGTCAGCTACATCTTCTGCTCTTGAAAGTGGTGGCCTTATAAAGAAGAGGTCCTATAGTGCCCTGAAGTGCAATGTCCCCTGTTCACTAGACCCTGGTTCTTCAGGCGTGTCTCCTAGTTGTGTTATGTGCACCCTACCTTTGTGGCTGAGCCACATTTGCCTTCAGTCCAGTCACCTGCAGTGGTTCTTTTTGCCTGTTTTGGACAGTGTTTGGTCCCCATGTTGTTAATAGGTCAGTCTGGGTCTGCCTTGAGCTTTTGTTGGGTCAGAACAGGCATTTGCCAGAGCTGGGTGGCACCAAACTGCAAGGCACTCTCCCTTTGCTGTCCCCTGAGAAACTTTCAAAGATTTATCTATTGATTTGAGAGAGAGAGAGCAAGAGAGCATGTGCTTGTGCTTGTGGGGGGAGGGGCAGAGGGAGAGAGAATCTCAAGCAGACTGTGTTCTGGGCACAAAGCCTGATGTGGGGCTCAGTTCCATGACCCTGAGATCATGACCTGAGCCAAAATCAACAGCCGGACGCCAAACTGACTGAGCCAACCAGGCGCCCCATCCCCTGAGAAGCTTTCTTTGGTGGGTGGGGCCTGTAGTCAGACCAGATGTTCATGATCCAGTGTTGATAGGTGTGTATTTTTAGGAATTTATTCATTTCCTCTAGGTTAACCAATTTGTTGTTGTACAGTTGTTCACAATATTCTCTTACAATAGTTTTTATGTCTGTAAAATCAGTTTAAAGTCTCTTCTTCCATTTCTGATTTTAGTTATTTGAGTCTTCTCTCTCTTTTTTTTTTTTATAAATTTTTTTTTAAAGATTTTATTTATTTGACAGAGAGAGACACAGCGAGAGAGGGAACACAAGTAGGGGGAGTGGGAGAGAGAGAAGCAGGCTCCCCGCCGAGCGGGGAGCCCGATGCGGGGCTTGATCCCAGGACCCCGAGATCATGACCTGAGCCAAAGGCAGACGCTTAACGACTGAGCCACCCAGGCGCCCCTTCTCTCTTTTTTTCTTAGTTAATCCAGCTAAGTGTTTGTCAACTTTATCTTTTCAAAAACCAACTTTTAATTTTGTTGATTTTTTTCTATTGTTTTTTCTATTCTCTATTTTGTTTATCTCTGCTCTAATCTTATTATTTCCTTCCTCTGCTAGCTTGGTTTTAGTTCATTCTTCTTTTTCTAGTTCCTTGAGGTATGAAGTTAGGTTGTTGATTTGAGACCTTTCTTTTCTTTTTTTTTTTTAATATAAGCATTTACAGCTATAACGTTCCCCCTGCTTTCACTGCATCTCATAAGATTTGGTATGCTGTGTTTTTGTTTTCATTTGTCTTAAGGTATTTTCTAATTTCTCTTATAATTTATTCTTTGGCCCATAGGTGATTTAACAGCCATGTTCTTTAATTTCCATGAATTTGTGGATTTTCATTTTCCTTCTATTGATTTCTAGTGCCTTCCATTGTTATTGGGAAAAGATACCTTCTATGATTTCAATCATTTAAATTTGTTAAGACTGTTTTGTGGCCTAAAATGTGGTTTATCTTGTTTTGTATGTACTTGAGAAGAATATACATTCTGTTGTTGTTGGGTGTTCTGCATATATCTGTTAGGTCCAATTAGTCTGTAGTATCATTCAGGTCATGCATTTACTTATTGATCTTCTGTCTGGTTATTCTATTTCTTTCCTTTAAAAAATTATACAATCTATTGAAAGAAATACATTCACATGGTTCAGAATTTTAAAAGTACATGAGGTCCTTCCATTTTTGTCTCCCACTCTCCAGTTCTCCTCTCCAGAGGCACCCAGTGTTATCAGTTTCTTGGCTCTTTTGGAAGCTTTAAACAAAATACATATTTCTGGGGCTCTTCCTAGAATTTTTGATATAGTAGATCTGGATAGGGTTCTGGAAAACTGTACTTTTAGTAAGCCTCCACACAAGGTGATTCTGTTGCTCCAGATTTGAGGATTACAGCTCTAATCATCTTTTACATAAATGAACATGCGGCTCAGGCATTTTATTAAAAAGGACTAAGGCACCGAGTGGGATAGGCTACTCAGGGTAGATCATTGAGGAACAGAAATTTTCAAAGAATAAAAGGCCATCAAAAAGAGCATTTTGCAGCTGGGCAGTGGTGTGGAGAAATGGCTGGTCTGGAATTAGGAGTCCTGGGTTCTTGTCCCAGATTTGCCACCAGTTTTTGGGGATGTTGGACACTAGTCAGCGCCCTTCTCTGTCCTAGGTTTCCTACCCATGAAGTGAAGAGACTGGACAAGATAGTCTCCAGAGCCACCTTCCCTGCAGCTCTTACATTAGGGGATTCCAAGCCTCTGCTTTCCCATAACCCATCCATGTGCTTGTCAGTGTTTCAGAATGTTTGCATCCATATTCATCATTCCCTCCCTCCCTCCTCAGATGTGTACTGAGCTTGAAGTGAGAGTTGTATTTTCTGCGAAGAGCATCTGGAAAGGGGATCCCAGGCAGAGGGATTAGTGTGTGCATGAATACATGGAGGCAAGAAATAGCATGGCCTCTCTTTGTGGGGGAGGGGCCATAACTGGCTCAGCATAAGTAGGATGGGGAGATTAGGCAATGCGCCCTGGGCACCGGATGAGAAGGTAGGGTCCAGGCATTAAGGGCCTTGTGAGCCAGTCTAAGGAATTAGGGCTCTGCTCCAGAGGCAATGAGAAGGCATTGAAGATTTTCTATGGGAGAGTGATTCCCTCTAATTTAATCTTAGGAAGAATACTCTAGCAGAAATATGGAAGGTAAACTGGAGGAAGGCAATCCAAGCATAAGGGAGGCCAGGTAGGAGGCAATGGCCTAAATCTGACCAAGAAATCCTGACAACATAAATTTAAATAGTGAACCTGAGGGTCACCTGGGAGGCTCAGTCGGTTGAGTGTCCGACTTTGATTTCAGGGACTGAGTCCCATGTAGGCTCCACGCTCAGTGTGGAACTCTCTCTCTGCTCCTCCCCCTCCCCTTGTTCTCTTTCTCTAAAGTAAATGGATAAATCTTCATAAATAAATAACCAGTGAACTCGAAAGATTAGATGGATTCAAGAGACAGTAAAAAGAAAGGATTGATGGGATTGGTAGCTGACTGGTCAAGGTGAAAGAGATTTTAGTGATGCTCATCTTCTCTGAGTCTTTATGCCAGTGAAATCATCCTAACTATTAAAAAGCCTTTATGCAAAAAAAAAAAAAAAAAGATGTTGATTCCACTGTTATTTTTGACAGAAGATTAGAAGCATTCTGAGCTGCTTTTGAGGTGTATTCCCCCTCATGCAGCCTGTGGGATTGACTTAGCTTGGAGGGGCAGTAATGCAGGGAGTCCCCGACTGCTGACTTCTAAGGGGGAAGAGAACTTGAGGAAGTTGGTACAGGGCCACCTAAGATCTTTGAGGGTCAGAAACATGCCACCCAGGTCACATGAAACATAATAAAATGCACCTGCACCCACAATTCAATATCCCTTCAATCTAACTACATGAGAGTCACATTACACTTGCCTGTTTGACGAAGGTTACATTTTTCAGGCAAACATTTATTGTGATCGTGCTATTTTTAGTCTTTGGAGTCAATCTCTTTTGTTTGCTCGTTGGTCGCTTTGTAGCTTGCAAACATTTTGCTCAGCCTCAGCACTGTGTGAAGTGACCTGGGGTGCGCTGAGGCCAGGGGGTGGCAGTTTTGGGGAGCTCCGCTGCATCCAGAGGAGCTTTCTACCCACGAGAGAGCTGCTCCACCAGAAGAGCTTCCTGTTCCTGGACATAATTTTATTTCAGGCCAACTAACATTCATTTAGCACCTGGTACATGCCGGGCACTGTCCCGCCATCGGACCTGCGGCAGGAAGGATTTCTGGCCTTAATGGGAAACAGGAAAGCATGGTCTCTGGGGTCCCTCCGTGTTTAATGATTTCATGGCCATGAAGGCACTGTCCAGAGGCCTGCCACTCACAGTGTGATTCCTGGCCCAGCAGCATTGGCTGGGAACTTGTTAGAAATGCGGATCTCAGGCTCCGCCCCCCCCCCCCCGCCCCCGCAGCCCTAGGAATCAGAATTTGCATTTTCACAAGTGATCCACATACACAGGACAGCTTGAGAAGTGCTGTCCTTGTGCCCTGACAGCCTCCATTGCTCTCACCAGCAGTGGCCTGCCCTGGGCTGACCACAGCTCTCAGCTTAAGGGCTTATTTGTGACGTAGGCTCATCATTAGCTGATGACCACACGTGCATCCCCAGCCAGCAACTCTGGGCCCCCGTGGGACTGGCTAGAGGCTGTGGGCTGTACAGAAGCTCGTGGGGTACGCTCAGGCAGGGGGACCACGGTCTGGGTGAGGAAGGGGCCTGCTGAGGACTCCCTGACAGCCTCAGGGCACCCTCCTGTACCCGCAGAAGCCCATTCTATCTTGCACCATGAGTCTCCTTGGCGGACCTGGGATTGGCATGGAGCAGCATGGGGCCTTCTTCAACGGGCAGGCCGACGACGCTGCTGCTATGAGGGGTCTGTCTTTGGGGAGGGCAGAGCGGCATCTGCAGGGACCCTGGGCAGGCTGTAAGTTTGATTTTCTGTCCTACCACCTGGGGGTTGGGATGCCACTCAGTCACTTACTCCCTAAGCATTTGCTAAGCACGCACTGTGTGCCAGATACTTTGCCAACATCTGATTAATCCGTGCCCCAATATCTCCCAAGGAGTGCTTGGGAGCCGAGGCTCAGCCTTGTGATGTGACCGGGCCAGGCTGCCCGGTGGGCTCCCCTGCAGGCCGGCCCTGAGAAAGCCAAGGGCACGGGGCCTGGCAGCCGTGGGGTGGGCAGGGCAAGCAACGAGGGAGTTATGGGTCCCGCGGAGACTGAAGCAGGTGGAGCTCAGCACCGGCCCTCACGGGGTTTGCAGCCCTGGGAGTGTTAGGACAAATGCCCACATGACTCTGAGGTAGGGTGGAGGATCCCAGAAGGTGGAGCCCTAGCTGCTAGATGGCCACAAAATGCCAAGGGCCTGGGGCCTCTCTCCCAGGGAACCTGTGGGATGCTCGGCCAGGGTCTCCTCCCTGCAGGCCCTGCCTGGGGACTCACCACTGGTCCGCTTTCTTGTGGTTTCTTTTCCACCTGTCTGACTACTGATTTCTAATATCCTAGCTCATTCTTTTTTATTATTATTATTATTATTTGAATGCATCTATTTTGGGCGCCTGGGTGGCTCAGTTGGTTAAGCAACTGCTTTCGGCTCAGGTCATGATCCTGGAGTCCCGGGATCAAGTCCCGCATCAGGGCTCCCTGCTCAGCAGGGAGTCTGCTTCTCCCTCTCCCGCTCCCCCCTCTTGTGCTCTCTCTCTCTCTCTCAAATAAATAAATAAAATCTTTAAAAAAAAATTTAAAAAAATGAATGCATCTATTTTATTATTTGGACTTGTATGGCTCCCAATTATTTTTCCCTTTTAAATGGCCTCATTTTACCTTCTGTCCTTTCAAACCTTTTAAGCCTTCTGGTTGAGCTCCTCTTTAATTATCTGTTTTTATTGTGGTATTTCCCTCCGATTTAAAAAATCATATTTTCTGACTCGAAAGTGTAATGCATTTTTATTGCTAAATGTTTGGAAAATATAGGAAAAGGGTATAAAGAAGAAAATTAAACTACCCCATTAAGCTCTCCTCTAGGGATAAGCACTGTTGCTTTATTCTAGTCTCTACTACTTCTATTCACACACACTTACAGATATTGCTGTAACCCTTTGTCTGCCACTTGTGTTGTAAATAGTTGATGTTTGTTGAGAAAACATCTCTATGTCCTCATAGCGAGAGTTGCCTTTACTTGCTCTAACCCCAGCAACACGAATGATTACAGCAAACACTGCTCGCGCCCCTTCCTCCGCACCCACACGCCCGCCTCGGAAGACCAGCCCAACAGCATGACTGGGAGCTGTTCGACATACACCCCCCTAGAGTTTGAAAATGCATTTTTATGTATGTTTTAAGCAAGAATTGTATTAGACACATGGTTCTAACAACGTGATGGGTGTCTTTCCGCGTGAGCCCCGAGTGGGGTGGAGGTGGGGTTGTGAAGGCCCCACAGGCAAGGTGGGGTTCGTGGCCCTGAGCCAGGAAACCCCGGAAGGCCGCACTTGCCCATCGATCACCGGAGAGGTTCCCAAGGGAGCTCTTGTATGTGGCTTAGCAGCCAGGTGGGGATCAAAGCACCATTCATTTCACTACTGGCTGAGCAAATGCCTGAAACTGGAGAGGCCTGGGTTTGAAAACCGGCACCCAACGCGCATGCTGGTGCTTCCATCTTCGAGCAGGTCCGTGTTCCTGCAATTAGTGAGCAGGAGGCCAGCTAGCCAGCGTTGCTCTGCGGCCACAGGCTGGGGGTGTGAGAGGTGGCTTCTCCAGTTTCCTGGTTCCCTCTCAGAAGAGGCACTAGCGTAGCCAGCTGTCCAGGCTGGAGCTCTGCCTGAGCAGGGGTTTTTCGGAGTCTCTTGGATTCCATTGTAATGATGATAGCAACTCACAGAGTTACCCTGCGCCAGGCACAGCTCTGAGCCTGCTTCTTATATACTAACTCTTAATCCTCCCGAGAGCTCTGGAGAGCAAACACGACATGATTGTATTTTAGGATGATAATGTTTTCCAGCGAAGAAAACTGAGGAACAGAGTGGTTAAGTAACTCATCAACGGTCACACAGCTGGCTAGATGTAGAATCTGGATTTGAACGTGGACAGTCTCAAATCTGTGATCCTAACTGTGATGCTGTTCTAGTTCTAGTTCTAGTTCTGTGCTGCTACCAGCCCACAAGGTCGGTGAGCATGGAGGGCAGCCTAGGGAAGAGCACGCATGGCCGTGTCCATTTAACACAGTGACCTCATCCCCTGCTAGACAGGGTCTGATCAAAGAGTAGCAACTCCTCCTCCAGGCTTGGGGTGTGTGGAGAGGAAGTGGCAGAGTAATCTGCCCTGCACGGAAAAGTACCCGCAGAGCTGACACATTCTTTTTAACCACCACACACCATGTCGTCAAAAGGCTTAATCTATTCACGAACATTTAGATGCTCGCTCCCTCTCTAAACGTGAACAAAGCTCCGTGAATAAATCCCACTCCTTCTACCGAGCTTTCATTTTCCCTGAGCTGCTTTTATGTCCTCCAGTAAAGTTGTATAGTTTTTGTCACATAGGAATTTCACATTTCTTGTTAAGTTTATTCCTAGGTATTTTGCAGCTGTTATTATTTTGAACTTAGGGTGCTTTAAAGCATATATATACATGTGTGTATATATATAGTGTTTGTATATTTTTATACTGTCAAATCTGCCCACCTTTTCCTCAACACCTGCCAACTTTGATACTAGCCTAGAAAGGTCTTCTCCGCTCCAAGATTATGGAGCCATTTGCTTAGATTTTCTTCTAAAATTTTCATGTTTCTACTTCGTATGATTAAAAGTGTTTTGTTTGCACTTAAGTAATGTAGGGGTTTTTTTAGCATCTGGTATGAGGACTCAACTTTATCTTCCAAACTGTTAGCCAGTTGAACTAATGTAATGTATTGAGTTACCCATCTTTTCCCCACTGATTCAACATCGTACCTTTATCACACATCGAATTCTTATATCTAGTGAATCTCCTCCTCAGTTTTGTGTTCTGTTCTATTGATCTGTTAGTTTATTCCCGGGCTGATACTACAAAATGACTTTATTTCTTATTAGAAAAGCAATAAAGGCTTATTACAGAAAGATTAGAAAATACACAGAAACAAAAACCACTCATCATTGTATCCTGGGATAACTACCATTTTACTATGGTGTCTATCATTCCAGATCATTTCATTTATATAAACATGTGTAAATATATATTCATATAGTAAAATTAAGATGATGCTGTATAGTTTTGTAAACTTTTTTCACTGTCTGATACTTCAAGAATGTTTTCCTTGCTAATAAATACTCTTTTTTTTTTTTCTTTTGAGAGAGAGAGAGAGAATGCGCAAGCGGGGGGAGGAGCAGAGGGAGAGGGGGAGAGTGAGAATCTCAAGCAGACTCTGTCCTGAGCATGGAGCCTGATGTGGGGCTTGATCTCACCATCCTGAGATCATGACCTGAGCTGAAATCAAGAGTTGGACGCTTAACTGACTAAGCCACCCAGGTGCCCCCTAATAAATACTCTTTTTAAAACATTTTTATTGAAAAGTATAACATGCATGCAGAAAAGTACACAAAACACACACATTTAACTCAGTGATTTATCACAAAGTGAACACCCATGTAACCACGACTCAAGCCGGGAAATACCATATGTCAGGACCCCAGAAGCCCATCTTACACGATGTCATTTCCCTACTTCTTCCCACAAGGAGAGCTTCCTTGATTTTCTTTTGGAATTTTACCACATGAGCTTTTATCCCTAAACAATATAATTAATCTTGCCTAATTTTTGAACTCTGTAGAAATTGAATTACACACTCCCTGAGTTTTTTTCTGTGACTGGCTTCTTTCATTCAGCATTGTATTTACAACAACCTTCCATGTTGGTGTAGCAAAGGTTCTTTCACTTTTATGGCTGCCTTACTTCATTAGAGGACTACACCACAACTTATTTATAATTCTTTTTTTTTTTTTTAAGATTTTATTTATTCTTTTGACAGAGAGAGACACAGCGAAAGAGGGAACACAAGCAGGGGGAGTGGGAGAGGGAGAAGCATGCTTCCTGCTGAGCAGGGAGCCCAATGTGGGGCTCGATCCCAGGATCCTGGGATCATGACCTGAGCCGAAGGCAGACGGTCAACCCACTGAGCCACCCAGGCGCCCCTATTTATAATTCTACTTTCTGTGCACATTTGGATTGTTTCCAAGCTTTTTAGAAAGATTTTTTATTTTTTAAAAATTATTTTATTTATTTTGAGAGGGGTGGGGAGAGGAGCAGAAGGAGAGAGAATCCTAAGCAGACTCCGCTCTGAGCACTGAGCCCGACATAGTGCTCCATCTCGCGACCTTGAGATCATGACCTGAACCAAAGTCAAGAGTTGGATGCTTAACAAACTGAGCCATCCAGGCGCCCCAAGATTTTTTATTTTTAAGTAATCTCTACACCCAACTCACAACCTGGGACTTGAACTCACAACCCTGAGGTCAAGAGTTGCATGCCCTTCTGACTGAGCCAGCCAGGTGCCCCTCTCTGCTTCTACTAATTTGACTATTTTAGATTCCACAAATATGTCAGATCATGCAGTATTTCTCTTTCTGTGTCTGGCTTATTTCACTTAGCATAATATCCTACAAATTCATTCATATTGTAGCAAATGGCAGATTTCCTTCTTTTTTGAGACTGAATAATATTGTGAAATATCATATTCTAATATATCACATTTTCTTTATCCATTCATCTGTTGACAGATATTTAGATTGTCTTCATTCTTTGGCAATTGTGAATATTGCTTTAAGGAACGTGGAAGTGAAGTTACCTCCTTGAGATACTGATTTCATTTCTTTTGGATATGCCTCCAGAAGTGGGATTGCTGCATCGTAGGGTAGTGCTTTTTTTAATTTTTTGAGAAACTGCCATACTGTTTTCCATAGTGGCTGCACCAATTTATATTCCACTGACAGTTTATAAGAGTTCCCTTTTCTCCACATCCTTGCCAGCACATCTTTTGTCTTTTTGATTTTAACCACTCTAACAGGTATGAGGGGATATCTCATTGTGGTTTTGATTTGGGTTTCCCTGATGATGAGTGACATTGAGAAGTTGTACGTATACCAGTTGGCCAATTAGTTTGCTAGAATTTTATTTAAAAAAAAAATTAGGGGGCGCCTGGGTGGCTCAGTCTATAAGCATCTGCCTTCGGCTCACGTCATGATCCCAGGGTCCTGGGATTGAGCCCCGCATCGGGCTCCCTGCTCCGCGGGAAGCCTGCTTCTCCCTCTCCCACTCCCCCTTCTTGTGTTCTGTCTTTCGCTGTGTCTCTCTCTGTCAAATAAATAAATAAAATCTTTCAAAAAATAAAAAAAATTTAAAAACTTAGAATTTTGCATTTATAATCACGAGAAAGATTTATCTGTAATTTTTCTTTCTGGTAGTGTCCTTTTGATATCAAGGTTATGTAGACTTCATAAAGTGGGTTATAAAAGTATTCTTTTCTTTTCTATTCTCTGAGAAAATTTGTGAAAGATTAGAATTATTTTTCCAGTAAGTATTTGGAAGCATCGGAGATCAGATTGAATTCCTAGCTAGTTATAAGACTATTCAGATTTTCTATTTCTTCTTATATCTCTTTTTGGTAAAATGCTTTTCTAGGAATTAGTCCAGTTTTGGATTTGTTGGCATGGTGTTCCACAGTTTCCTCTTACTATCTTCTTGAAGTCTGTTGATGCTATAATGATATTCTCTTTCCAAATCCTGATACTGGTTATTTGCATTCTCTTTCTCTCTGGAACGAAGCTCATGCATTTTATTATTTTTTCCCAGAGAAAACAAAATTTGTCTTTTATTTTATTAGTTTTTGCTCTTTATCCTTTTTTTCTCCTTTCTTTGAGTTTTATTTGTTATTCTTTTCTAGCTTTTTAAGGGAAGATACTTAGATAATGGATTTTTTTTTCCCTAGCACCTGCATTTAAAGCCATAAATTGCACTCTATTCATAGTTTTTGCTGCATCTCACAATTTTGATGTCATATTTTTATTATCCTTCAGTTCAAATGATTTTTTTATTTTTCTTTGTGATTTCATCTTTGACTCCTGGGTTACTTAGAAGTATATTGCTTAATTTTTGCACATTTGTGCCTTTTCTAGCTATCTTGTGTAACTGATTTCTAGCTTAATTCCACTGCAGTCAGAACATATATTATATGATCTCAGTACTTTGAAATATGTTGAGACTTGCTTTATGGCCCAGTTTGTCACCAATTTTAGTAAACATTTAATTTGCATTTGAAAATAATACAGATTCTGTGGTCGTTGGATGCAGTGTCCTATATATGTCAGTTAAGTCAGATTTGCTAATAATGTCCTAATCTTCTGAATTCTTACGGATTTTTAATCATTTTCAGTTACAGATGAGAGGCAGCAGAGTATGCCACTCCAAAATATGCCACTCCAGCATAAGGATGATTTTGAGCTAAAGGCAATTGAGAAGAAACACACACAAGAAAAACTCTTCCCCCAGTCACCTCCACCAGGAAGGACAGGATGATTGGTAACCAACACAAACAACTCTATAGAGTCTTTTCAGTCTGGAGATGGGGCCAGAGGAGTCTACATAACCAATCTTACTCCCCTACATGCTTACTTTCCCATAATTTGCTGTCCTAGAAGCTCAAAGTCCCTTTCTTTTGTTTTGTCACTTCTGTATAATTTATCGCTCTTTTGTACAGATGCTTTGGAAGCCCAAGTTCTAACCAGCCCTTTGAGTTATTCATTGTTAAGACCTATATGCATGTGTGATGCAGGTGTTAACCAACTTCTGTCTGTTTTCCTCTTGTTTTTGTTTTTTAAAAATATTGTATTTGTTTATTTTTAGAGAAAGAGAGCACATGTGTGAGCGGAGGAGGAGGGACATGGGCAGAGGGGGAGAGAGAGAGAGAGAATCTTTTTTTTTTAAGATTTTATTTATTTATTTGAAAGAGAGAGAGAGAGAGAGAGAACAAAGGGAGCGGGGAGGGAGGGACCGAGGGAGAAGGAGAAGCAGACTCCGTGAAGAGCAGGGAGCCGAATGCAGGGCTCAATCCCAGGACCCTGGGATCATGACATGAGCCAAAAGCAGATGCTTAACTGACTGAGCTACTCAGGTGGCCCGAGAGAGAGAATCTTAAGCAGGTTCCACGCCTAGTGCAGAACCTGATGTGGGGCTCGATTTCACAACCCTGAGATCATGACCTGAGCCGAAATCAAGAGTTGGATGCTCAAACAACTGAGCCACCCAGGCACCCTTGTTTTCTCTTGTTAATTTGTTGTTTTTGTTGTTGTTTTTTTTTCAGTCTCATTTTCAGGGTCCCAACCAGTGAACCTAAGATGGGTAGAGGAAAAACCTTCCTCCTCTCCTACAGTTTTGGCAACCGTGAAGGGCCAGTAAAAGCCAGGGATGCCCCACTGGCTCTGGAACCTACAGATGAAATCCTGGAACAATGGATAAAAGCTGGCAAGAGGTTAAGAATTCGTTTGTCATGTCAACCTCCTGCATGTCTGTTTGTGGTGGCTGCTTGAGAGAGGAAGGTAAGAATTCCTCCTTGTCCTTCCCCCACCCAAAATTTAGATTAATAGGAGAAACTATTTGTGTGAGATAGTTCTTTGGGTTTGTGCTGCTTTTGCTATTTGTTATTGATCTGATTCTCTCCCAAGGGCAGGCATAATTTTTCTTTGTCTTTGTCCTTTGTGTCATTTGTCATAGTGGGGAGAATCATACGATAAAACATAAACACAGGTCCTATAAGCCCCTTGTTTGTGTTGGCCTCACAGATTGGTGAGTTGACTTCTCCCCGGACTGATATCTATTTGGACAAACTTTGCTGTGGGTCACCAATAAAAAAAAAACCAAAAACAAAAACGAAAAAACCGAGATGAAATTCTCTTTCTGTCTCACTTCATGTCTTGAGAGTTTGGCTTGGATCCCATGAATGTATATTTTCCTTGTTTTCTCTGCCTCCCCAGGCATGCAGATTGTTGGGGTCTGCACCCATAGGTGACGAGCTATCAGGCTGGGAATCTGAGACACTTCCTCACCAACTGTGCCAGCAATCAGGGAATTTGTCTGGAGAAGGGGTCACGGCCCATAAGAAGCCTTTGTTGTCTTTAACCCTCGCTGCCTGGGCAGTGCTGGGAAAATCCCATCCTCGCGTTGCCTCCCTGTACGGCAGATTAGCGTGTCTGCATTTAAAGACATCTAACTTTTGTTGGACACTGGCGTTTCCTTACTGCATGTGACAACAAAGTTCTTTGTTTTCTTTGACAGTCTCTGGGAGTGACCTTTTTGGATCACATGGGCTACATCGTCTGTACCTGCTCTGGGGACACTGTCTGCATCCATGGTAAAAATTTACTCTAGACCTAGAAAGTTGTTTCTGGGTCTTCCCTTGAAAAGGTTTTCTGGGCACCTGGCTCAGTCAGTGGAGTGCGTGACTCCTGATCTCGGGATTGCGAGTTCGAGCCCCATGTTGGGTATAGAAATTACTTAAAAGTAAAAATCGTAAAAAAAAAGGTTTTCTTGTTTGTGCTGCGTTTGGAATGAGTATGCCTTTGGGAGATCCTATGTATTGATGTCCCGGCAATAGATCTTTTGATTTGAAAACATTTTTATACATAAACGGATTTTCAGAGAGCTCTCATCCAAAACAAATATCATATTGGTACCTATGGAAAGATCACATTATAAGGAGGACACATGACACAAGGCATTACCATTAGCCTAAGGGACTCCCTTAAATTAAAAGGTAAAAGTCAAGGACTCTGAAAAACAAACTGAGGGTTCTAGAGGGGAGGGGGGTGGGAGGATGGGTTGGCCTGGTGGTGGGTATTGAGGAGGGCACGTTCTGCATGGAGCACTGGGTGTTGTGCACGAACAATGAATCGTGGAACACTTCATCTAGAACTAATGATGTAATGTATGGGGATTAACATAAGAATAAAAAAAAAAAAAGGTAAAAGTCAAAGACAGAGAGAGAATTTGGAAATCAGAAGAGGAAAGTGACCTGTCACATACAAGGGAGTCCCCATAGGTTCCAGTACCCAAGATCATGTGGTATTGGTGAATATATATCAATGGAATAGAATAGAGAGCCCATAAACAGACCCACATAAATCTAGTCAACTGATCTTTGACAAAGGAATAAAGATGATGCAATGGAGCAAGATACAATTTCAACAAATGGTGCAGGAACAACTGGACATGTACATGCAAAAAAGTGAATGTAGACACAGACTTTATGCCTTCCATAAAAATTAACTCAAATCGATCACGGACCTAAGTGTAAAACACAAAACTGTATAAAATGTCTCTGTGAAAGACAATGTCAAGAGAATGAGAAGACAAGCCACAGACTGGGAGACCGTATTTTTGAAAGCACATCTGATAAAAGACCGTTGTCCAAAATATACAAAGAGCTCTTAAAACTCAATGATAAGGAAACAAACAACCCGATTTAAAAATAGGTCCAAAACCTTAACCGGCACTTCACCAAAGAAGATATACAGATAGTAAATAAGCCCATGAAAAGATTCTCGTCATCAAGGAAATGTCTTACTCTGGTAAGATAACAATGAGATACTGCTACACACATCTGTTAGAACAGCCAAAATCCGTAATAGCGACAACACCAAATGCTGGGGAGCAACAGGAATTCTCATTATTGCTGGTGGGAATGCAACATAGTGCACTCCCTTTGGAAGATAGCTGGCAGTTTCTGACAAAAATAAAAATACTCTCATCGTATGATCCAGTAATTGTGCTCTTTGGTCTTTCCCCGAAAGAGTTGAAAACTTATGTCCTCAAAACTCCAGAGCAAGGATGTCTATAGCAGCTTTGTTCATAATCGCCCAAACCTGGAAGCAACCAAGATGTCCTTCACTGGGTGAACGGATAAATAAACTACAGTATATCCAGATAATGGGATATTATTCAGCACTAAAAAGGAACGAGCTATCCAGTCATGAAAAGACATGGAAGAAACTTAAATGTGTTTGGGGCTCAGGATATGCTATCCCAAAAATATGGCACACCTTGGGATGTTGAATATTTTAAGCTGAAGGAGTTTGAGAAAATGGCAGAAACAAGAAAAGTCTGTGACCTCCACAGTCCCTTGCTCTTCTTCCTTGAAACACATCATAAAACAGTCATGTGAGAGGTGCCCTCCCTATACCTGGAGGGAAGGAGCATCCTTATCTCTGAAGACAAAGGGTGCCAAGAAGTATCCTAACCAACAGGACCTGCAGAGTTCCCCCAGTTTACTACAATTAGCTTATACTCCTAACCTAGCATACTTCACTGCCTACTTTTCGTCAAACCTAGCATAGAAACACGCAAGTTTTCATCTCCTGATGAAGGCTCATATGTCAGGTAACGCTCACCTTAAATCAATTTGTTTACCTTTCTCCTGTTAACCTGTCTTTGTCGGTGTAATTGTCAAACCCAGTCAGGGACCCTAACGGGGGTCAAGGAATAACTTTTTCTTCCCCTACAAATGCCTATTACTAAGTGAAAGAAGTCAATCTGAAAAGCCTATATATTGTAGGATTCCAACTATGTGACATTTTGGAAAAGGAAAAACGATGGAGGCAGTGAAAAAAATCAATGGTTATCAGGGGTTTGGAGGGAGGGATAAAAAATGAATGGCACAGAGGATTTTTAGGGCAATGAAACTATGCTGTATGATACTGTAATGGGGGGTGCGTGTCATCATACATTTATTTGTCCACACCCGCAGAGTGTACACCACCAAAGGGAACTCTAGCGTAAACCATGGACTTGGGTGATGATGATATGTCCGTGGAGGCTCATCAGTTGTCACAAATGTACCCTCTGGTGGGGGGGTGTGGATAATAGCAGTGGCTGTGCATGTGTGGGGACAGAGGCTACATGAGAAATTACCCACCTTAATTTGGCTGTCAATCTAAAACTATTCTAAAAAATAAACTGTATTAAAAAAATTTTTTTTTAGGAACGCCTGGGTGGCTCAGTCGGTTAAGCGGCTGCCTTCGGCTCAGGTCATGATCCCAGGGTCCTGGGATCGAGTCCCACATCGGGCTCCTTGCTCGGCAGGGAGCCTGCTTCTCCCTCTGCCTACCGCTCCCCCTGCTTGTGTTCTGTCTCTCTCTCTGACAAATAAATAAATAAAATCTTAAAAAAAAAATTTTTTTTTTTAAATGACTCAAAGCCTCCTCACCAACTGCAGGAGCTTTCTTATTTATCTCAAGACACTGCAGATACTAGAAAAAGCCATGACATTGGAAAAACAATTGTCCTACAGGTAAGAATACAAGGGAGGGGGGATTAAGTAGTAATGGTCCTAGATTTCTTTCTTTCTTTCTTTTTTTTTTTTAAAGATTTTATTTATTTATTTGAGAGAGAGAATGAGAGAGAGGAGGGAGGGTCAGAGGGAGAAACAGACTCCCTGCCGAGCAGGGAGCCCGATGCGGGACTCGGTCCAGGGACTCCAGGATCATGACCTGAGCCGAAGGCAGTCGCTCAACCAACTGAGCCACCCAGGCGCCCAACGGTCCTAGATTTCTGATACTAGATAAATAGGCCCCCTGAATTCCTTCTGAGAGAAAACCTACATCCTTTCTCTGTCCCTTTGAGGTGCAAATCTTACTATACCTTTGAAATATGAACATCCAAGGAGATAACTCTTGGCTATGCAGCCACCTGAGCCGGAAGGAAATAAACATGGGGAAAAAAGAAGCTTTTTTGGAAATAAACCGCCACTGGGAGTTTCCAAAAGGGCCCCTGGCCCAAAATGTAGTCCACACTCTCCATAATAGTGCATCTCAGGGCAAATAAAAATCCTAAAATTCTCCACAGGTGTTGGTAAAAGTTTCAGCCCTCATTGAGCAGGTAACCTTAACTTGTTCCGTCTGCCAGAAACATAATTCCGATTAAAACCAGAATAAGACTAGGACGAGAATCAGCTCATAAAAATTAGTGAAATTTATGTTTCTATTTTTATACCAAACTCATAGCAAAAATTTAGATTAAAAGCTGTAAGATCTCTATTTGAATTTGTATGCTTAGGTATTTATGTTGTGTACATGCGATATTATTCTAAGTCCAGATGATATTGCCCAAATTAATTTGTAATAAAGCTCTATTAATTGACTTTTTTAAAAAAAGATGTATTTATTTATTTTAGAGAGAGAGAGCACGCGTGAGAGTGGGGGGATAGCGGCAGAGGAAGAGAATCTTCCCAAGAGCTCCTACACAGGACTCCATTTCAGAATCCATGAGTTCATGACCTGAGTCTAAACCAAGAGTTGGAGGCTTAACTGCACACCCAGGAGCCCCTCTAGTCATCGAGTTTAAAAAGTAAATGCTTGGGGGCACCTGGCTGGCTCAGTCGGTGGAGTGCGGGACTCTTGATCTTGGGATTGTGAGTTCAAGCCCCACTTTGGGTGTAGAGATTACTTAAAAATAAAAAAATCTTTAAAAAAAGCAAGTGCTTGTATAAATTAAGTTTTTTTTTAAAAATAAGATCTTATTTATTTACTTGACAGAGAGAGAGAGTAAAAGTAGAGGTGGCCGCAGGGAGAGGGAGAAGCAGGCTCCCGCTGAGCAGGGAGCCCGACAGTGGGACTCAATCCCAGGACCCTGGGCCACCCAGGCACCCCTAAATTAAGTCTTTCTAACACTTTAAAAGAAAATAAAAACTAACCTCAATGTTTTTCAAGTTCACATGATGTGGGATAATCTTTGTTAAATAAGGTTAGTTTACGATTATTGGTTAAATAAAAGTAAGTATGTCTTCAGAATTGGCAGCACTAGACAGAATGTAGACATACAATTTTATTCTGCCTGGGTTTGCTAGTCAAATAAGCTTCTCCTAGATGTCTAAGATTATAAAATTATAAATTCAACCTAAGAACAAAAGATACAATAAAGATGAAGTGCTTGATGTATGTCAGACATGGCAGTAAAAATAAAAATGGGAGAAGGGAGAGACATATGTTTAACTTCTAGGTCTTTTGCTTCTGTGATTTTTTTTTTTTTTTTGGATACTTGCCTGATTTGTCAACAACAACAAAAAAATCAGGAGGACGGTTAGCTTTATTTAATGTCTCATGATGTTTTCATGAGCAATCCAAACGTAATTGTTAAGGCAAGCAAATTAAATAAATGTAAGTGGGAAAACGTTTATAAATGAACTTTTTTAAAAAAAAGTTTATTTGTTTAATCTCTGCACCCAGCGTGGGGCTCAGACTTACAACCCCGAGATCAAGAATCGCATGCTCCTCCCACTGAGCCCCTGTAAATGAACTTTTTAACAATAATTATGTTTTATAATGTATCTACTTAAAAATCTTTTTGGTAACTTGAAACCTTTAAGTTATACTAAGTTTAGTTAAATGATAGGTATTCAGTGACTATCTAGATCATTTCCAAAAAAGATAAAATACTGAAACATTAATTGCTAAACATAAATATAAGTTTATCTACTTTGGCTTCTCAATATTTATAGAGAGGCAAAAGATACTTGGATCTGTTAATAAGCATGTCTTTTTTGCCACACTGAAAAATTTTACTATGAAAAATTATGTAGAAATTATGAAATGGCATATTAATAAATTTACTAATCTGAAGAATGCTGATATATGATAGTTCATAATTGCATGATCCCCAATTTTCTCTGGAAATTAAGGTCAGTAAGACTTAAGAATTCTAATCAATACATGTAAATGAGTTACAAGAATACTATGGGTAAAGGAGAAAACCCTGCATGCAGAGCATGCAAGGAAAGTGAGACAGGTTTTTAAGGAAAGATGTAAGGAATGACAGGGGCAATTTTTTTTTAGATTTTATTTTTAAGTCATCTCTGCACCCAACATGGGGCTCGAACTCACAACCCCGAGATCAAGAGTTACACGCTCCACCCACTGAGCCAGCCAGGCACCCCATGATGGGTACATTTTTGTTAAGGGAAAAGGAGAGTAATTTTGTCCTCGTTTAGAGGTTATTTAAGGTTGTTTCGGAATGAGAGAGAGGAAAATAAAGGGCAAAATCCTAAAGGGTATAGAAAGTTAAAAAAAGAAAGAGACAGAGAATATCTTACCTTGTGGTGTCAAGCCAGCTAAAGTTGCATGGATTTATTATAAGGATATAAAGAAGCTTTAATATCGATAGAATACCAATGCAAAAGTAGAACTTGATTTTCTTTCTGTGTTAAAAAGATAAAGTTTCATGGGACTATTGGTCTGTTTTGTTTTGTTTTTTAAGATTTTATTTATTTTTTTGACAGAGAGAGAGACAGCGAGAGAGGGAACACAAGCAGGGGGATTGAGAGAGGGAGAAGCAGGCTTCCCGCTGAGCAAGGAGCCCAATGTGGGGCTCGATCCCCCCCGACCCTGGGATCATGATCTGAGCTGAAGGCCGCTTAACGACTGAGCCACCCAGGCGCCCCTATTGGTCTGTTCTTAATAGAAAATTGTAAAAGTTGTTTGTCTTTTAATCTACCAAGTAATATGGCTTGGAAGCAAAGATTGCTTTATCAAAATAATTTCCCACGCTTCATGTTATCTTTATCAAGTCTTCGATTAGTTAAGAAAACAAAGTCCTCTCAATATTAACACAGCTAAGTTTTTTTTGTTTTTCTTTTCCCCTCAGCTATGTTACTTCCTATGTTTGTTTTTGAAATCCTTCACTGCCAAGTAATGAATAAGTAAGCATTGCTTCATAGTGATCTGTAATCCTATTTACAGATCTTCCTCCATTTACGATGGGGTTATGTCCTGATCAATCTACTGTAAGTGGAAAATCATAAGGTGAAGATGCATTTAATGCACTGAACCTACTGAACATCATAGCTTAGCCTCGCCTACCTTAAATGTGCTCAGAACGCTTACATTAGCCTACAGCTGGGGAAGATCATCTAACACAAAGCCTCTTTTTATAATGAAGTGCTGAACATCTCATGTAATTTATTGAATACTGCACTGAAAGTGAAAAACAGAATGGCTGTGTGGATAGAGAATGGTTGTCAGTGTGTCTGTCAGTGTTCACACTCGTGATCGAGTGGCTGAGGGAAGCCCTGGCTTGCTGTCGCTGCCCAGCATCCTGAGAGATTACTGTGCCGCATATTACTAGCCCTGGGAAAAGATAAAAATTCATGATTTGAAATATAGTGTCTATTGAATGCGTATTGCTCCTGCACCACTGTAAAGTTGAAAAAATCCTAAGTCAAACCATTTTAAGTAGGGACCCGTCTGCCAATCAAGTGCTTAAAACTTTGGGCGTTCTCCACAGCCTTTACAAAACCAAATTCTAAATAAAGTCTTTGACTTCAAACTAACTTTGAGTTTTTTCTTTTGTTTTGTTTTGTTTTTTTAATGAGGTCCTTGGGAAATCTCCAAGGATTTGTCCTCTCACCTGGTAAAAACAGAGATGTTAAGCTGATTTGATTTATTTTATATGTTAAATTACACAGGAAGCATTGTCAAATAAAAAGTGGTTTAACTTTCTTTAGGTTGTAATTGTATGGACATATGTTATTAATATAAGTGTTTTAGCAATTGCATGAAATTCCCAGAATTGTGTGAATGTTCTTATTATCCATGTACTCAGTCGTAATTTCAACTAAAATCTTGTATGCCACAGAAGTAATAAAGTTTCCTTGTCAATTGCATTACAATGAACTCTCATCAGACATTTCACTGCGGTATTTTAAATCTTTTGTCATTCATCGACAATTATTGTTTTACTCTGACACTTCCCTGAAATCTTTTATAATCAGCTGCAATCCAAAAGTACTTCATCCTCAAAGAAGTTCATGGAGAAGCCTCTGACAAATACTCTGGAGTACAGTTTTCTGATAACTTGGAAAGCATACCACTTGACTGGGTAAGAATTTCCAGAACTCTAATAAAGAAATGGAAGACTAGATAAAACTGCTGACTCACGATCAGGCAGAACACCATTATCTACAAAGGCCAAATTATGGAAGCAGCCCAAATGTCCACTGATAGATGATGAATGGATAAACAAGATGTTATTACAATATTACTCAGCCACAAAAAAGAATGAAATCTTGCCATTTGCAATGACATGGATGGAGCTAGAGAGTATAATGCTAAGCGAAATCAGTCATATGTGGAATTTAAGAAACAAAACAAATGAGCAAAGGGGGGAAAAGAGAGAGAGACAAACCAAGAAACAGACTCTTTTTTTTTTTTTTTTAAAGATTTTATTTATTTGACAGCAAGAGATACAGCGAGAGAGGGAACACAAGCAGGGGGAGTGGGAGAGGGAGAAGCAGGCTTCCCGCTGAGCAGGGAGCCCGATGCGGTGCTCGATCCCAGGACCCTGGGACCATGACCTGAGCTGAAGGCAGACGCTTAACGACTGAGCCACCCAGGCGCCCCACGAAACAGACTCTTAACCATGGAGAAGAAACTGCTGGTGACCAGAGCGGAGGTGGGTGGGGGGATGGAGGAAAAAAGTGATGGGGATGAAGGAAGGCACTTGTGATGAGCACCGGGTGATGGATGGAAGTGTTGAATCACTATATTGTACACTTGAAACTAGTGTAACACTGTACGTTAACTAACTGGTATTAAAATAAAAACTTAAAAAAGGAAAGATCAGGCAGAAAAAGAATTAATTACATAGGATTAAATAAGCTGATGAAGATGGTTATACATTTTTTTATGGCCTTTTTGTTTAAATTTTTGCTGGCTCTTTAATGTTCTATTTTCTGGACATAGGAAACACTTTTTCTCTTTTCTCATAAGCTATTTGCAACTTATAGTGATGCATAAATTATATCTTTGGAAACAGAAATAAAACATTAATTTTTCTCTCAACCTGAGAGACTGGGATTCCCAGTGTGCTGGTATGGGGAGGTGGGTCCTTGGGAGGTGATCAGGTCATGAGGGTGGAGGCCTCATGAATGAAAGTGCCAGAGACCCCAGAGAGCTCCCTCACTCCTTCCCCGGCGTGCAGACACAATGAGAAGACCGGCCTATGAACGAGGAAGGAGCTTCTCCCCACATGCTGAACCTGCCGGCAGCTCGAGCTTGGACTTCCCAGCTTTCAGAAGTGTGAGAAATAAATTTCTGTTGTCTGTAAGCCGCCTAGTCCATAGGGTTCTGTTACGGCAGTCTGAATGGACAAAGCCACCGCCTGATCCCTCCAGAATTCAGAAATTCTTTTTTTTTTTTTTTTTAAGATTTTATTTATTCATTTGACAGAGAGACAGATAACAAGTGAGGGAACACAAGCAAGGGGAGCAGCAGAGGCAGAGGGAGAAGCAGACTCCCCGCCGAGCAGGGAGCCTGATGCGGGGCTCAATCCCAGGACCCTGGGATCCTGACCCGAGCCGAAGGCAGACACTTAACCAACTGAGCCACCCAGGCATCCCCAGAATTCAGAAATGCTTATTGAGCCTTGTAACCAATATACCGTGGCAACAATGGAGCTGCAGGGTTTCCAAGGCTGGGTCAGAAGCAGCTTTGCAGTTCCTGCCTTGTTCCATCTCCTCAACACTCTCTGTTAGAGCCCTGAGCTGCTGTGAGAGAAATCTGGCTACCCTGCTTGGGAAGACTACGTGGAGGGACCCTGGGACTACAATTGAGAGGGAGAAGGGCCAAACTGAGCTGATATTTTCAGCTATTCTCCCCAAAGCACTAGGCACGAAAAGGAAGCCTTCTTGGACCTTCGGGCCCAGGCCAGCTGCCAGATGAAGACCATCCAGCAATGCTTGTCAACTCCATGTGGACGCTGAAGAATCAGCCTTGCTCAAATTCTTGACCCAAAATATTGTGAGATATTTAAAGGGCGGGTTTTTAAAAATTCTTTTTTAAATCACTAAGCTTCAGGGTAGTTTGTTACATGGCAATAGCTAGCTGGAACAATATTAATACATGTCAAATACCTTCATTCTATTTATTTATCTATTTTATTCCGGGTGCACAAAATTCAGAGTTTCTGCCTCATTGGTTTGTGCAAATTCTCTTTTATTTTATGATTTTTTTTCTTCCATTCTTCTGTCCTTGTAGGAATTTAATATAGGTATTTAACATATGCTTTTCCAATCTACCACCTCTGTTTATTTCGATATATGTCTCTTCTTAAAAATATAGCATGTCCCATTTTTTGTACTTTTATTTTTGGACCTTTTATTTTTTGTTGTTTTTGTACTTTTGTACCTTTATTGTACTTTATTTTTTAAAAAATATTTTATTTTTTAGAGAGAGAGAGAGCACACACAAGCAGGGGGAGCAACAGGCAGAAGGAGCCCTATGCATAACTCGATCCCAGGGCTCTGGGATCATGACCTGAGCCGAAGGCAGACGCTTAACCAACTGAGCCACCCAGTCATCCCTTTTGTAGATACCTTTAAAGTTACAGAATTGGTATTGGGACACCTGGGTGGCTCAGTCATTAAGCGTCTGCCTTCGGCTCAGGTCATGATCCC
>NC_138377.1:121699348-121716898 GCF_054177405.1 Leptonychotes weddellii | reverse complement strand
AGCCCCTCTGGGTGGCAGAGCCCCCAGGAACAGGGGTGGTGAGGGGAGTGTGGACTGGGTCTCCTCCACTGCTGGCCTTCTCCCTGCACACCCCCTGTAGGCACACTCCTGGCTGAAGCGTGGTTTTATCCTTGTCCTCATCATCTTTCACCTCATAAGGCTGATTCTTGCGGCGCCTGGCTGGCTCAGTTGGGAGAGCATGTGACTTCCTCTCGGGGTTGTAAGTTCGAGCTCCACATTGGGTGTAGAGATTACTTAACAATAAAATCTTGACCCAAAAAAGCTCAATTCTTAAGCACTGTCCTCTCTGCCCACCTCCTCCCATATTCCTGTTCCATCAATGCCCCCAACCCTGTGGGAACCTCCAGTACACGGATGACCACTTTCTCAGGGTGACCCACCATTCCCTCTCTGGGCCCCTCCCTCCCAACTACCCTTGTGACACAGTTTAGCTCCAACCATCACATCATTATAACCACGCCCTTGTACCCCAACCTGTCTGGAAAAACTCTGCCCCAACTTACCACCCACCTTCCACTAACTCTGGCGGCACATGAACTAACCGCTGAAGAGTGGTGGTCATGCTTTTAATTAATGACCAAACATCTCCATGTCTTATTGACTGTTCCTTCCACAAGGAATGGTCCTCCACCAGAGGTTGAATGGGTCACTCCATTATTTAACTTAGGTCTCTGCTCAGATCACCTCTTTGGAAAGGCCTTTCTCATATCATCTAGAATTCCCCTCCCCAGGACTATCTAGTCCCAGTGACATGGCTTTATTTTTCTTCATAGCATATATCATCTCCCAACATAATATTTAATTATGTGCTTATTGTTTATCTTCTCCTTCCCCCACTTGAATGGAAGCTCAGTAAAAGCGACTTGCCTGTTCTGTTCCGTGCTATATCCCCAACCTAAAACCCCTAGGAGGCATTTAATAAATATTTTTGAAATGAATGAATGATGGCTGGCTCCAGGATGGATGTCCCCAAAGTATTAAAAACATTGATATATTATCTGACATATTTGATAGAATTGAGAGGAGTTTTGGAGTTCTGGTAGAGAATTTGGGTATGCATTTGTGATAGGCACATAGAAAAGCAAGCAAATTGGGCGCCTGGGTGGCTCAGTTGGTTAAGCGACTGCCTTCGGCTCAGGTCATGATCCTGGAGTCCTGGGATCGAGTCCCACATCGGGCTCCCAGCTCAGTGGTGAGCCTGCTTCTCCCTCTGACCTTCTCCCCTCTCATGCTGTTTCTCTCTCTCGCGCTCTCTAATACATGAATAAATAAAATCTTAAAAAAAAAAAAAAAGAAAAGCAAGCAAATTTAAAAATAAAGCAATTACTAATTCCAGGGGGGCTAAAACAACAAAAGGTTGTTTCCAGAAAAGAAATATGTTTATTTAGTCATAGTAAGGTAAGCATGGAAAAATAATTTAACCCAAAACTGTGACATACCTATTTTGGCTCAACGGCGAGTAGGGACAGAAGAGGAGGGACAGGGGTCTCTATGTCCATATGGTGGGGGTAGGTGGCTGGGATTTGTATGTGTGCATGGTAGCTAATCCTAATCTTCTGTGGTGGGAAGTCAAATGATAATATCCCAAACTGAAAAATCACAAACCGTTGTTTACGCATCCTATTTACAAGAAGACAGTGTAGGGGAAGGAAAAGCTTTCCTTGACCCTCTTAGAGTCTCTGGCTGGGTCTGAATATTAAGCTGACAAAGACAGATTAAGAGGAGAAAAGCCTACACATTTTACTGAATTTTTACATGTACAAGGGAGCCTTCAGAAGAGAATGAAGACCCAAAGTAGTTATCAGAGCATGAAGCTTTCATACTTTTAGACAAAGAAACAATGAATTTGTGAAGAATTAACAAAACAAAGGGGTAGTATATAATGAAGAAATAACTAGGAAGGGCGCCTGGGTGGCTCAGTTTGTTAAGTGTCTGCCTTTGGCTCAGGTCATGATCCCGGGATCCTGGGATCGAGTCCCACATCGGGCTCCCTGCTCAGCGGGGAGTCTGCTTCTCCCTCTGCCTCTGCCTGCTGCCCCGCCCCACTTATGCTCACTCTCAAATAAGTAAATAAAATCTTTAAAATTTTTAAAAAATGAAACAAAATAATAATTAAGTTCTGTTATAATCCAATTGCACCTTAAATAAATTGGTTCCAATCAAACTCAAATGGTTTTTGTTTTGTTTTGTTTTAAGTGGGCTCCACACTGGCGGCGGAGCCCAACATGGGGCTTGAGCTCACGGCCCTGAGATCGAGACCTGAGCTGAGATTAGGAGTCAGACTCTTAACGAGTGAACGACCCAGGTGCTCCTCAAGTGGTATTTTTCTATAGACCTATAGAAATTTTCTACTTAAACTTTCTGGGTAAAGTTACTAAAATACATATTTCTCTAGTTATTATTGACACTATATTAATATAGTATGCTTATATTCACTTAATTTTATTTTTTGGCAATCTTGTTTTGGGGATTTCGGACAAAAAATAATACTGACTTTAAAATTATCTCAGTCTGGGCTTCCTGGCTGGCTCAGTCAGAGGAGCGTGTGACTCTTGATCTCAGGGTCATGAGTTTGAGGCCCACGTTGGGCATGGAGCTTACTTAAAAAGAAAATCTTAAAAAAATAAAATAAAATAAAATAATCTCAGTTTATCCAAAGACTTGTGAATAGTTGGTAACAGAATATTGCCTGTGACAAAAGATAAATAATGTCATAGGTAAATGTATACACTAAATTTTTTTAATGAGTCAGTATTGGGGCGCCTGGGTGGCTCAGTCCTTAAACGTCTGCCTTCGGCTCAGGTCACGATCTCAGGGTCCTGGGATCCAGCCCCGCATCGGGCTCCCTGCTCGGCGGGAGGCCTGCTTCTCCCTCTCCTACTCCCCCTGCTTGTGTTCCCTCTCTTGCTGTGTCTCTCTCTGTCAAATAAATAAATAAAATCTTAAAAAAAAAACGAGTCAGTATTTACCTATACAACATAAAAAGCAAAAGGAGAATTTTGCTTATACCTCAAAAGTGTGTATTTCTCTATATTCCAACTTTTATTACTCTTATTAAACTCTATCAACAAATAGGTATTCTCCCTATATGTCCCTTAGGGTATATTAAAACTTCTTTTGTTTTAAAAATAACTGGTGTTGTGTTCACAATGGTGCTGATCATGAAAATCATCTAGATCTATATACTCGAAATCAGTACAAACATATCTGGCCCTAAAAGGAAAGGAAAAAGGATTCATGGCCACAGCACTATCCCTACATGAGATCTAACTCAGCATTTTTTTTTTAAAGATTTTATTTATTTATTTGAGAGAGAGAATGAGAGAGAGAGAGCACATGAGAGGGGGGAGGGTCAGGGGGAGAAGCAGACTCCCCGTCGAGCAGGGAGCCCGATGCGGGACTCGATCCCAGGACCCTGGGATCATGACCTGAGCCGAAGGCAGACGCTTAACGACTGAGCCACCCAGGCGCCCCTAATATTTTTTTTTTAATTTTTTTTTTTAGGATTTTATTTATTTATTTGAGAGAGAGAGAATGAGAGACAGAGAGCATGAGAGGGGGGAGGGTCAGAGGGAGAAGCAGACTCCCTGCCGAGCAGGGAGCCCGATGCGGGACTCGATCCCAAGACTCCAGGATCATGACCTGAGCCAAAGGCAGTCACTTAACCAACTGAGCCACCCAGGCGCCCCTCCAACTCAGCATTTTTGTCTAATTTTAAAATAGACAGGTTCTTCCTAAACCCAAAATGTTATTAGGTGCTTACAAGTAAAACAATTAATGTGTTACAGGTTTGACACTGTAATTTTACCATTTAAAATTTAGTTATGTTTTAAAATTACGATTTTTAAAACTCTAAGATAATAATTCAATATAGTTTGCTATAACAATCTCTCATACATATGTAATATTTATATGTGTGGGATATATATATATAGAGAGAGAGAGAATAAACTTACTTTGCATTTATTTCTTCCCATTTCCTGAACTATTAATTTTTAAAATTTCTGTCATAAACCCACATCCATTTACAAAGATTAATATACTGTATTTTATACGTATGATTGTATACACATATATGTGAATTAGGACTAAAAGAAACAACAAACAGACAAACAAAGAACCCCAATAGTTCAGAATGGGAGGTGTGGCAGTGGAGATAAATGTAAAGTTTGCTTTTTTTTTTTTAAGGTTTTATTTATTTATTTGTCAGAGAGAGAACAAGAGTGAGCACACAGAGCAGGGGGAGGGGCAGAGGGAGAAGCAGGCTCCCCGCTGAGCGAGGAGCCTGATGCAGGGCTCAATCCTAGGACCCTGGGATCATGACCTGATCTGAAGGCAGACCCTTAACCAACTGAGCCACCCACGTGTCCCTAAAGTTTGCTTTTATAAACAGTAGCTAAATGGAGATGATCTCACAAGAATTCTTTATTCTTTAAAAAGATTTTTATTTATCTATTTGAGAGAGCGAGAGAGCGGGAGCTTGGGGGAGGGGCAGAGGAAGAGGGAGAAGCAGGCTCCCCATTGAGCAAAGAGGCAGATGTGGGACCAATCCCAGGACCCCAGGATCATGACCTGAGCTGAAGGCAGACGCTTAACGACTGAGCCACCCAGGCGCCCCCCTCACAAGAATTCTTTTTTTTTTTTTTTTAAAGATTTTATTTATTTCTTTGACAGAGAGAGACACAGCGAGAGAGGAAACCCAAGCAGGGGGGGTGGGAGAGGGAGAAGCAGGCTTCCCACGGAGCAGGGAGCCCGATGTGGGGCTCGATCTCAGGACCCTGGGATCACGACCTGAGCCGAAGGCAGACGCTTAACGTCTGAGCCACCCAGGCGCCCCTCCTCACAAGAATTCTTATGTAGGAACTTTGCACTTGTAAACAGCACTGAACCAGAGACAGGCCCATCCAAGTTTTTGTACATGATGGTGGCCCACATTTTCCATCCATTTCTTTTCATGTTAGCAACTAAACACATCTGCCAAGTAAGAAGCATAAATTGTAACTTACTAGAGCACGATCACCTTTGATTTGAAAATAAATGTAAACAATTGGATCAAGCTATGCAAGTGTTTATACTATCACAGCTGAATCAGGAAATATTACCAATACCCATCACCAGATCGATAGATTCACCATATGGCTACCAAGGACAGCTATAATATTAAATTTCATTACGCATGCACTAGTTATATGATCAGTGCTGGGATTATATTTCATCTCAGGATAAAACAAACAAGCAATTATAGTTTTCGTCAAGAGTTTTAATTAAGGCTTACTACTTTATAAAAGGAAAAGGGTAATAAATTTAAACACTGACAACAACACTCTTTTGAAAGAGTCCATCCCCCAGTGAGAACACCCTTGTTCATTGACAGTATCAGGGTCACAAACCTTACTGGCCAAATTATGAAGGGAGTCTGCATCACTCAGAATTAGCTGGAATTTGGGAATACAAAATAGGATTTAAAAAAATAAACGGGACACATTTTGCACAGAAACCCAATTCAGATGGCCAGATGCTTTTCCGCTATACAGTCAACAAAAAGTTGAAACTTCCCCCCTGCAGAGTCAGGATAAGCCCCTTTGATATTCTCTGCAGATATTTATCAAAGGTAACCATATTCATTGATCTATTGAACACACTCTTGCATGTGTTTTTGAACACACTAAAAGGTTTTTGTTGGGATGGATTGATTATATTTGAGCATGACTGTATGCGCAAGAACCTTAAACTACCCCATGAGTGCCCCATCTGAGAAACATAACATTCTTTAAAACAACACTACAAATATATTCCCTATGCATGTATGTGCCAAAACATGGAATAGATAAGCCACTTTAGATTTTATTTATTTATTTGTCAGAGAGAGAGAGCACAAGCAAGGGGAGCAGAGGGAGAGGAAGAAGCAGGCTCCCTGTTCAGCAGGGAGCCTGATGTGGGACTCGATCCCAGGACCCTGGGATCATAACCTGAACTGAAGGCAGACGCTTAACCAACTGAGCCACCCAGGCGCCCCTAGATAAGCCACTTTAAATAAATAAAATGATTACCTACAGGAGAGGAAGGAGACAAGATGGGAGGGACAGGGGTAGAAGACACACTTCTCTGAAACTACCTCGTTTTTTTTGTAGATGTGACTCTAGAATTATGTGAATGTTTGGCATAAGAGTAAAACAAACTTAAATCAAAATGTATTGGCAATTTGTGTCTTCCTTTCTTTTTTCTTGATCAGTCTGTCTCGAGGTGGATCAATTTTATTGATCTTTTCAGAGAACCAGCTTTTGGCCTCATTGATTTTCTCTAATGTTCTCTAATGTATTGATTTTTGCTCTTATCTTATTTCTTTCCCTCTACTTACTTTGAGTTTAATTTGCCATTCTTCTAGAAATTTCTTCTTTTTGAATACACGTACTTGCACAGCTATAAATTTCCCTCTAAGAATGTGGCATGTGTGTGAAGATGTTGTTTTTAAATTACAAATCCAATTTCTTTAACAGATACAGGGATATTCCGATTGTCTATTTCTCCTTATTCCAGTTTTGGCAATTTGTGAGTTTTTTTCAGGGACTTTTCAAGGAATACCCGGGCTGTTCAACATGGCCTCTCCACTCAGCCTCGCTGGAACTAAACATCTTCGTGCCCTGAATGGATGTGGGCATGGTTTGGCTTACAGCTCTTGGACAGTTGTCCCCTGTGTGTCCTCCAGATATGGGCGTTAGGTGTGCCCATACCTTTTGGGGAGTCACTTCTCCCAGGTCCTCTCAGCAGACAGGGCTAGGGACTTTATGTAAGTGTATATCTATACACAAACATACCTATGTCTATTTCTTTTCTTTTTTTTCTTTAAAGATTTTATTTATTTATTTGAGAGAGAAAGAGGGAACACAAGCAGGGATGGGGACAGAGGGAAAGGGAGAAGCAGACTCTCCGCTGAGCAGGGAGCCCCATGCTGGATCCTAGGACCTAGGGATCATGACACCAATGGAAGGCAGATACTTAACTGACTGAGCCACCCAGGTGCCCCAGGGCCTGCCTTTACATACTTAGTTTTAATAATATAGTAAGTACTCATTAATCCATAGCCTAAAAGGAAAGCAAGAACTGTGACAATATTTTATATCTAACCGTATGTCCCCACCATACCTCTCTTCCAGACTTCTCCCAAGATAAGTATTATCTGTCTCACTATAGTTCGATCACCTGACTGCTATAGCTATTTGATTTGTATGACTTCACCATAGTTAATTCGTCTACGCCTCTACTGATGGGCATCTAGATTATTTCCAGGTTTTGTTTGCTTGCTTTACAATTTTTCTCTTTTTCTTGGAATTTGGAAGCTCCTTCAGGATGTGACAGTGTGTGAATCTTTTTTCACAAATTGTCCCAGCACGTGGAAGATTCTTTCAAGCTTGACCCCTATTTATCTTTTTCAGTGTACAGACCCTGTCATGATTATTTGGAAGTTTTTGATATTTTCAATAATGCTGCTATAAACATTTTTTATGTGTTTCTCTGGATGTGCATGTGTCAGAATTTCTCTAGAATATTTATCTAAGAGCAGACAGTATAATTACTTTGTTGTTTTCTAAAGTGGTTGCATCCATTTACATTCCCACCAGCAATGTTTAAGAGATATTAGAGATTCACGTCTTTTCTAATGCTTGATGGTATCAAACTTTCACATTTTTGCCAATCAGGTATATGTAAAATAGTATCTCTTTGTGGTCTTCAGTTGCATTTACCAGATCAGTTTTAAATATCTCTTCATAGATTTATTGATATATATGGTTCCCTTTCTATAAAATGCCTGTTCACATCTTTTACTTATTTTTCTATTGGACTGATTGTCTTTTTTATATTAATTAATGAAAGTTCTTTAACCATTTTTGAGCTGAATTCTTTATCAGGGTGTGAATTTTGGTTTCTTTAGGTTTTCCTTTGAGATAAAAAATCTTAACTTCAATGTAGCTGATTTGTCGATCATATTTTATTGTCAATGTTTCTTGTAGCTTGCTTGAGAAATTTTTCTGTACTCCATGGTCCAAAGGGCAGACCTCTATGTTCTCTGTTCAATTTTCTCCAGTTTTGTTTTGAAATCTTAATTCTTAAATGTTCTGGAATTGATTTTTGTGTATGATGTGAGGTAGGGATTTTTTTCTCTAATTTTTTCCTACATAGGTAATAATTTTTCTCCTTTCTCACCGATCTGACACACTATCTCTGTTATTTCTGTATTGTGTATCAATAGAAAACTATTTTAATTATAATAAGTTCGTATTAAACCCTGATATCTGGTAGGGAAAATCTTACTCTCACCTCTTTGTCTTTAGAAATGTCCTGGCTATCTTTGGCTTTTTATTTTTCCATTGTGCATTTTGGAATAATCTTAACAAGTTTTATGGCAAACTCTATTGAAATATTGATTGAACATGCATCGAATATACAGATCAATCTGGGGGAAGAGTGATATCTTTATAATAATACATTTTCCTACCCAGGAACATGATACATCTCTATATCTATTTAGGTCATCTTTAATATGTCTTAATTGAGATTTATTATTTTCCTTAGAGGTCTCAAATATCTTCTCTTGAATTACATTTTCTAGTAGTTTGCTGTTGGGGTATAAAAATGCAACTAACTTTTGTATATTAATCTTATATCCTTCCATTTTGTTAAAATCTCTTCTTGTTTCTGATACTTACCTGTATATTCTTTTGGGTTTTCTGTGTTAATAATATTATCTACAAATAACGAAAGCTTTGTTTTTTCTCAATCATTATGCCTCTAATTAATGTTTCTCAGATTGTTGCATTGGCTAAGATCTCATATACAGTGTTAAATGGAAGTGATGATTGTGGGCATTCTTATCACATGTCTGAGTTTAAAGGGAATTTTTTTTTTTTTAAAGATTTTATTTATTTATTTGACAGAGAGAGACACAGCGAGAGAGGGAACACCAGTAGGGTGAGAATCATGTTTGCTCTGGTTTTTCCGATTTAAGAAGTTCTTTCTGTTTCTAATTTACTAAGACTTTTAAAAAAATTCCACATGGGTGTTGAATTTTTGCAAATACTTTTTCTGTATCGAGTGTTTAGGTGGATTTCTCTCTCATAATCTTCTAATATGGGAAATTACATTTGTAGATTTTCTAATCATCCTGTGATTCCTGGGACAAACCTACCTTGGTCATCGTGTATTGTCTTTTTTATACACTTTGGATTTGGTTTGATAATATTTTGTTTAGAATTTTTGCATCTATATTTATGTAATTGTCCTTTCTCATAATCTTTGTCTGGTTTTAGCTTCAAGATTATGTTGGTGCTGTAGAATGAGTGTACTAAATTGGTTTGGTCTGTTCCTTGAAGGTTTGGTAGATCTCTTTAAAGTTTACAGGCCCAGGGATGCCTGGCTGTCTCAATCGGTGGAGCATGTGACTCTTGATCTTGAGGTCGTAAGTTTGAGCCCTATGTCAGACATCGAACTTACTTAAAAAAAAATTGTGGTCCTAGTCTTTCCTTTGTGGAAAGATTTTCAGGCACTGATTAACTTCTTAAAATAGTTATAGGACTATTCAAGCTTTTTATTTCTTTTTGGGTTAATTATGATTAGTTCTATTTTTCTAAAAATCTGAATATTTTGTCCAAGTTCTCAAAATTGTTAATTGTTGTCTCTTCTCTTCTTCCTCTGTACTTTATGTGTAATTATATCTCTATTTTCATTCATAGTATCTTTTTTTTTTTTAAGATTTTATTTATTTATTTATTTGACAGAGAGAGACACAGCGAGAGAGGGAACACAAGCAGGGGGAGCAGGAGAGGGAGAGGCAGGCTTCCCGCGGAGCAGGGAGCTCAATGCGGGGCTGGATCCCAGGACCCTGGGATCATGACCTGAGCTGAAGGCAGACGCTTAACGACCGAGCCACCCAGGTGCCCCTTCATTCATAGTATCTTGTGTCTTATCTCTTCTCTTGACCAATGTTGCTAGAAGTTTGTCAATTTTATTTGTTCTTTTTCAGAGAAACAATGTTTACTTTTTGATCAACTCTCTTGAATCTTTGCTTTCTATTTTATTGATTTCTGTTTTTATCATCTTTGTCTTTCTAGTCCATTGTTCTTTTTCTAACGTCTTAAGGTGATCACTTAGTTCAGTAAATTTTAAGGCCTTCCTCTCTTTAATATTTAAGTAATTTGAAGTGAAGATTTGCTGTGCCCTGCATAATCTGAGATATGTTTTCATGTTATTGTGTTCTAGTTATTTAAAAATGTCATGATGACCTCTTTTACCCATGAGTTATTTAGCAATATGTTTTATAGTTTCCAAATATGTAGGGACTTTTTACTTACCTTTCCGTAATTAATTTCTGTGAGGTGATAGAAAATATATATTGGTCTCCGCCCCCAGTTCCTGTCACAGAGCTCCTAAAACTTGTAATTTCCTAAGTGACAAGAACACGAGGAGCATCTCTTGGTCTAAGATTGGTCTTTGACCTCTGCTCCTGACAATGGGCTCCTGAAACCCTTGTGATTTCCTGGGTGAAAGGAGTGTCTTATTCTATTGAGGTGACTCTGGCTAGATTCCTGGATGGGGGCTGGTCACCAGAAAGACCGCGCTGTGACTAGAAGCTTGGAATTCTCATGTTTCATGTTCTCTTGGGAAGGGGGAAGGGCTGAAAATAGAGCTAATGATCAATCATGACCAGGAGGTGAAGCCTCCATAAAAATCCAAAGTAGGAGGTTGGAGAACTTCCAGGTAGGAGAATGTGTGTGGGTGCTGGGAGAGGGGTGTCCACAGACAGGTAATGGAAGCTCCATGTCCCCTTCCCTATACCTCGCCCTGTACATCTCTTCCATCTGATGTTCATCTGTATCATTTATCATATCATTTTATAATAAACTGTAAACGTAAGTAACTGTTTCCCTGAGTTCTGAGCCACTCTAGCCAATTAATTGAACCCACGGAGGCGGGGTGGTTGGAATCTCCGATCTATAGCCGGTTGCTCAGAAGCACAGGAGACAAGCTGGACGTGCAGCTGACATTTGGAGTGTGTGGCATGGCAGGGGGTGGGGGCCGTCTTGGGGGCGGAGCCATTAACCTGTGGGATGTGATGCTGTGTCCAGGTAGACAGTGTCAGAACTGAGTTAAATTGTACGACGTTTGTTTTGTGTCACAGAGCATTGAATTGTTTGGTGTGGTATGGTAAAAAAGATACAAAGGTATGGTGTATCTTGACCTATGCATTGAAAAATATGTTGAGGTTTTCTAGATCAGTTTTTGTTAGTATTTCATGGGTAACTGCGAAACAAGAATTGCATTCTTTCCCGGTTGGATGCAGAACTCTCTCTAGACTCATTAGATTGAATCTGTTCATTGTGTTGTTCAGACGTTTAATATCTTTGCTGAGTGTTTTTCTGCTTGACCTCTCAATAGTCAAGAGAGATGTGATGAAATCTCCCACTCTGATGGAGGTACATTTAAGAATTTCTCTCTAGGATGGCTCAGTTGATTGGGTGCCCGACTCTTGGTTTTGGCTGGGGCCATGATCTCATGGATGGTGAGATCTAGCCCTGCATCTGGCTCCCCCCGCAGTGGAGAGTCTGCTTGAAGATTCTCTCCCTCTGCCCCTGCCCCCACTCACATATGCGTGCTCTCTCTCTCAAATAACTCTTTAAAAAAAGAATTTCTCTTTATATCTTCACCAGTGTTTGGTTTATATACTTTATTAGGTGCATACACATTTTAAATTGCTATGACTTCTTGGAGAATTATGTCATTTATCTTAAAACAGTGACCTTCTTCACCTCTGATAATGCTCTTTGTCTTAAAGCCTATTTTATCTAATATTAATATGATTATTGCTACCTTTCTTTTAGTTTGCATTTGCCTGATAAGCCTTTTCCCATCCTTTACCTTCAATGTTTGTGCATCCTTATGTTTTTAGGTCACATTTTATATAATAGCATATAACTGCTAAGTTTTAAAAATCCAATATTTACCTCTTTATCTTTTAAAATTATTTTAATTACTGGGGTGCCTGGGTGGCTCAGTCGTTAAGTGTCTGCCTTCGGCTCAGGTCATGATCCCAGGGTCCTGGGATCGAGTCCCGCATCAGGCTCCCTGCTCCGCAGGAAACCTGCTTCTTCCTCTACCACTCCCCCTGCTTGTGTTCCTGCTCTCGCTATCTCTCTCTCTGTCAAATAAATAAATAAAATCTTTTTAAAAAATTTAAAAAATTTAAAAAATTAAATTATTTTAATTATTAATATAATTGGATGTGGTCCTGCCAACTTATTATTTTAATTTTTCTGTTTCTTTTTATTTTTTTGTTTTTTTCAAAAATTGATGCCTACATCTCCCTCCTTAGTAAGACAAAAGCTCCATCATATTACTATTATAGGTATGTTTACCTTTTAGTTTCATCTTAAAATTTTTTTAAGACAAGCTTGATCAAGGGCACCTGGGTGGCTCAGTTGGTTAAGCATCCAACTCTTGAGCTCCATGCTGGGTGTGGAGCCTGCTTAAATAATAAAAAAAAAAAAGACAATCACTTTCAGTTCTTATATCTCTTGCAGCATCCATTAGATTTGTCTCTGTTACTATTGAAATACTTTATGCAAAAGTATTTCTTTTTTTTTAAGATTTTATTTATTTATTTGACAGAGATAGAGATAGTGAGACAGGAACACAAGCAGGGGGCAGTGGGAGAGGGAGAAGCAAGCTTCCTGCCAAGCAGGGAGCCTGACGTGGGACCCTGGGATCATGACCTGAGCCGAAGGCAGACGCTTAACGACTGAGCCACCCAGGCACCCTGCAAATGTATTTCTAGTGTGAATCTTGCTGTGGCAAATCTTCTCAGGCCTGGTATACCTCATGATATTTTTTTATCATGCCCTTCTACTTGAATGAAACTTTGGCTGGATGTAAAATTTTATGTTTCTAATCTTTTTCCTTCAATCGTTTGAAAAGAAGCCTCTTTTGCCATTTTGCATCCAGTACTGATATTGAAAAGTTGATGTAAATCTGATCTCAGTTCCTGTGATAAAATCTGTTCTTTTTCCTGTAAATTTTCAAGTTTCTCTTTGTCTTTGACGTTCTTAAATCTCATTATGATTTCTCTAGGTGTGGGATTTCCTTCGCTCTCTTCTGGGGCCCTCGTGGCCCATTTCGATCTGAAATCCTTCTTCTTGGCGTAATTCTAGTGAATTTGTCTTTATTATTTTTCAATTATTTACTCCTCTCTGGTTTTTCCCCCTTTCCAGAGTTTCACCTATTTTTTCTGTTTACTATGTTTTCTGTTCGCTATACTTTTTTGCAGTGGGCAGAATAATATCCTCCCAAAGGCATCCACCTCTTAATCCCCAGAATCTGTGATTTATGTTACATTACTTGCCAGAGGGGAGTTAAGGCTACAGATGGAATTCAGGTGACTAATCACCTGACCTTGAAATAGGGAGATTATCCTGGATTATCCAGGTGGGGCCAACATAATAATGTGGGCCCCTAAGTGTGAAAGAAGGAAGCAGGAGAGTTGTGTTGGAGTGATGAGATGTGGACAGACTCAACCATGCTGACGTGCAAATGGAGGAAGGGCCACAAACCCAGGAATGTCGGGGGGCCTCTGGAGGCTGGAAAAGGCAAGACAATGGATTCTACCCTAGAGTCTCCAGCGGGGAATGCAGCTTCGCCAGTGAGATTCATTTTGGACTTTTAAAGTTCTGGAACTGTAAGCTAATGAATTTGTGTTGTTTTAAGACACTAAATTTGTGACAATGTGTGATAGTAGCAGTCGGAAACTAATACACTTAAAAAAAAATCCAATACACTTAAAAATTGTTTTTCTTGTTTCTTTTTCTTTCTTAGGGAAGCCTTTTTAAATTTATTATATATTTTTATTTTTTTTAGGATAAGATCTTTTTTTTTTTTAAGATTTTATTTATTTATTGACACAGAGAGACACAGTGCGAGAGGCAACACAAGCAGGGGGAGTGGGAGAGGGAGAAGCAGGCTTCCCGCCGAGCAGGGAGCCCGATGCGGGACTCGATCCCAGGACTCTGGGATCCTGACCTGAGCTGAAGGCAGATGCTTAACGACTGAGCCACCAGGGGCCCCTATTTTTTATTTTTTTATAGTAAGCTCTACACCCAATGTGGGGCTTGAACTTATGACCCCAAGATCAAGAGTCTCATGCTCTACCAACCGGAGCCAGCCAGGTGCCCCTCTTGTTTCTTTATCTACCATTTGTTGGCTTGATTGCATTTTATTTTTTCCAATTTTTTTTTTTCTTATAGATGGTTTGAAAGATCTATTTCCTATTTTTGTAATTCTGGTGGTTAGCCTTAATGTGTTCATCTTTTTGCAGTGTTGTATATGTGCTCAGTGTCAGAGTCCAATCACTGTACAAGTTTTGTTATGAAAAATAGTCTCGCCCTTCCTCCCCCCTACCATTTCCTCCTCACCAGTGGAAACCACTTTCACTCCTCTAGCTGATTCTTCTCATATTTACTTCTTTATCTCTAAATAAACTGCTCCTTCTTGATTTTTCAGTTTTGGTCATCATCTGTTGACTTTCCACTGGAGAGGATGAAGATGGAACAGTTCCATCAGCACACGCGCATCGCTCTTCCCAATCCTCCCAAGCTGGTAGGAGGTAGGAGAAGGAAAGAATAAACTTTGGTATGTTCACAAAGCTGTGGAAATGAATGAAGCATAGCTCCAGGAACAACAGGCATGAATCTCGACAGTCTAATGATGAGAGGAAAAGCACTTCTCAGACGACCACACAGAATGACATTCTTTTTTTTTTGTAAGATTCTAAACCGAGTAAAACAAAACCATCCATTGTTCAGGCGCCCATATATGTGATAAAACCATTTTTAAAAAAGCAAAGAATGATAAACACAAATTTCAGGATGGTGGCTACCTTTCACTGGGGGGTGCTGGGGGATGGGAAAAACAGGAGGCGGCAGAGAGTTGTTGGCTAGTTGGCTGGTGGGTTTACGGGAGTTCATTATGTAAACAGATGCACACTGCATACATAAATGCAAGTCTAAGTGAATCAAATGAGAGAACATGCATGAGCTATGCAATGATAGCATGTTCTCAGCTCTTGTAAAAGTGTTCGCAGCAGCACTGTGCTTCACGGCAACAATTCTGGAACATTTCATCAAATTACATTGTTTTGTAAATAATTTCCGCTCCTCCATTTTCCTGGTTTTCTCTGTCCGCGCTAATTATTGGACCATTGGATCTCCTGGATGGATCCTCTATTTTCTCTCTTCTGTCTCTTTGTTTCTTGCTTTGTTTGCTGGGAGATTTCTTCACCTTAATTTCCAGCTCTCTACTTCAACTGTTACGTCTTTAATTTCCGGCAGCTTATTTTTTATTCCCCAAATGTTCCTTTTCTATACTATCCTTTCATTTTTAGTTTCTAGTGGATTCATTTTTCCTCTCTTAACGATTTCTTTTTTTATCCTTGGTGTCGTGAAATATCACACTGTGTCTAGGTGTAGATCATTTTTTTTCCTTCCCTCTTGATTGGTCTATCTTTCTGCTCTAGGCTTCACATTTCAAGTGTGTCAATTCTGACTTTGAGTTTGTTTTTTTTAATATCCAATTTAACTTTTTGCCAGAATCTCTAATTATTATTATTTTTGAATGCCAACTTCTCTTTTATCTATCTGAGGTTATTATATATAAGTAATCTAATGTCTTATTGTTTCTTCTGCTTGTTGGCTTTGGGATCTCTGTTTCAAGGTGTTGTTAATTCTCAAGTGTTTTTTGACTCTTGGATGTGTGATTGTCTCTGTGTTCAAGTGCTCCTATTAGCTTCTACAGAAGACTCTGGCAATGGGCTACAAATAAGCGTTCCTCACTTCTTGCTTCCTGACAGAACCCTGATTGTTTTTGGGCAGTCATATACCCAACCAGCTCAAGTGACAGATCCTGATTGTACTAAATCAATTCTAATTCCAGTGCCTCTTTTTTCCAGTCTCCCTGCAGCTAAGTCTGGCATGTAACAAACTTCTATCCATGAGATATAAGTGGAAACCTACTGAGAAATTTCTGGGAAATCTTTTACTTTATTGTAAAAGGAACATTTGTATGAGGATAAGTCAATGGTACTGCCTCTTTTCCTTTCTTCCTTCCTTTGACATAGATGTAATGCCTGGAACACAGCAGCCATTATGTGACCATGAGGCAGCTATACACTAAGGATGTTGAAGTGGAGAGTATGAAATCGATTTGTGGATAGCTTTAATTGGGTCAGAGCTGCCAAACCTGAAACCACCTCTAGACATCCTGTGATGTGATTTAATGAAATGTCTTTTTTGCTTGAGCCACTATTAGTCATATTTGTTATTACTTATTAAAGATTTCTGACAAATGTGGCCAGTGCGTGAACACTGTAACTCTTTCCCACATCCTGAATCCGGGGATTATGGTGGAGGAATGGAAGACTCTACCGGGTGAGGTGAACAAGGAGCTTATGTCTTTGACCAAAGAAGCTCCTTGCTCCTAAGTGTTGATGGCCTTCCTGGGCACTGTCATTATTTTTAAGCTCAAGTGCCCCCCTTACTACTGACTGCAGGCGGATGCTTCTCTTGTCCTCTTCTTGGCACAATTAAGGGAGGAAAACAGAGAGCCAGTGTCCTGTTCCTACATTAATGCCTCAACAAACCACCTTCAAGCAGCCAGAGAGTTTGCTTTCTGCTTCCCGTATCTGCCATTTCTGAGCTTAGAGCCTCTCAGCTGCTCTTGGCTTCTATAAGCAGTCTTCTCTTGCATGTGGTTTATACTGTGGTTTCCTCCTTCAGTCTAGCCTCATTCTCCTTCTGTCTTTTAAGAGTTCCTGATCACTTCTGGTCTACTGAGAACACTTGTATTCCAGTGTCACTGTAGTCTGCACACATGCGCACATGAGCACACACCTGTATCTGCCTACCTCACCTTTGATCCGATAGCTATGACATGTATTCACACACAAAAAATCGCCGAACTTTTAAATATCTAAACCCTCTTCTAAAGAGTCTATTTGAAGAAATAGTAGAATTGTAGTCAAGGTTTTCTACTCAAAGTTTTTCTTTCCAGCAGCATTGATAAAATTAAGGGGACTAATAGCTCAGAAAGTATTAGAATCTTTCCAGGAACATGACTTTCTTTCGGTTTGACTGGAAGCATCTACCTGCCTGAAGAGGAGGGGTGGGAAGGAGAAATATTAAGGCTTACTATAATTCATCATTTCTAAGACTTACATTTCTTTGAAATTGGGTGTGTCTTGTAATCAATGTTGGCTGACAGTAGCTGTTGGCTTGGCAACAGTCGGGACATGGTTGTCATTGTCGGCATATATGCAAACTTGGTCTGAAAACCTTCTATTAACACCTTCCTTAAGGCTTTTAAAAGGCTGGATGTTGGCGGGGATGCGGAGAAAGGGGAACCCTCCTACACTGTTGGTGGGAATGCAAGCAGGTGCAGCCACTCTGGAAAACAGTATGGAGGTTCCTCAAAAAGTTGAAAATAGAGCTACCA